>NC_087220.1:51007750-51025250 GCF_015104395.2 Macrobrachium nipponense
AAAAAAAATGGAATAACTAATTATATATATATATATTATCTATTCTAAAACAAAGGACTTATCAAAATTGAGAAAAAAAACAATGAAAGAGAACAGAAACAAACTCACGCTTCCGGTGGTTCAAGGCAAGTATGAAATTTGAACAGTACAAAAATGACTCCGCCAATGAAACTTAAAACAGTTAAAATTAATAATGATCATTTTGCAGACACCAAGCAACCTAAAGCGGCCTCTTTGCCCAAGCAGCAAAGAGGCGATTATATCATTAACCCCCATCCTGAGAATACATTCGACAGCGTGTTTGACATTTGGGAGCGAAATGTCTTCATTAGCGGTGCTGTTTCGACTTACGTTTGTCAACAGCTTTTAATGCGAAAGTCGGGGTACTGAATGGTAAACCTTTGATATGTACTACATGTTTTACGCATGCATACAAGCGCGCACACGTATGAAACACAAGCATAAAGGCACACAAAGCTTGGTGCTGTTTCGACTTCCGTTTGTCAACTGTTTTTAATGCGACAGTCGGGGTACTGAATGGTAAACCTCTGATATGCACATGTTTGACGCGTGCATACAAGCACGCGCATATACGCACATAAAAGCTTAAAACACTCACAAAAGGCTACACCGCCATTGTCTTGACAGACCAAAACTGCGGGTTTCTGTTGACAGAATTCTGTCGTTTCTCGACAGGATACGGGCCATTGCTTGTACGCCTTTCTTTGGGAGAGCTTTGTTGACATTTCTCTCCACCCCCTCCCCCCTCGCCCCCGTCGGTTCGGTGTTTGTTATAGATTGTTTAGTCAAGTCTCTCTCTCTCTCTCTCTCTCTCTCTCTCTCTCTCTCGGGAAACTGTGTAACGTAGCTTTACAAATTTGGTTAAGCAAATACTAAATCTCTCTCTCTCTCCTCTCTCTCGTCTCTCTCTCTCTCTCTCTCGTGAAACACTGTAATTTGGCTTTAAAAATTTGGTTGAAATCATACTAAATCTCTCTCTCTCTCTCTCTCTCTCTCTCTCTCTCTCTCTACCAGAAAGTTGTAAACAGCAACAGTGTGGAAGAGTTTAGAAGAAAGCTAGACAAAATCATTAGGACACCGCAAATGAACAGTAAAACCTGCTCCTAGAGATAAGTGAGCACACGAAGTCTCCTCTTAGGATGGACTAATAAGTCTTTGAGACATCCTAATCCTTATAACTCCTTGCAACTTGTAACTTTCCACGTGAAACGCTGTGATGGGGCTATACAGAATTGGTTACTTTAAATTTTCTGCAGATACTGAATCCAACCTTTCGGAATTTCAATTTTGAATGAGTAAGAAAAATTCCTAACATAGATGACCGTCATGTTTATATACATTCAATAAATGACTGACTTATTTACAAAGTACATCCTGCTACACCTTTGTCACAAGAGATTCCAAATTACAAAGCAAGAAAACTATAACAGGACACGAGGAAAAGCAAAGCTAAGGAAACAGTTTCGCTAAAAATGCTTACCAGCCGGCGCTTCTTGGCATCTCATTTCAAGATGGCGGCTTCTTTTTTTTTTTTTTATCTGCTAAATTATTCTGACCAAATGCGTATCGTATCTGAAGCGAATTTGGCTATTCATTTCTGAGTCAATAAACCACACAACTATTTGCTATGGTAGTTTGTTGTGAGTCTAACTAAATTTCTAATGCTTGGATTTACTGTCATTCATTTTACACTTCGATCTGTTCCTGAAGAAATGAAATCAATCAGGGATAACCTTATTTAACATTCCAATCCACGCGCTCAGCTTCCAAAAGGTTAGAGGAGTGCACAGCTGCTTCTGTGCCAAAAGCATTTTCACCGCTAGAACAGCTGCTCCAGCTTTAAGTGGGGCTCATCTGACCTTTCGAAGAGCGTAACTCCACGTCTTGACTTCTTTTTCATCCGTTTCTCTCTTCAAACTAGACGATCAGATCCTGCTGGAGTCGTTCGATAGTGCTACATACTGATTTTAGTGTGTTTGCTAATAGCAGGATTAAGGCTATATGTGGTGTGAGACAAATGCAACAGTTCTCCCATATTGGAGTTGCTGCTCAACCTTTTTTCAGCCCATGCACCCTGTCATCTCCAACTACACCTTTCCAAAATTGTCTGCCTCAAGAGGTGCATTCCAAATAGTAGGGAACAAAATACTAATACAAAAACACAAGCTGGGGAGAAAAGGCCCAGTGCGACCTCTCAGTAGAGCGGACCGATGCACGCTGGCGTTTTGTGTGGTCCTAGCGCCAGTTTGAGCCTGCCAATCTGTGGTTGCAATCCCCCAAACCCCCACCCCGGGGGAAATCTGAAATTCACCCGTTGGGGGGGAATTCCCTCTTGGTTGAGAACCACTGAACTACGGTTTTGGAATTCATAACACAATGACGTAACCTTACAAGAATAACAATAGTTATTTATTCCCCCAAACTAAGAGGTGATGATCTATTCTGGAAGCTTATTATTAAAGACGTTCATTTATTTAAAAAAAAAAAATTGTCATTTTTTAAAATTGTGGGGAACCAAAAAATATCGGAAAAATACCAGATCAAAGAGAAATTCGTATTTCTCCTAATATATGACCCTACGCTTTCATACATGGAGTAATAATTCGCGCTTACCTATCATCGGCTATGTGATTCTTTAACGTAGCTATGAGAAAATCTACTTGATGTATGTACACATACACACATACAAGCATGAATACACACACAGAGACGTACACAAATACACACACACGAAACATATATATGAGTGTGTGTGTGAATCAAACTACATATTCTGTATACGAAGGGATTTTATTCAAAGCCTTACCCTAAACAGTAACCTTGTGTTACCATAAGAAAGCATAAGGTTTCTTGGTTATACTGAGCACGTGGTGGTATTCACCTGACCATTTCTTCAGAGTAAGCTCTCTCTCTCTCTCTCTCTCTCTCTCTCTCTCTCTCTCTCTCTCTCTCTTGGAATTTCTTCAGAGCATTCTAAGGACCCGTAGTTGAACTCGACTCCAGAGAGAGAGAGAGAGATAGGAGGGGGAAGGGGGGGAAGCGCTTGCGTTAAACGTACGCTGTTTCTGTTTTGACTTCCTTTGTTCAAGCAACGAAATCCGTAATTTCCCCCCCCCCCCCTCTCTCTCTCTCTCTCTCTCTCTTCTCTCTCTCTCTCTCTCTCTCTCTCTCTCTCAGTGATATAAATATTATATATAAATTGTCTACAAATTGATTATTATCAGTTCGTTTAAATTTTCCAATTTGAACGTGATCAAACTAAAAGATTTAATATTATTATTATTATTATTATTATTATAGTAGTGTTAATTGTTCCTTCGCTATTTAACACCCAATCAAAGCGCTCCTCCTCCTCCTCTTCTTCTTATGCCCTCCTCCTCCTCCTTTCCGTCTTCTTCTTCTTCTTCTTAAGTCTTCAAGAGGAACCCAACCTTCCCAGTTCTCTTCACACACCTAATGACGCCCAAATAACACACGGTCGACGGTCCTTTGCTGGGGACCCCAAGGGTGTTTCTCACAGGTACTGAATCAACTCTCTCTCTCTCTCTCTCTCTCTCTCTCTCTCTCTCTCTGTCAGGCAGGACAGGCGCTGTATCCTTTTAAATTTCATTGTGACCTCAGGATTCTTAGTTAGTCTTTGCCTTCAATTTGTGTTTAGTCCCCAACTTCAATTTGTGGTTAGTTTTAACTTCAATTTGTGTTTAGGTTTTAACTTCAATTTGTGTTTAGTTTTAACTTCAATTTGTGTTTAGTTTTAACTTCAATTTGCGTTTAGTCCCCAACTTCAATTGAAAGTACTTGGGTAAAGTAATTTACAAGTCTCGCATGATACACTACTAATACTTCGAAAGTTGAAAAAGAAAAATGTTCGACAAAATCCGAGAGCCCTGATCAGTCAGGACAGAGAGAGAGAGAGAGAGAGAGAGAGAGAGAGAGAGAGAGAGAGAGAGAGAGAGAGAGAGAGAGAGAGAGAGAGTCTGATTCAATAAAGTCAGAGGCGGAAGGGTGTAATCTTTATACTGCCCGGGTAAGGTAGAAAAAAAGTATTAATAAAAAAATGTTAGTCTTCTAAAAAATTACGAGATATGGATCACTTTTCCAATTAGTAGAAATTACATTTTAAAAAATTACTTCCAAAATACATAATATAGTACCTCTGACGAAGAAGCCAATGTGCTTGCAAGCAATGTAAGCTTACGAAACACTTAACAACCTTTTTCAAAAGAACTCTAAGGCTATTGTATGCTTTGCTTTATAAATTTACAAAATATTTATAGCAGCTCAAAAAATAACTCTAATGCAAGCCAAAACTTAAAGCTATATGTTTTGTTATGCAAGCTTTTAAAAAAAAACTGTAACGCAAGCCAAAATAAATGCAGAAAAAGAAACATCTATCAAAATACCCCAGGATGTTGTTCTAAAAATGTTATCGATAAATCTATTACTCTAATAACTGAAACTAGTATACAGTTAGAGGTGTACAAAACACTTTTATATTCTCAATAATATAATGAAAATTTTTTTTTACCCACAAACGAATCATAAATGTTAAGATAATCTCATAAACTTCAAATCAGGAAGCACATAAGGCACTCTGATGTTGTGTTTGGCGATGAATCTAAACAAGTCTAAATTACTGCTCTAACCATAAAAAAGTAGGTCTATAAACAATGCTACTGGATCCGAACAGAAATAAAACTGCTCATGCAGACACGTTTGAAAACAATATTCTAAAAAGCGAAGCCATAGAACTCAACAGAAAATCTGGCCATGAAAATAGCCGTGAAAACAGGCGTTTCAGGGCCAGAGGCCAGAACAGCTTCAAACCTGACATTTTAGAGTTAAAAATTAAGATCTAAATACACAAAATATTAGACCCTGCAAGAGTTCGAGCGAGGATGCAATGCATTACGTCAACCAAAACAAATCGTCTTTGTATCTAATTAAGTTATTTATATCTTTATTTGCTTAATTATTCATTTATCATCTTTTTCTTATCGGATAACCTAACCGATTAATAATAATAATAATAATAATAATAATAATAATAATAATAATAATAATAATAATAATAATAATAATAATAATAATGTTCTAAAGGGTCCACAATAATACAGTGTAAAAAGTCCGTGTATAATTTTGAAGACTTTACAGAAAGCTTTCGAACCCTTCCCTGGGTTCATCTTCAGTCCAAAATTTTGGACTGAAGATGAACCCAGGGAAGGGTTCGAAAGCTTTCTGTAAAGTCTTCAAATTATACACGGACTTTTTACACTTTGTATTATTGTGGACCCTTTAGAACATTATATATACTCCCGTGATAGAGTTTTTCCCTAATAATAATAATAATAATAATAATAATAATAATAATAATAATAATAATAATAATAATAATAACAATAATAATAATAATAATAATAAATTTTATAGAATACCGTCCCACGCTACCCAGGCCTCCCACACATGGATCTACATAGGCCTACTGGGTCTTAGAAGCCTGGCGTATTGCAACACGTGCCCCAAGAGGGCCAGGGGGGGTATGGGAGAAACCTTGAACCGGAAATAAGAGGGGGGGGGGTGGGGGGGGGGGGGGGCGAGTAAACGAAAATGAGAGGAAGGAAGGGAGAAAGGGAAAAGGCTCTCCTGTAATTAAGCAGAGAAGAGAGAGAGAGAGAGAGAGAGAGAGAGAGAGAGAGAGAGAGAGAGAGAGAGGATTCCCATTGTTACGGCACAGCTTTCACTTCGAGTGGAATGGGGCAGGTATAGTTATGTGCATACCTAGGTAATTAATTACCTGAGAAATGGCGCGGGGGGAGGGGTGAGATACGGCGCATGCGCGCTGGAGGACGAGCGTCCCGTCCCGTCTCGTTCTCGGAAATGCTAATGAGACGGAACTTGAAGACGACGATGTGCATTCCCTCTCTGCCTGAATGTATACGTTTGAGTCAGAATGGTGGCTCGTAAATACACGTCACAATTCCTGTGGCTCACGTCGCAAATTCCAGAGGGTCACGTGACAAAATCCTAGATACCCACGTCACAAATTCCTAGATGCTCACGTCACAAATTCCTACGTAAATACACGTCACAATTCCAGTGGTTCACGTCACAATTCCTGTGGCTGACGTCACATATTCCTAGTGGCTAAGCGTCACAAATTCCTAGATGCTCACGTCACAAATTCCTGTGATGACACTCGCCAATTCCCATGGCTCACGTCATCATATCTCTAAGTAGCAAACCGCCTGTCATGTCACTACGTACACCTCCATACCACCTGATTGATTGACGAGAGAGAGAGAGAGAGAGAGAGAGAGAGAGAGAGAGAGAGAGAGAGAGAGAGAGACGCGCTTCTCTTTCTAAAATATAAAAATGAATAACGAATTCCTAAGCAATGGCGAAGAAGGGACGAAAATGTGACATGGGATTTCCCAGTGTCCTTGTGACTCAAACTCTCATCTCTCTCTTCTCTTCCGTCTCTCTCTCTCTCTCTCTCTCTCTCTCTCTCTCTCTCTGTGCTAGAGCAAATGGGAGCTAATGTCAAAGCCTTGACCTTGCTCGGGGTATTGATTCTAGAAGACGAAAGGGGAGGGTAGAGGGGGGAGGGGGCGGGGGGAGAGAGGCAGGACGATTGGAGCCAAGAAGGAGAGAGAGAGAGAGAGAGAGAGAGAGAGAGAGAGAGAGAGAAGAGAGTTTCCAAGCAAGATCCCCTTTAGTAAGAACCCCCCCCCTTCTCTCTCTTCTCTCCCTCGTCTCTCCTCCCTCTATCCGCTCTCCCTCTCCCTTCTCTCTCTTTTAAAAGCCCCACCCCGTTCGCTTCCGCCTTCGGAGTGGATAACCATTTTTGTTGTGTGCTAGCTGAATGATCCTCAATCAATCATTGGTCCTCCCTGGTACCATTCATGCATCTTACTTCGAGAGAGAGAGAGAGAGAGAGAGAGAGAGAGAGAGAGAGAGAGAGTCATTACCAATAGGTCAAATAAAACCTATAATATATATATATATATATATATATATATATATATGATATATATATAGAGAGAGAGAGAGAGAGAGAGAGAGAGAGAGAGACCAACAGTTGCGTACGAGCAGTTGAAAACGCATTCTATAAATATATAGAAATAATTGCACTTCTTCGCCAGTTTTAAACTGAATATCAGTTAGTCTACTTAAAAGTTATATATACCTTTCCTGTGACATTATAAAATATTCATTCATTTTTGTGTGTGACGCAATCCGAAATAAAATGTTTTTTTTTTTTAATTAAAAAGACAAAATCGATTTTAAAAACTATAATAAATTTAATTAAAAAAGTACAGCAACAGACATACTGAACACCACAGAAATATATTCAAATATATCGGTCTTCATTCAGAACATCTCTCTCTCTCTCCATGGCAACTGTCAATCAACATTCTTCGTTTATTTTTATTCGAGGGGGGTAGAGAGAAAAAAACAAAAGAATGGCTAAAAAGCGTCACGGAAGGCCACGCCCAACTGAACGAAGCCAAAGTGAGCGTGACTCAAATCGGGTGTTCCAGCGTCGGATCGGTTCAACTGGTGTTCACAAGCCGTGGCTTAAAAAAAATATAAATATATATATATCTGAATTTCAAGGGTAACGCTTTTCTTACGCATCACGACCGTCATCCTGGCGTATATGACCACAGGAATATTATGGTGATTTCGGTGGCTGTGAACCTTAAAAGTATCAGGTAAGCGAGGTCGAGTGCAATCATAGTCTCTCTCTCTCTCTCTCTCTCTCTCTCTCTCTCTCTCTCTCTAATCTCCAGCTTGATGAGCAATCCTCCATGAGCACTCTCTCTCTCTCGTTTCACTGTTTTGCGCGAGGTGGTGTGATTCTGGTGATCTATGCAAAACAATAATAATAGTGAATTTAAAATTAGGTATAGGGAATATCTATACAGACTGAATTTGTGAGAACATTAATTATAACTAAGGTATATGAGAAAAATAATCATGTGTCTGTAATTTAAATTTTAATTTAATTTCTTTAAAAAAAATCCCAAGATGAACAGTCTCTAACAGTGGTTTTTTCATACGTGACTAATTTCGAAAGCAACTAATCAGGAACCATATTACTTTTTTTTTTTTTTAACGTATACGAACAAAATCATCAACGAACAAAAGACGCCTTTTGATATGAATTTATGAAATCATAAATCGAGCCCCTTATATTTTCCGTATTATGAAACGTATAAAATATATTAAAAAAGCGAAATCTGTCATTAAGCCCAGATCTGTTTGATGTTGCTCAATTAAACCTCCTCTGGTCACAGCAGAGCAAAAAAATCATTTTAATTATACAGATAAAAACCTTTTTCATTTTTAATCAAGTTATGCAGACGGTCTAGATCCTAGATTAAATTTTGAATTATAAGTTATATATATATATATATATATATATATATATATATATATATATATATATATATATATATATATATATATATATATATAAATCGTTCCTCGAATTCTCGGTACAACTGACATTTTTCATGATTATTTCTTACTGAAAGTAATTAACAACATATTGGACCATTTAATAAAACAGGTGTATTTCCAGGGAAAAACGAGTAGAGACCACTAACATAAAAGTGTAGTCGACCTAGTTTTATTAATATTTACCAAATTTGAGTTTTCTGTAAAAGAAAACTATTGAGATGGCTTCATCTATCCGACGGCAACTTTTTTTTTTTTTTTTTTTTTTTTTTGTCCCCCCTGAGATCTAAAACAAACTACTGAGGCTAGAGGACTGCGAATTGTTATGTTAATCACCCACCCTCCAATCATCAAACACACCAAATTGCAGCTCTCTAGCCTCAGTAGTTTTTAATTTATCCTAAGTTAAAAGTTATAGGACAGGCCACCACCAGGCCGTGGCTGAAAGTTTCATGGGCCACGGCTCATACAGCATCATGCGCTGTACAGAAAACTAACCCCCTGAATGTTTTTTGCCTTTCCACATTCTTACTACAATGATTGCTGTCTTGGGGAGTTGCTTGCAAGAACACTGAGGTGAATGGCACAGTGTTTTAGAAGAGAGAGAGAGAGAGAGAGAGAGAGAGAGAGAGAGAGAGAGAGAGAGAGAAGGGGGGGGGGGGGGGGGGGGGGGGGAAAAGAGTTCAAAGTGCTGTTGCTAAGCCTTCTGTATAGGTATACGGCAATTTAGGATGAAGGCAGCGTAGAATTATTGCCTCGTCATATCTCCGGTATGGCCGAGTGTTGATTTGACTAAACCCAAAAACCCTAACATAAACGAATTATTAGATCGAGGCGTAATACTTAGAGAGGAAAAAGTTGCGTAATACTTTATAAACGAAAAAATGACACATATAAGTGCTCACAAGTGTACTACGAAGCAGAGAGGCTCAGAAAATAACAAGTAAAGTAGTCGTCACTGCAACGGGAACAATATTAAATCTTATCAAATTCAGTCACTGCAACACGTACAATAATAACTTTATAAAATAGTTACTACAACGAAATTAGCATCATTATCCGGCCCTATTCGTCTGCTTACAGCCTGCAATGATATATCTCAGTCGATAGACAAATAAATAACGACCAAAAGCAAAACAAAACATAAATCAAATGAAGGTACGAAGTCTTATCAGCGAGTGACGAGATAGAGAGAGAGAGACAGAGAGAGACTCAGCATAAACGTGGGCAAGGAGGCGTGTAATTGGAGGAGGAGGAGGAGGAGGAGGAGGAGGAGGAGGAGGAGGAGGAGGAGGAGGAAACTGAACAAGAGACCCCGCCCCCATGTCCTTGACTCTTCAACTTGACCCTGAAATATCACCCTTATAGAAATGGCAGCGTTTAACTCCGGAAAACTTTTCATGTTTTTTTTTTCGGGGAGAGAGAGAGAGAGAGGAGAGAGAGAGAGAAGAGAGATGAGAGAGAGAGAGAGAGAGGGAGTATTGTGGACGCTTCAATTATTTCTTTACACTACAAAGAATTTTGTTAGAGAATATAAAAGGACTACATGAAATCCACATCCTGCTGGTAACAAAGAACACACACACACACACACACACACACACACACACACACACACACACACACACACACACACACACACATATATATATTAAATAATATATATATATATATATATATATATATATATATATATATATATCTCATATAGTACAAAGGAAGACAACAAAGAATGAAGTGGCAGCAATAAAATAATAATAATATAATAATGGAATAATACGTTCTCCATTTGTATCAATCTTTTTCAAATGTATCTCAATAAACACCCTTAAAAAAATGTCAGAGAGAGAGGAGGAGAGAGAGAGAAGAGATGAGAGAGACAGAAGAGACCCGAGAGAGACGAGAGAGAGAGGAGAGAGAGAGAGAGAGACGTTCCCTGTTAGTTCAAATTGTCTAGATTAGAGTTTAATCTCCAGTTTTAATAAAACAATACAGTACCATTTATACTTTCTCTGCAGCTGACGTTGCTAGGAACGAAATCTCTCTCTCTCTCTCTCTCTCTCTGTAAGGTCGTAAGGTAAGGTCTCTCTCTCTCTCTCTCTCTCTCTCTCTCTCTCTCCTCTCTCTCTCTCTCTCTCTCTCTCTCTCTCATGGTAAGACAAGACTTTGAGCTTTTAAATAATATATCCCAATAAATCTTAAAAGTGCTTAGAACTTTTATCATACCTTAATCACAAATTATTAAATGCTGATAATATTAAAGGAAGAACAGATAGCAAGGATACAATTAAATTTTAAAAATTAATGACAGTTAACAGAAATTTACTAGCAAGAAAAAATTCCCAAACTCCGTATTGGTATCACAAGCAAATAATAATAATAATAATAATAATAATAATAATAATAATAATAATAATAATAATAATAATAATAATAATACAAACGTTGCCTCTAATGATGACGCAAGTCTATAGATGAAACATCAATCAAAGATATGAATGACAGCCGTCAATATCATTGATTATCTTAATTCAATTGAAAGAGGTACAAAGAGCCCCCAGAGAGAGAGAGAGAGAGAGAGAGAGAGAGAGAGAGAGAGAGAGAGAGAGAGAGAGAGGTTGCTTCTCAGTCATGCTACGTAGGTTACATGACTGATAACAAAACCCCTTAACCCTCTCTCTCTCTCTCTCTCTCTCTCTCACACACACAAACATATTTAAAGAAATATGCAATGTTCAGTCAACAAAAACCTTTTTTTTATCAGCACTGTCATATTTCCCACTCAAACACCATTTCTAAAACTTCAAACATAAAAACCCAATACTTTTCTAATTTATAAAAAAGGAAAAAAAACTTTTAACGCTTCAAAACGACCAAGGGTTTATGCCCAATTGGTTAACTGATAACCAAGGCACTTGATTTAACCAATAAGATCTCTCTAGGAACTGACTAGTCATGACTTTCAAAGATGAAATTTGCATGATCTCCTTCGAATCCTTTCTCGAGTTGTTATGCCACTTGCAAAATCACCTCTCTGCGTTCTCACGTCTGAGATGTAGAGAGAACGGGTGTCGGTTTATATCATATGATGAAAAAATTAAACGCTTCAAATTTAGAATTCAAAATTGCAGTATACAAACAATCGTCAAGATTAATTTGCAAATAATACAATATAGCTAAGATTACATTATACAGATGATATATAAAATTACAATATACTAAGTATACATTATTATATTTAAAATGACAAAATACAAAGAGCACAATATATTTCAAGTGCAATACACAGAAATATCTTATATTCAAAATTACAATAAACAAATCCTATTTATTCAAAATCACCATATACAAATAAAACAATATATTTAGAATACAATATACAATTACTTTAAAATTACAATACACAATTACAATATATCCAAAATTACAATACACCTAAAATTGCAATACACAAACACAATACATTCAAAATCACAACATACAAATCTTACAACACATCTCAAATCACAATAAACAAACAATGCCATATATTGAAAATAATAATATACAAAATTTAATCGATGACTCTCATTTGTATAACAAAAAAATAAATTAGATTCTGAACTTAATGTTTATAACGTAAGCTTTTACTACTGTTGCCATCGATAGAGACAACAATACCTATTTGTCTTACTGTCATTGTTTTCCTATCGAAACTATTCACTTTCACCGACATACGAATACATTTGTAATTAATTCAATTGCACTGCAACATGTGAGCTGGTCGTCAACGTTTCACACAAACGTTAAATGATTCGTGCAATTATCTCCTCAACAGGGATCTCTCTCTCTCTCTCTCTCTCTCTCTCTCTCTCTCTCTCTCTCTCTCTCTCTTATTCCTATAAATTTCTAAATTCTGCTTTCTCTCTCAATTCGTATAAATTTCTCTCTCTCTCTCATACCTATAAATTTCTAAATTTTCTCGCTCATTATTCCTATAAATTCTCTCTCTCTCTCTCTCTCTCTCTCTCTCTCTCTCTCTCTCTCTCTCTCTCTCTCTCTCTCCTATCTAAATTTCTAAATTATTTCGATTATGTTGTGTGTGTGTGTGGTGTGTGTGTGTGTGTGTAATTTCTCCCATCTGTCACCTCATTATGTAGTCACCTGAAGGCGTCAGACTTTCGCTATGGTTTGGTAGCAGTAATAACAAATATCTTGAAAGTATCACTCATTGATGTCGCAATACCATGGGACACCAGAGTTGAAGAGAAAGAGAGGGAAAAAATGGATAAGTATCAAGACCTGAAAAGAGAAATAAGAAGGATATGGGATATGCCAGTGGAAATTGTACCCATAGTCATAGGAGCACTAGCACGATCCCAAGATCCCTGAAAAGGAATCTGGAAAAAACTCATGCAAAAGAGTGTGATCCTAGAAACGGCGCACATAGTAAGAAGAGTGATGGACTCCTAAGGAGGCAGGATGCAACCCGGATCACCCCACACTATAAATGCCGCCCAGTCGAATTGGATGACTGTGATAAAAAAAAAAAAAAAAAAAAAAAAAAAAAACATAATAATAATTGGATCTAGTACTTGCTCAGTGTTAATGAACAACTATGACTCCATATTGAGACTATTGGAACTACTATGTATCTACTTGCACAAACGATTCTATAGATAGACACTTGTCTGCATCTACATCGACTGATCCAACTTGACACAGCCTTTAACACTGCGTGGCAGCGTGGGTGAAGTTTGAAAAAAAAGGGGGGTGGGCGGAGCCTGGGAGGAGGAAGAGACAGATTGTCAGTTGTCAAATGGCAACAGTCACATTGCCTTGATATTTACTTGTGTGCTTAATGGAATAACAAACACAATGCATATAGGTTTAAACTTGAACTTATTGCCAATAACTAGCATTTGTTATAATTTTCAAGGATTCTTGGGCTGAGGAGAGAGAGGAGAGAGGAGAGAGAGAGAGAGACGAGAGATGAGAGAGAGAGAGATGAGAGACGAAGAAGAGAGAAGAGAGAGAGAGAGATAAACCATAATTGTATAAATTAATACAAAGGACCTCTGGACTTGATTATGCTGTAATGTACCAGTTTCCTGTGAAAGTAATCGATTACTGATCACCAAAATAATTGAAGTAATCGTAATCGGCTACCAAACAAAGATGAATGTTGCTCATCACTAATATATATATATATATATATATATATATATAATATACGTAATATATATATATATATATATATATATATATATATATATATATATAGTGTTGCCATATATCAAAAATCTGTAATGTACATGAAAAAATCTGTAGAAAATCTGTACTAAACCAAAATGTAATCTGTAGAAAAATTCCGTAGCGTTTGTAATGCAATGATTTATAAAACTTCTGCATTCAGACGCAATTTCTGTGGGATATAAGAAATATAAAGAAGAGAAAAGTCAAAGCATCATCACTATATCTTCAACATCGTATATATAGTTTGTATTTGTTGGTATAGAAAACAAATATTTTTACAGTTAACCATTTTCAATTTTGAATTTTGGTAGTATTTTTCCTAACAGGATGGATAGCTGGAAATTATAAGCAGAAAGGTATTCATGGAAACAGTGGACTGAAAAAAATATTGCAAATGTATATTCTATTTTTTCTTACCATACATACTTCTAGTTCCAGCCCTTACTCTCTTCAGTAGTGGCTTTGTTACAGTAAAATTAAAGGATGATTTTCCTTTCATTAATTGCTTAGTATGAAGCAAACCTGTTAAGGTTTCAGTAGACAATCTATTTCTGGTTTTAGTTTTCATTCTGTTTATGGCAGAAAAAAAAAACACTCGACAGTAGAGAGTAATGGCATGCTCAAAAAAATTTCAGGCGACATATCCGAATAACATCAAGAATGCCTAAGGAACTAGCAAGCAAACCTCCATTCTGTGTCTATGTTCTAAACATCTAATTCTATTGAATGGACAAATGAAGTCATCAAATCTCCCAAAGATGGTATTCCTCGATCCATAACCATTTTTGGATTTAAACCCTTCAAAGACACCATTGCTGATGAATCATAAGGAAACCTTTTGTAAATCTGAGAGGCAGCTTCCATAAAACTAAAATTTTTTTTTAAATTTTGCCTAAAGTGTCCCGAGTTCTGCATCAAACTGGGTTTCATTTCTTATCACAATCCCTAATTTGATTCCAGAGGCAATGATTCTTATATATACTTACAGTACGGTAGGCTACTTATACCATGCGCTATTAAACATGGAAACATAGTAACTAATTCGAATTCTGTCACATTTTTCATTATTTACAGTCTATTTTGGGGATTATGTATAGCAAGAAAAAAATCTATAGATTTCAGACTAATCTGTAGATCTGGTAACACTAAATAATATATATGTATAGGTAGATAATGATCAAGAGACAGAGTATCTCTGTCGTTGTGAACTGTAACAATTTAAATGAGAACGGATTCCTAATGTCACATATCTGATCAATTAGATTGCCAACGCTACGATCGCTAGCCATACATATTTGATTGTGTTGCCAATATAAAGTTTTTATGTTAAATTTAGCCACAGTTGAAAAGTAACCGTAACTTCTTAATTTTTTTTTCTCAAGAAGTTTTAATTGTCTATTCAATTTTCATAATGAGACATGAGACTGCAAAAGAGACAGAGACAGAGAGAGCGGAGTGTGACGAAAGCAAGCGTCATCCGATCTGACTACCGGGTCGTGTCCCCTGTGCCAGGTAAGCGAGTTTTTAATTAAATGTTCTTCTGTGTATGGCAAATGCCATTGAAACCCGCATGGCCCACTAAACAAATTAAAATGTTTTTATATTACAGAACTTCAGAAACCCACTATGCTGTTTTTTGATACCCTGTAACTTAGCCTAATGCACTATAAAAGGTGGGTAAACGAACTGGATATAGGTACGGCAGCCGTATCCCTGATTTCGATAGATATCGGTACGGTTGTGAGTTGCGCATGCGCGAACCCTTGTTTACCGCCTCGGACATATATCAGTGACAGCAAGAAAATGACGACTGAGCAATGTGAACAATGTAATAATAGATCAGTTTTCGCCGAAAAACGCATTTTTTTTAGGTTTCAACAAGCTGAAAAAGGCAATAAACGGCTACGAAGAGTCAAACTTCCAGAAATTGTACATCCGTAGGTCACGAACGAAGAGGACATTCAAAGAAGATTTGAGGCCTATACTCGGTTTTTTCCATCTGTCCACCCGCCTGAGGTGTTTGCGTATGGTAACAATGCGTCCCGGGCTTTAGATAGTTACATTCAGCGTACATTCAACAATAATAATAATAAACTACTTCGATTATTAACGGTGTAATTCGCATACAAAGTTATATGAATAACTTTGATCACGAAGTATATAAATTACTAAAAGACTTTTTCAGTTGCAAATGTACACCCAGATATCCTTTTATTTACCCAAAACTTACACATAGCATAACTATCTAAAGCCCGGGACGCAGTGTTACCATATACATACACCACAATCGGATGGACAGATGGAAAAAAACAGAATATAGTTATAGTAAAGTAGTGCAGCAGTCAGTAGGGCGTCCAATATGGGAAACATGCTGTTAGTATAGTAGACCTGATTTGGACAATTACTTCGATTGATTAGGCCGTTTACCAGAGGATCGACTTTGGTAGTTTTCCTTACCACAATGAATACAGCAGAGCACGATTTCAATCTTCTTTGAATCTCCTCTTCGGAGCTCTTTTCAGGACCGATTCGATCGTTCGTGACCTACGGATATACAATTTCTGGAAGATTGACTCTCCGGAGACGTCTGTTTTTCGTTGAAAACTGATGTATATTACGCGGTTCAGAGGAAATTCAAAGAAGACATGAAGTACACAGATAGATTAGTTTAGTTTTATTTTTCATGTATATAGTCAAAATCTAAGTATGTTTAAGTATTATTGTGATTTTTGATATTTTCATTTACTGTCAAAATGTTTTAGTGCTTTGGTGATGACAGTATGTTTTGTTTGTTTGTTTGTATTGTGTTTTTACGTTGCATGACAGTATAGGCAAGGGAAGTTTTTAACGGCATTGGCAATCAAGCAGCAAACGACCAACGGCTTTACGTGACTCCGAACCACGTCGAGAGTGAACTTCTACCACCAGAAATACACATCTCTCACTCCTCAATGGAATGGCCGAGAATCGAACCCGCGACCACCGAGGTGGAACGTTAATACCATACCAACCACGCCGCTGAGGCGCTGAGGACAGTATCGGTGCTTGACTTTGACATTTTGAATTGAACATCTTCAGCGAAACAATTCAGTTCGACTATTATTACTACTGTCGCTGATCAAAGTTATTCATATATATGAATAACTTTGATCACGAAGTATATAAAACGTGATGCTAAGTATAAATAAATAAAGGTTTTTGCCACGGAGGAAAAATTGAAAGGCGAGAGAGCCAAGAACTTTCGGTCTAGCACGACCCTTTACTTAGGCACAACTGATCATACAAAACAAAAACATAGTAAAAGTAAGCTTAATATCCAAACTGACATTACAAGATTAGCAATAATGTCGATTTCATTCTACAGAAACGAGGAAACGCCTGAGGGCAAGATTAGCGATTTTTAGGCAGACACACCTGGGAGGAGCACACACGTGGTCAACAGACGATTCATCCTGAAAACAATACATTTTTAAAAAAACAAGGAGGCATATCCGACTTAGTACCATGAAATTTACAAAAATGTTCCAAAAAATGAGTGAAAATACGAAAATAGGATATAAATATAGTGAGCAAGAGAGAGAGAGAGAGATAATAACTACATACATGTGGGACTAATTAATTAGTAGTTCATTTAGTTTAAGGTCCTTCATAAACATTTTACAAATATATGGGTCCAAATGGTACAATCCCAGACTAAGATTTTGGTTGTTTTTATTAGTGATTTGTATAATTGCTGATTCCAGTAAATTTCTTGAAATATAATCATTAGATCTAGCAATTA
>NC_087220.1:51037750-51067750 GCF_015104395.2 Macrobrachium nipponense
AAAAAAAAAAAAAAAAAAAAAAAAAAAAAAAAACCTCAGCCTGGAAGCAACTGTATGGACGCCTTCCATGAAACTGGACGCCGATATCTACCGAGAGTGAGAAATTCAGGGTCGCAGTTATCAACCGTGTTTACCGTTAGACCGTGAAGGTCGGACATCAAGTCCCGGACCCCAGAATAAAACAGGTGATTTATGGGTTGATGAGTGATTACAGGAAGGGTGGGACAGAATAAAGACAGTCGTCAGGCTGGGTGGGAAGGGGGAGTGATATCTGACTCTACACAATGGGGAAAGGTTTTTTTTTTCTCGCTCTCTTTTTAAATTATATGACAGGAGTGGAGAAGGCAGAAAAGCATTAATTTTTTATTGGGTAAATTCCTAGTATAATGAAATTAAGAGACAACAAGGCGTGATCGACCTCCAGCTTACTCGGGTCGCGTGCTAAAACCTACGGTAAAATAACGCGCTTTTTCTCACTAACGAAATTCATATAGGCTATATTTTTTTTTTTTTTTCTGTACTGTTTAACATGGAACATTATTTTTTTGAACATTTTTCATTTTTCATTCTCAATAAATAAATCAGAAAAATCCTATCCTAAGATTCCCGCACCTTTCACTCAACGCCAAACACCTTTGTCGGACCTCTTTTAGATATTCCAAAGACCTTTCCTACCCCCGCCCAAACAAGAACAACAACAACTAGCAGTTTGTAGTCTTACTCCGCGAGTAAGCGAAACAGAAAACAATAGAAATTTGACTTGAGGTCAAGGCCAAATAAGCGCTGGGATCTTTGAGGCAATTCAGCGTTGAAACGGAAAAAAGGTTTGAAAGGTGTTATGAGAGGGTGGAAAGGCAGACGGAAGAGAGATAATACGAACGGAGGTACAGTAAAAGGAATGATGCACTACACGGCACTAGGCCCCTACAGTTCCTCGCCTGGACGAGTGGGTTTCTCACTCGGCTGCCAATCCGGTGGTCCGATGTTCGAATCCAGGTCGGCCAACGCAGAATGAGAGGAATATTTCCGTTGATAGAAATTCATTTCTCGAAATAGTGTGGTTCGGATCCCACAATAAGCTGTAGGTCCCGTTGCTAGGCGACCAATTGGTTCCTAGCCACGTCAAAATATCTATAATCCTTCGTGGTCAGCAGCCTAGGAGAGCTGTTCATCAGCTCAGTGGTCTGGTAAGACAAGGGTTATACTTACTTTACTTGGCCCATGGGGATTAATAACGAAAGTCTCAGGGGGTAGACCCACTTGTTCCACTTTTTTACGGAATCGATAAGTTCAGTTTTAGAATTTGAACAACAGAATGATTATTTGTTAGATTAACACATTGCGAAAAATATAATCAATAAAAATATATTCAATAACAAAAGACGCGTTGATTTTCGATGAAAAACTTGAATGATTGAATTGTAGTGAGAAAATGTGTCGTCGTATAAAGTTAAGTTCGTAAAAATAATCTATAATAAAATAGGTTTTCATATCAGAAAAATAAAACTTAAAAGATTTAGATATAAAAATATATAAAACTGAGAGTACATAATACAATTAACGAGTAGATAGTTCAATACACCAGATAATAAGAGCAAAGCATGAATGTATATGTATATGTATACACACACACACACACACACACACACACACCAAATATCCATATATATATAGATATATTATATATATATATATATATATATAATGATTATAATCACTTTAGCACAGTGATTCATTTATCACACATATCCACAGGTGAAAAATAAGAGACGGGTGTAGGTCCTGACGGTTTCGGCGTTTATTTTCAAGCCATTGACAAAGGACTGATACATAGTATTAGAATTCACGAGTATATATACTACAAAACGACAGTACTGACGAACATACACAACAACAGTTTTGAAACTGCAGATCCACTCACAGGCAGGTGTCAAGGTAGGATGCTTTGGCAAAAAAAATTTCAAAAATCATTAGGCTAAAATTTACAATAAATTCTCAAGGGATACTACGCTTAGGGTACAAGTCCACACCTGACAGTGTCAGGGAGGGGGCGGGGATTTGAAACATCTCATTACACTACTGCCCCCTTTACTGTGTTTACAAATATAATAATCCTATTTTTCATATATCTCTACAGCCAACCTTAAAATTTAAACAGTTTACAAATTTCTTTTGATATTAAAGGATCAAGTTTATACATTCCTTGACTGATGTTCATATTATTGTTGTAACTTTCTTTTTTTTTTATAAAACTAGATTCAATGATATTCCTTTCCAATGCATTATTATGAACACACCAGCTTTTTTTGCCCCTTCCCAGTTTTAATTAATAGCATGATTGTTCTCACTAACATGTACAAATATACCACTATTTTGCCCTGTGCTATCTCACACATTGTTTATGTTGTGCTATTCTTTTTTCCAGTGCTTTCCCCGTTTGACCAATGTAAAAGTTGTCACAAGACTTACACGGGATTTTATATACACATCCTTTAGCATTGTCGGGGGAGTTCTTAATAAGTACCTGTGTTTCATTGTTTTATTGTTTTTAAAACCACATTAACACCAAAATTCTTCAGGAGATGTGGGATATCTTTCATATTACTATTATAAGGTAGTTACAAGCAAATTTTTGTTTTTTTGTTGTAAGGTTCTTTTTGATTTTGATACATGGTCTTTTTTGCCGCTTTTTTTAATGCATTGTTTAGTACATTATCTGGATATTTCAGTTTCTTGCCTATATTCTGAATCTTATCTATTTCCTCATCTATATATTCTGGGAGTGATTTATGGAGCATGAAAAAGTCAGACACCACAAACGTACCCAAAAAGATTTATGAATGCCATCAATGAACTGAAAAAAGATAAAGATATACACATGACAAAAGCAGATAAATCAGGTGCCATAGTAATTTTTAAACAAAAATGAATACATAGAGAAATGGAAAGTCTTTTGGGTGATAATAGCACTTATAAAGAATTAAAAAAGAACCCGATAGAAAGTGTGAATAGTGGTTTTAATAAAAAGTGAAAAAAAATCTGTTTTTAAAAAAAAAGGAAAAGGCAACGAAAGTCGTTATAAAGAAGGTGTGTGTGACCTCCCATCGCTACCGTATATGTATGTACGATAAAAACCCATAAAGCAAAACTTCCCTGCCAGACCATTATCAGCTTAGTGGGTTCCGCATCTTATAAATTAGCAAAATATTTAGTGGATATCCTTAACCCATTGGTAGGTAACATCTCTAATGCCAATATTAAGAATAATGTGAACTCCCCGACAATGCTAAAGGATGTGTATATAAAATCCCGTGTAAGTCTTGTGACAACTTTTACATTGGTCAAACGGGGAAAGCACTGGAAAAAAAGAATAGAACAACATAAACAATGTGTGAGATATGCACAGGGAAATAGTGGTATTATTTGTACATGTTAGTGAGAACAATCATGCTATTAACTGGGAAGGGGCACAAAAAAGCTGGTGTGTTCTAATAATGAATTGGAAAGGAATATCATTGAATCTAGTTTTATAAAGAAAGTTACAACAATAATATGAACATCAGTCAAGGAATGTATAAACTTGATCCTTTAATATCAAAAGAAATTTGTAAACTGTTTAAATTTTAAGTTGGCTGTAGAGATATATGAAAAATAGGATTATTATATTTGTAAACACAGTAAAGGGGCAGTAGTAGGTAATGAGATGTTCAACCCCGCCTCCCTGACACCTGTCAGGTGTGGACTTGTACCCTAAGCGGTTAGTATCCCTTAGAGAATTTATTGTAAATTTTAGCCTAATGATTTTTGAAAGCCACTCCTACCTTGACACCTGCCTGTGAGTGGATCTGCAGTCTCAAAACTCTTGTGTGTATGTTCGTCAGTACTGTCTTTGTAGTATATATCTCGTGAATTCTAATACTATGTATCAGTCCTTTGTCAATGGCTTGAAAATAAAGCCGAAACCGGTCAGGACCTACACCTGTCTCTTATTTTTCACCTGTGGATATGTGTGATATATATATACTATATATATATATATAATATATATATACATATATATATACATATATACACACACATATATATATATATATATATATATATATATATAGTATGTATACAGGCCAGTGTACTGGAACTAATACAGAGTTACCTAACGCTTACCAAATCAATACCTGTATATGAAAATACGAATCGGTTCATCGCCTGAACTGATTGTATATTAATAAACATATTTTTCAAAATAAATCACAAAACGATGTCTGAAAATAGATAGATATTTACTGACTCTCTCGATTGTATCTATGTACAGAATTACAGTTTTATATGTATCTATGTGCATGATTACGGTTTTATGTATCTATGTTTATGATTACAGTTTTATGTAACTATGTATATAATTACAGTTTTATGTATCTATGTACATGATTATAGTTTTATGTATCTATGTATATAATTACAGTTTTATGTATTTATGTAACTAATCACATTTTATGTATATATGTACATGATTGCAGTTTTATGTATCTACATAACTACAGTTTTATGTATCTATGTACATGATTGCAGTATTATGCATCTATGTATATATGATTAGTTTTATGCATCCATGCATACATGATTACAGTTTTATGTATCTACATAACTACAGTGTTATGTATCTATGTACTAATCACAGTTATAAGTATCTATGTACATAATTACAGTTTTATGTATCTATGTATATAATTACATTTTTATGTATCTATGTTATACATGATTGCAGTTTTATGTATATATGTACATAATTACAGTTTTATGTATCTATGTATATAATTACATTTTTATGTATCTTTACATATAACCACAGTTTTATGTATCCACATACACGAATACAGATTTAAGTATCTACGTATATAACTACAGTTTTATGTATCTATGTAGTATATGATCACAGTTTCATGTATTTATATATATCAACAAGCGTCTGGTCAGTACCCGGACGGGTGACCAGCATAAGCTAACAACAACATCCAAAAATATCTGCAAAGTAATAACCACATCAATAACCACAACATTTATTGCCCTTTTCCCGACCTCTGTTTGAGAGAGAGAGAGAGAGAGAGAGAGAGAGAGAGAGAGAGAGAGAGAGAGAGAGAGAGAGCCATCGATTATTTACGACCGGAAGTCCTTGACCCTAAATTCGTTACATGTGAACCCCGCTAGGAAAGCCCAGAGAGAGAAGAGAGAGATGAGAGAGAGAGAGAGGAGAGAGAGAGAGAGAGAGAGAGCTAATTCTACGTTAGAAATTGTTCGACAGCATAACATAACTTTAAGGTCTATTAATACATCTTTCCTTTTATAAGAACAAAAGAAAAAAAAAAGATCGGTGACAAATGAGTAATGAATACAATGAAAAATGGCTTTCATAATTTCATCATTTAAAAATGTCTATTAATTTATAAATAATAAATAATAAATCGAGTGCTAAAAGGATAATATATGACGCACTAACTACATAACCCTGTCAATTCAGTTCTGACCAACTGCCCAGATGCTTACGGAAGAGGCTCTGGACTCGACCTTGTAAGGTCAAGTAGTTACCTTGTAAGGTCAAGTAGTTAACATACCCAAGGGGCATTTTTCCTGTGACCTTTGACCTTTCTGCGGCTGAGAAGTACCGCGCTTCATATACTACTAATTGTCAGCGAATTTAAACTGCCTACTTTTTAACAGTAACAGAAAACTTAAGATATAATTCATTTTCTAGATCAGTTACTCTCGCTATTATCATCACAAACGCATTCCGTCGACGACTGGCTTTATTCTGCCCAACTGCTGCTCTTCCTCGGCGTAACTGTCGTCCTATTTATGCAACGGATTTTATTTCCCAACAGTTTTTTTTTTTTTTTTTTTTTTTGAAAAACAGGAAGCTCGACATTATCATAAAGAACCATGTGGCGACAATATTACTATAACCGTTTGGCAATCTTTGCAATTTATAGCATTCTGTGTTCTGCTATGTCATTCGTAACTGTGGTAACAGACCTCTCATGCTATTTCCTAAAGAAATACCGAGAGAATATTTCTTTTTTTACGCTGTCAGACGCGACAGGTGGATCCATGTTTCTGTTTCCTACAACAATTCTCTGTTTACTCCCTTGATTTTCAGCTGAATTCATACTCACCATCGACCTTTTTTGTAGTCGACGCTTTTGGGAGGGGGGATTCGATGCGCTCCTGGTAGACGAAATGGATAAACAAGTTCATTCATTCTCTCAAGACGTTTCTCTACGTAACTGTGGTAACAGACCTCTCATGCTAATATTTTCTAAAGAAATACCGAGAGAATATTCTTTTTTTACGCTGTCAGACGCGACAGGTGGATCCATGTTTCTGTTTCCTACAACAATTCTCTGTTTACTCCCTTGATTTTCAGCTGAATTCATACTCACCATCGACTTTTTTTGTAGTCGACGCTTTTGGGAGGGGGGGATTCGATGCGCTCCCGGTAGACGAAATGGATAAACAAGTTCATTCATTCTCTTAAGACGTTTCTCTACGAGCGAATTCTTTCTCTTAAAACGTTTGTCTACAAGTGATTTCTTTCTCTTAGAACGTTTCTTTATAAGTGATTTCTTTCTCTTGAAACGTTTCACTACAAGTGCATTCTCTCTTTTAAAAACGTTTCACTACAAGTGCATTCTCTCTTTTAAAACGTTTCACTACAAGTGCATTCTCTCTTTTAAAACGTTTCACTACAAGTGCATTCTCTCTCTTAAAACGTTTCTCTACGGTGAATACTTTTACTCAAATATTTCTCTACAATGGAATTCTTTCTCTTAAAACGTTTCTCTACAAGTGAATTCTTTCTCTTAAAACGTTTCTCTACAAGTGAATTCTTTCTCTTAAAACGTTTCTCTACAAGTGAATACTTTCTCTTAAAACGTTTCTCTACAAGTGAATTCTTTCTCTTAAAAAGTTTCTCTACAAGTGAATGCTTTCTCTTAAAACGTTTCTCTACAAGTGAATACTTTCTCTTAAAACGTTTCTCTGCAAGTGAATTCTTTCTCTTAAAACGTTTATCTAACTTCAAAATCGAGACGGGATACGATGTGCGTTATACCTCGCATGTCTTAAAATTCATAAACAACTGCAATCTTTTCCTTATAACTCTATCTTCAAATCCGGGCGAAATACGGACATGACGTCACACCAACTAGGTCTTCATCCCACTTAAATGCACAAAATAGGTGCATTCTTGTCCCTACAACCGTCTCTGTTCACAACCTCCTACGCAAACTAAGCCTCCAATCTAAAAACGTCCAGAAACCCAACCCTACTACAATCCAGAACAGGCTAGGGGCGACGCCATCTTAACTTTCAAAACGTAACATTCCATTCTTCACTGACTGATAAGGAAGTGGCTATTCTTCACCAGTCCCCCTAACCCTCGACCCCCCATCCCTTCTTTACCTACCTGGATCGGCCCCTTTGATGCGGCACATGGCTCCGCAAATGGTGCGGTCGATTACTCCAGCAGGAGCCTCTGAGGTAGAGACCCTCTTGGAAAGTCCCGCTGTGGTTTGGTTTATGGTCAATTCCTCGCGTATAATTCCGTATTAAGTTCCACTCATAATTCCGTCTTTTCACTGTAGCTGTTTACAAGTATTTATTGGAAATTTGCCACTGAAAGGATGTCAGGTGTTTACTGTACATTGTTCGACGCCTGAGATCTCCAGTGACGCCTTGCTATTAGGTACCCTAAAACAGCAGAAAATCGAAGA
Source organism: Macrobrachium nipponense (assembly GCF_015104395.2). Classification (NCBI taxonomy): domain Eukaryota; kingdom Metazoa; phylum Arthropoda; class Malacostraca; order Decapoda; family Palaemonidae; genus Macrobrachium; species Macrobrachium nipponense. Next base: position 51,045,517 of record NC_087220.1, read on the forward strand.
AACTCAAATTTACTCGGAAACGGAAAATGCTTTTGTGAAACAGAAATCTACTGTAAACAATTAATTGGTTTTGGTATTGGGTGCCTCAAAAGAGCAGAAATTCGACAGAAATTCAAGAGAAAGAATAAAACAATCGTTTAACAGAAACCTACTGCAAATCAATCAGTGACGCTTGCTATGGGTACCTAAAAACAGTAGAAAATCTAAAAAACAAATTTACTAGGACATGGACAAAACATTTTTGTTTAACAGAAATATACTGTAAACTATTCAGCGTCGCTTGCTAATGGGCACCTCAAAACAGCAGATAATAATAATAAAAAAAAAATATTTCTCGGAGAAAGAAAGAAAGAAGAAAAAACTTATTCAACGTATCACAAAAGACATTTACCTTACCACACCACCATCTTCTACTCTTCCAGCCAGTTTCTCTTGGTCTACCAATGTCATTCAATAAGAAAGAAAGCGAATATTCTCCGCTGTTTTACGAGGCGCACAGGAAATAGCAATGGACGTACAAGCTCAAATCCGGCCTCGTTATTGTCTACAGATATGAGCGCCGACACAAGGCAATTGCTCAAATGCGATTTCACTTTTGACAGACGACATACTTCTAACACTGGAACAAGATTTCATCCCCTCAGGAATCGAGATTTCATTCCCTAACAGTTCAGGATTCCAAATCCAACGATTTACAACTGGATTCAATCTTGATGTTCCCGATCCTCTCAAACTGGAACAGCTCAGGATTCCAGATTCCACGATTCATAATTGGAATCTTGGTATTCTAGATATCCCCTCAAACTGGAACAGATTATGGTTCCAGATTACAACTTCTAACAAATGGAATAGATCTTGATATTCCACATGTCCTTTCAAACTGGAACAGACTATGAATCCAAATTCCACCTCCTAACAACTGGAATAGATCTTGATATTCCAGATACCATTCTCTCAACGGGAACAGATTATGAATCCCGATTCCAACTTATAACAATTGGAATAGATCTTGATATTTCAGATGTCCTTTCAAACTGGAACAGACTACGAATCCAAATTCCACCTCCTAACAACTGGAGTAAATGTTGTTATTACTAATACCATTCTCTCAACTGGAACAGATTATGAAACCAGATTAACTTATAACAACTGGAATAAATACTGATATTCCAGATACCATCCTCTCAAACGGGAACGGAATAGGAATCTATAGATTCCACCTTCCAGCAACTGGAGTCAATATTGATATTCTAGATACCATTCTCTCAAACTGGAACAGATTATGATTCCAGATTACCCTAGTTACTGGAATATACCATATAATTATAAAATAATGATTCTACAGCATATTCCAGTCTACAAATGGAAATAGATCACGTGATCCAACATTAAATAATCAAATATGACATTATTACTGAAGACCACATAAGCAATATCAAACTGGATGGAAATAATAAATACAACAGAGAGAGAGAGAGAGAGAGAGAGAGAGAGAAATATCAACCTCGAAATACCACAACACCCATTCCATCCCCCCCCCCCTCCCCCCCCCCTCACCCACCCATCACATAAACAAGCCTAACCGGAAACCGAGCGTCAGGCAGTCCATCAACCCACCTACCCATCCAGCCCCCCCCCCCCCCCAGGGGAGGGGAGGGGGACTACTGGGCGGCTCTTCCAGCCCCTCCATCGAAACCTGAAGGTGAGTAAGCCCCCCAACACAAGCCCTGGGGCACTCCTTGTCTGTGGATTCTCTCTCTCTCTTTCTACAGTGCTCTGTATACGGAGAAATTCTACAGGTACACAACAAATTTAATTTGCGCGTATACATTCTTGTACGAACTTATGTTACTTATGTAACGTTAACTGCATCCTGCTAAAGCCTGAACTTACAGGCAGTTACAGTTGTAAGGGCAATGCCAGGATTTTATATAAAGTTTAACATAGCTATTATGAAACAATTGGTCACAAAAATAGGATATAATTTGCAATTAAGAATACAATTAGATTCTTTCCTGGGAGATCAAATACACTCAAATACTCTTAAATTCACTGTGCAAATGAGTCCTAATTTATCATTATTATATTTATCTTAAGAAGTTGTACGAACCCTTAACACATTAAACCCAAAAGCAAATGATGAAGTTATCAATCAAAAAGCAAATACGAGAAGGAATTTATTAACCATTAAATAACGCATTCTCACTTAGATCACCGACCACTTTATAAGTAGATGAATAGAAGAAAATTGATTGATTGACTGATTATGGCCATTAAAACTGGCGTCACATCATCCAGGTTATTGACGCCGCAGTAATTAAAATAGGAAATTAAAAATAAATAAATAAATTTAAAAGTTTTATATGATATATATATGCGAGAGATATATATATATATATATATATATATATATATATATATATATATATATGTGTATATATATTACATAGTGATATATATATATATATATTACATATGTATATATAGTATATATATAGATTTATATTTATACATACACACCTACTGTAAATGTATACGATATAAAAGTTGTTGATGTCCACATCCCTAAAAAGATTTATACCTACATAAATAATAAATATTATATAGTATATATACATATACGTAAATAAACATTATTTATACATACACACTATATATGTATACGACTTAAAACCTGTTGATGTCCACACCCATAAAAAGATTCATGACCGCTCTATATTGCAACCACCCCACCACCCCCCCCCCCCTGCGAAAATATATAATATATAATAAATAAACGAAAACTACCGTAGTTCCAGAGATGAATTACTGAAATGAAATACGCCAAGAGACCCAAAGCAACACTGTGAAAATTAATACAGTAATTTAATTCGATTAAAAGTACAAAGGGAAATATGTCGATTTCAGATGAGAGAGAGAGAGAGAGAGAGAGAGAGAGAGAGAGAGAGAGAATCACGCCTAAGGTGGCACTGCAGGCTCGGGTAAGTGTGGGGCCATAACAGGTAAGGAGAGAGAGAGAGAGAGAGAGAGAGAGAGAGAGAGAGAGAGAGAGAGAGACGCCACTCACGAATACGGTGTAGAAATTAACGTGACAACATCCAGACTCCAGTGGAAAAAAAAAAAAAACTTTAATCACACATGTTCTGCAGAGAGAGAGAGAGAGAGAGAGAGAGAGAGAGAGAGAGAGAGAGAGAGAGAGAGAGTTGAAATCATACGAGATTAAAATACTCGATATTCGACGGTCGACTATTATGAATGTAATACGTATATTTAAAATCTTAAATTAAAAAAATATATTTAACACAATAATAATATTTAATCTTATACTTAAGGAAATACGTCTATTATGTTCAATATAATAAGCATTATTTAACCTTACACGTGAATAAAATAAAGGATATTTAATCTTATGCGCATATTTAACCTTACAATTAAATAAATAAAAGTATACTTAATATAATAAACATTTAATCATTTACTTAAATAAGTGTATTCAATATATTATGTAACCTTACACTTGAATAAAATAAAGTATATTTAGTCTTATGCGGATATTTTACCTTATTACTTAAATAAACAATATGTTTATTTAATATAATGAACACATTTAATTGTATATTTAAAGATATGCGTATATTCAATTCAATGGGCATATTTAAACTTACACTTGAATAAATTAAAGTATATTTAAACTTGTACGCATATTTAATCTTATACTTAAATAAAAAAAAAGTATATTTTAATATAATGAACATATTTAATCGTTTACTTAAATATGTGTATTCAATATAAGAGCATATTTACCTTATGTTTAAATTTTCGAAAAGTATATTTAAACTTATGCTCCATCGAGTCCTTCGGGATTTCAACATTATTTTTTCCCTTATTCTTTCTCGCGTTTCTCCGGCCTGGGCAAGTTACGGACTTAGGGTTGCTAACAGCACTGGCCCTTGATTTATACAAAAAATATGCAATTATTCTTTTATCTAAGTATATTTCTTGAGAGGCTTAAAAATTTTCAATCTTATACATTCTTAAAAAGAGGGAAATTAAAGTACATGACGCCTATTTTTTAATAATAATAATCAATAATAATAATAATAATAATAATAATAATAATAATAAATAAATAAAAAAATTAAAAATTTATAAATATCATGACCTGAAAATAGAAATAAGAAGAATAACGGATATGCCTAGTGGAAATTGTATACCCAAAGTCATAGGGACACTAGGCATGATCCCAGGATCCCTGGAAAGAATCCTGGAAAAACTAGATGCCGAAGTAGCTCCAGGACTCGTGCAGAAGAGTGTGTGTGTGTGTGCTACTAGAAACAGCACACACAGCGAGAAAAGTGATGGGCTCCTAAGGAGGCAGGATGCAACCCGGAATCCCATATAATATAAAAATACCTAGTCGAATAAGATGACTGTGATAGAAAAAAAATATAAATAAATAATAATACTTCATTAAAAATAATGGCTACTTCAGCAGCGTTGAGTAGCCATAATTTCAATAAAAGTATGCTTGAGAGAGGGTTTGCTTCCTAAGTACTACAATAGTAATAATAATAATGATGATATTAATAGCACGAGTCACTACAATGGTGAAGAGTTACACAACGGTGTAATTGTAATATATATATATATATATTATATATATATATATTATATATATATATATATAATATATATATATTACACTATTGTGGATGTCTTTACCATTAATTAATAATAATTATAAAGGTTTGCTTAAACACCAATTGTACAGATTCTTAAAACAGCCAAGTGCTTATTCAGTGCACAATTGTTGAAATAAAAATTTCATGTCCCACTAAATATGGCACTGTCCGCTACATTGCAACATCATTCTTGACAAACAATAAATAAGTATTTGACATGAATAAATTAGAAAAAATAAATAAAAATATACACAAGTTCAACCTCGCTCCATATTCCAGTCCAGAGTTGAAGAGCACCACGCGCATCGCCAAGCTCAATTCCAGCATTCCAGACTGGTCTCCCCCCCCCCCTCCCACCCCCCCCCAAACCCTCCCCACACCCACAACAACCACTCCTTCATCGCAATCTCTTGGGCGTATTGCATACCACACCCTTTTGTTTATATTTTTTTTATTACTTTTTTTTCTAAAAAGTAGTTTTGTCCTTCAGTTTCGCCACGGAAGAGGAAGCTCTATCGTGGATAGGTCCAGATGGTCATTTTTATTTATTTATTTATTCATTTCATTTTTATTTTTTGTCTCTACCTTGAATTGAAAATATTTTTCGGATAAAATTAGTTAGGACTATGCGTTATTTATAAATTTTATATATATATATATATATATATATATATATATATATATATATATATATATATATATATATATATATATATATATATATATATATATATATATATATAATAATATAGCTTCACCGTACATCCTGAATTCTTGATTCCGTGGTTCGCACCAACGAGCCGACGAATTTCTTATCCACTAAAAAAAATTTTCCTTCGATTAACATATATGAAAATATATTAACTCCGAAGCAGAGCGAATTAAGATATTAAAGGACATTTGTAGCTTAATGCGTATATACTATATGATATACTTTTCAAATGAGAATGTGCTACATTTCCTCAGCAATTTTAACATAAATTAATCTCTCTCTCTCTCTCTCTCTCTCTCTCTCTCTCTCTCTCTCTCTCTCTCTCTCTCTCTCTCTCCTTCCCAGCATCCATTGAGAACACAAAAGGCGTTAAGCATAAAAAAAATAAACATGAATAACTTCTACATTAATTAACATTCCTCGACAACAATCATAAAGAAATTGGAGGCCCCCAACCCCCCCTCCTCCACAAAAAGTGAAATATTTATGCAAATAATAAAAGAACAAGGAATAAGGAGAGAGGTTAGTGGGGACAAGATGAAAAATACGCAAAACAGGAGGAAAATACGACATAATATAATATAGAGTAAAATAAATAGATAAGTGGGGGAGAAGATAAAAATGTAATTGTGAAAAGAAAAGAAAAAGAGGAGGAAATTAAACACAGGAGATGGAATAAGGAGGAAAGAGGGTAGTGGGGACAAAGAAAAATACGCAAAACAGGGGAAAAGGATACGACATAATATATACATAGTAAAAAAATAAGGATAAGTCAGGGAAGTATGAAAAAATTGCGAAAAGAAAAGAAAACGAGGGAGGAATTAAAGGAACACAGGAGAGGATGAGGAAAAGGGGAAGGTCGATTATACTGAAGAAACACAAGTTAGAACATTAACAAAGGAAATAATCGTTAATCAGACAAACAATTAACGTTAACAAAAGCAGTGGATGGAAAGTGAGGGAGATGAAGGAATATGGAAAAGAAAGATAAAATAAAATCATCCTTATACACCAATCTTTATTATATAAACATGTATATACATAACTTAAATATAACAGGTAGTTAACGAGAGAGAGAGAGAGAGAGAGAGAGAGAGAGAGAGAGAGAGAGACCCACTAAAACTTGCATGCAATACCATTGCGTTCAATAATAAAAATACCTGAATATCCACGACTTTTTATTGATTTGTCTACGCAATTTGTCGTCGCGAAAACCATGGCCATTGACGCCAAACACCCTTCCACCCCCACCCAATCAGCCCCAAACCCAACCCCTCACCCCCAAAATCCACCCCCTTCCCCAGTGAAGTCTTTCCCGAGGCCCATTTTTTTTTTTTTTTTTTTTTTTTTTTTTTTAACCGAAAAAATAAACACGGGCGTGTTGTGGCCGCTGTGGCTGATTTGACCGATACAGGTATTTGTAGGTCATACAACCCCGCCCCCTTCCCCCCCTCCCTCCCCCCAAATCTATTTCTCCCGGTGATTCATTCTTCTTCTTCTTCTTCCCTTTCGTCTTCAAGTCTACCAGATTTAAGTGTTTTATTATTGTTTTTTTTTTTATCTTTTTTAAGAAACTCTTGATGCCGAAGTGATTCTAACAGATTTAAATGACTTCTTTTTTATGTCAAGAATCTCGTGATAACGAGGTGATTCTTCTGTATTTAAAAGGGTACTTGTTTTGTGTCAAGAATCTCTTGATACCGAAGTGATTCTTACAGATTTAAATGGATTTATTTTATTAATACTGAAGTGATTCTGACAGATTTAAATGGATTTATTTTATTAATACTGAAGTGATTCTGACAGATTTAAATGGATTTATTTTATTGATACTGAAGTGATTCTTACAGATTCAAATGGACTCTTTTTGCGTCAAGAATATTTTGATGCTGATGTGATTCTTAACAGATTTAAAGACGCTCTTTTAAAGAATCTCTTTACACTGAAGTGATTCTTCAGATTTGAAAGCGTTTCCTTTTAGAAAAATCGTCACAGTGAAGTGATTCTTACAGATTTAAAAGCCTTTTCTGTTTCAAGAATCTCTTGATACTGAAATAATCTTTTTTAGGTTTTTTATACTGAATTGATTCTTTCAGATTTAAAAAAGTTCTTTTTTGGTGACATGAATCTCGTGATACTGAAGTGATTCTTAAGAGTTTAAGACTTTTTATACTCAAGTGATTCTCACATTAAAAAGTTTTTGTTTCCTTTGAAACTGAAGTGATTCTCACATTAAAGACTTTTTTTTTTCTTTGAAACTGAAGTGATTCTCACATTAAAAGATATTTTTTCTTTGAAACTTAAGTGATTCTCACATTAAGGACTTTTTCTTTGAAACTCAAGTGATTCTCACTTATTAAGGACTTTTTTCTTTGACAAACTGAAGTGATTCTCACATTAAGGACTTTTTTTCTTTGAAACTCAAGTGATTCTCACATTAAGGACTTTTTTCTTTGAAACTCAAGTGATTCTCACATTAAAAACTTCTTGCTTTGAAACTGAAAGTGATTCTCACATTAAAAATACTTTTTTCTTTGAAACTGAAGTGATTCTCACATTAAAAACTTTTTTCTTTGAAACTGAAGTGATTCTCACATTAAAGACTTTTTTTCTTGTTACTGAAGCAATTCTTAGATTTAAAAGGGTTTTTTTCTTTGAAACTGAAGTGACTCTGACTTAAAAAAAAAAATTTTTTTTACAATGAAGATTTTAATTCGATTCCTTCTTTTGTATATACAAAACCTGAAACAATTTTTAGCGAGAAGGACGGCGCCCTGTGTACGTGAGGTCTTCATATAATCATCGTCGTCGTCTCGAATTCTGTCGACTCCTCCGAAGCTCGACTGACTGTTTCGTCTTTGTTGAGTCTTGTACGTGTTTTCGCGCCTCGTATATTCGAACTTTTTTTTTCTTTTTCTTTTTTTTTTTAACTATGGTGGGGGCTAGAAGGGCATACTGGCTATCCTGGAATATTCAAAGATAAAAAGTTAAAGTGGTAGTTATTTTCATCTCTCTCACAGCATAAGACGAGTAATCTTTCTGAGAGAGAGAGAGGAGAGAGAGAGAGAGAGAGAGAGAGAGAGAGAGAGAGAGAGAGAGAGAGAGAGGGCTGACGCTTCTACTCATTGTCAAAGCACCGGGGGGGGGGGGGGGGGGGGGTTAGAGAACCTTCGAACACAAGAGTCCTTTTGTGACTGAATTATGTACCCAAGTAACATTGAGTGGCAAGAACGCATTCAAAGCAAGCAAGCAAGCACTCAATCCTCCCCCCCACCCCACCCCCGTCCCCCTACACACACACACACACACACACACACACACACACACACACACACACAGTACAAAAATAAATACGAAACCAGGTATATACACTCAGCACAGAATACTTTACAAGGTCCGAATCCAGCCTGACAGCTAAGCTGAGAAATGCAGGCCAAGGGTATATAACCTTTCAGAAGGCCATGGAGAGAGAGAGAGAGAGAGAGAGAGAGAGAGAGAGAGAGAGAGAGAGAGAGAGAGAGAGAGAGAGAGAAAGCAAACAATATTGGCTCAAGGTGCGTCGAATGAACGCGGGATCTCACGTCGACGTATACCAACTTCACAAGACTGGCAATATTTACAAACTGTGAAATTGTTCAAGTTGGCATCAACGAGGACTCACTCGAATATTCCCGGCTGGAAATGGGATGATAGTCGGCCCGGAATCATTAAGTTTGGTGGACGTGGAGAGATGGAATTTCGCGTCATTAGATTAACGTGTGGGGTTTAACGAGAAAGCGAGTGAATATTTATATATAAATCACGTCTATAACGTATGCAATTATAAACAACATACGTATGAATAAGCTAAATACAAATTATAGACATGAGGCAATATTGCATGCACTATACGCAATTTTATTCATAATCAATTATAAACAACATGCGTATAAGTTAAATATAAATTATAGACATCCACTAAGTAACTGCGCATACACAAATACATATACAAGGCATACACTTATATACAGGACGTATGAACACACACACACACACACAGTAAGAGCGTATAACATTATCAAATCACGCTATTTTCCTAATTAAAGGTTGGCTCCAGGGAAAACCAAAGTAAGTGTTCCTGTCTCGTTCATTCTGAATCCAGAAGGAACCAATTTTAAACATGTTGGCATGAACAATGTAACAAGCCAGCGGCAAGTTTCAAACACGTGTCCATAACCCATGCAACACGTAAAAAAAAGAAAGAAAAAAAAAAGTTCAAAATATGTATTCTTAAACGCTGTCACAACTTAGAGACAAGTTTCAAACACGTATCCAAAAACAATGTAACAAGTCAGCAATATCAGCGACAACAAGATTCAAACACATATCCAAAAACAATGAAACATCAGCAACAAGTTTCACACCTTCGCAACAAGTTTCAAAACCTTCGCAGCAAGTTTCAAACCTTTGCAACAAGTTTCAAACCTTTGCAACAAGTTTCAGACCTTTGACAGGTTTCAAACACGTCTGCATGAACATTGCAAGGAGTCGGCAAAAAACAGGTTCCAAAAACGTATGCATGAAAAACGTAACAAGTCAGCAACTAACTACCAGCAAAAAAAAAAAAAAAAAAAAAAAAAAAAAAAAAAAAAAAAAAAAAACGACACCCGGCAAGCACGAATTTGAATCGAACAAATATCCAGCAAGCACGAAGAAAGCAAAGAATTCTTTTTTTTTTTTTTTTTTTAAGCAGTGTCTTCCTTCAAGCGCGACCTGCCAGTTTCAATTTACTCGGTCATACGAGCGATTGAGAAAAAAATATATACACATAAAAAAAGTATAAAATTGCCGATGTTAAAACAAGATTATCGACTTTCTAAATCTGCTTGAGAGAGAGAGAGAGAGAGAGAGAGAGAGAGAGGAGAGAGAGAGAGAGAGAGAGAGAAAGTTTCTCAAAATATTTTTCCCCCTGTTCGGTGATTTCGAGTATGTACACAGAAATTTGGGTTTTTTTTGTTTGTTTTTTTTTTTTTTATATATATCGGCATTGTTTGGGGGAGGGGCTTAGCTGTGTGTGTGTGTGTGTGTGTGTGTGTGTGTGTGTGTGTGTGTGTGACTCACCGATGAAGATGAGTCTCGAAGACGCAACAGCAGAGGTCAGTCACTGCAACCAATTCATTCATACAGGCCGTGAGTCACGTCAAGCTATTTTGGGCAATTAACCGCATTCTGCACGGGCCGGTGATTAACCACCTCTCTCTCTCTCTCTCTCTCTCTCTCTCTCTCTCTCTCTCTCTCTCTGTGAAGAGAACAAGATAAAAGTATGGATGCAGAGTACTCATTGATACTACATATGAGGCAATAAAGCAGATACCTACGAAGAAATAAATTACGATATGGCAACAGAAAGCAAATCCCGAAGAGGGCTCTACCCAGATCTACACAATGACGGAAAGAGGAAAAAATAGACAAGAAAAGACAAATCTGCAACCTTTTGAAAAAAAAGAGGAATTGCAGATTTGGAGAAAGATGTTACTACAAACATCCTAAGGTATGTCACAACTATGAATATATGGTAAATGTGCATACCTAGATGGATATGGGATGATTGCAGAGATCTGCATCCAAAAAATATGCAAAAACCTAAAGAAGGAAAAGGATGTAAGTTCGACAAAAAATGCAAATATATGCACCCTGTAGCCATGAATCATAATCAAATAAATAACCAACCAAGTAATAAAATCCAAAATAAGAAAGAAACAAATAAAGAGAGAAATCAAGAATATCAGGTAAAGAGAGAAAAGCAAACCACCAATGAGATATGCAGAGATGTCAGCAAAAAATTTCAATGCATCAGCTCCAAAATTCTACTCAAGGGATAATAACTGTATTTATTATGCAAGAGGATATTGCAGAAACGGAGACAATTGCAGATTCAGACACAAAATGAATAATTATGATGAAGGAAGATCAAATATTATGGAAAAGTTGGATTTTTTAATGTCAGAATTTCTGGAAATGAAAAAAAAGAACAACATACCAGAACAGGAAAGAGACATGGGAAAATCCTTATTTACTACCAATATTAAATGAAGGAGAAAAACACGCAAACCATCATAGTGATGAATGCGCAGGGTTTAGTTACGAGTAACTCAAAAAGAAAAATAGAGTACTTAGAAGAACTAACCCAAATTGAAAAGAAATGATATAATGAATATAAGTGAAACCTGGTATTCCCAAGAGACTGGGAATGATGATCAAATAAAAGGGTTCCAAACTATAGATCAGATAGAAAAAATAGGAATCAAGGGGAACCGCAATATATGGAAAGACAAAAAACAAGGAAAAATATATGAGAAATATAGTAACTCAGAATGTGAACTAATAGCGGTAGAATTTGAATCTGAAAAATTAATGAACATAGTAATATATAGACCTCCTAATACTAAAGAGTTTGACTTAATAATTGAAAAATTGGATGATATATGTAGAGAAATCACAAGGACTGGACTATTCTCCTATCTGGTGACTTCAACTTTCCTTTCGTAGAATGGAAAGAACGAATAGGAGATTGTGGATGTACTTATACATATAAAAAAGAGAGTAATAGTAGTGCAGAAGATAAGAGGCAATTCGAAAAGCTATTAGATATGCTACTAGAATACAACATTCAACAAATAAATCACCTGCCAACAAGAAAGGAAAATACTTTAGACCTAGTATTTGTGAACGAGGTGAATTATGTTAAAGAATAATAGTTTATAATGCGAGTATTTCAGACCATAATGTCATAGAATTAACAGTTCATTCCAAAGCAAGTGAAAAACAGAGATAAGCAAGATATGAAAAAGTGAAAGGATATGGAAAATACAACTTCTACAGTAAAAATATAAAAATGGTCAGAAATAAATGAAGAATTAAACAAAGATTGGGATAACATTTTCGTAAGCGATGACATAAGGGTAAAATCGAGATATTATATAAAATATTAGAGAAAATAGTGGATAATATATACCGAAGAAGAAAAGTAAACATCATTCATGCATACCAAGAGACAGAAGGATCTTGTTCCAGAAAATCAGAAAGTGAAAAAAGGTCTTGCAAAGAAAAAAATGCATGGAAAGTTATAGAACTAAAAAGTAAGATAGAAAATGCAGAACAGATACAATCAAAAGAAAATGAAAAACGGGAATGGAAGAAAAAACCCTATTAAATATCAAGCAAAACCCCAAAACTATTATACTCATATGCGAAGAAGATGAATAAAAGAAGAATAGAAATAGGCCCTCTGAGAATTGAAGGGAGATTAACGAATGAAAAAAAGGAAATTTGCAACATACTGGCAGAACGATATAAGAGAGAATTCACCCCTAGAATAGATAATGAAGATAATGATATAGAAGTAAGGGACGAAAATAGTGAATATTTAGCTGACATAGAAATTAATGAAGCTGATATTGTGCAGGCAATTAATGAAATTAAAAATGGAGCTGCTGCAGGGCCTGATGGAATCCCTGCTATTTTGTTAAAGAAAGTAGTTCATTCTATCGCAAAGCCACTTGCAATATTATTAAGACAAAGTGTAGATACAGGCAAGATTTATGATGAGCACAAATTAGCATATATCACCCCTACTTTCAAAAGTGGATCAAGACTTGAGGCAAGTAATATAGGCCTGTGAGTCTAACATCACATATTATGAAGTGTATGAAAGGGTAAATGAAGAATATTATGAAACATTTAATAAAAAAATAATTTGTTTAATATAGGACAACACGGTTTTCGTACCCGGAAAAAGTACACAAACCCAACTGTTAGTCCACCGTGAGAAACATATTCAAAAATATGAAAAGCGGAAATGAAACAGATGTGGTTTATCTAGACTTTGCAAAAGCTTTTGACAAAGTAGACCATAATATATTAGCAAAGAAAATTAGAAAACACAATATCGAAGATAAAATAGGAAGATGGTTAAAAGAATTTTATGATTGAAGACATAGACAGTAATGTTAAGGATTCGGTAGCGAGTAGTTTCGCTGATGACACAAGAATAAGTAGAGAAATTACTTGTGATGAAGATAGGAACGCTCTACAAAGAGTACCTTAACAAAGTATATGATTGGGCAGAGGAAAAATAGGATGGTATTTAACTCTGATAAATTTGAATCAATAATATGGAGACAGAGAAGGAAAGCTATATGCATATAGGGGACCTAATAATGAGACAATCACAAATAAGGAAGCAGTTAAAGACCTTGGTGTGATGATGAATAGGAACATGTTATGCAATGATCAAATAGCATTCTTTTGCAAATGTAAAGCAAAATGGGAATGTTGTTACGGCACTTCAAAAACAAGAAAAGCTGAAACACATGATTATGCTTTATAAAACATATGTTCGTAGTCCACTTGAATATTGCAATATGATATGGTACCCACACTATCAAAAGGATATTGCACAAATAGAGAGTGTACAAAGGTCCTTTACAGCTAGAATAGAAGAAGTTAAGGACCTTGACTACTGGGAAAGACTACAATCATTAAAATTATATAGTCGAGAAAGGAGAAGAGAACGCTACATGATAATTCAGGCATGGAAACAGATAGAAGGAATAACAAAATATCATGGAACTAAAAATATCAGAAAGAGCAAGCAGAGGTAGATTAATAGTGCCCAAAACAATACCAGGAAAAATAAGGAAAGCACACAGGACATTAATCCACTACGCACCAGCATCGATAATGCAGCGTCTATTCAATGCGTTGCCAGCTCATCTGAGGAATATATCAGGAGTGAGCGTAGATGTGTTTAAGAATAAGCTCGACAAATATCTAAACTGCATCCCAGACCATCCAAGATTGGAAGATGCAAAATATACCGGAAGATGTACTAGCAACTCTCTGGTAGACATTAGAAGGTGCCTCACACTGAGGACCTGGGGCAACCCGAACGAAACTGTAAGGTCTGTAAGGTAAGGTGACAACACTCAATAACAACACAGGTACTCACTGATTTTTACAAAAACGTCCGCCAAGAAGTACCTTACCATCTTTTATATCCAATAAATAATATAATAATAATAATAATACTTTATTAAAAGTAATGGCTACTTCAGCAGCATTACACTTGTAGAGATTCTTCTCTATTTTCCGAATAGCGGCTTTTTCCGTGCTACTTAGACAGGCTAGTAGAGCGCCTATGGAGGTCATGATCAAATACAGAGCCAAAATTGGTGTATATATTTGAATTTTACAGATAAAACTATGATACCATAGTTATCAAAGTCATTAACGTATATATATATATGTCTCTCTCTCTCTCTCCTCTCTCTCTTTCTTGAAGCAAGCGAGCTTTCGTCTGGAGCTGCCAGACATCCTCGGGCTGGGAAGCTGAGGGTGGACTGATCTTGAAGCGGTGTCCGTCCTCGTTTATATTTGGAGTTGACAGCAGGGGAACCGCCCCATGCTGATCTACTATTTGGCTGGTGGCGGTAGGTCTTCGTTTTCATTGGTGGCTTGAACCGGGTCTCAGCCACTTTCCATGCGTTGATGGTTTCGATACTGTAAGTCCTGCAGCCGCCTAAACTCCTTAGCGGCGCGGTTACGTCGATGGGCGTTTCGCTATGCTGCGGGACGTCACGGCTAACTTGATTATGATTGGCTGCGGGAGTACTCGTCGGGGGCGTCGTCTTCCGTGGAGTTTGTCGTGCTCGGTGGTGTCATTGTCATTGTTGGTGGCAGGTTTCTCATACTCGTAGGGAGGAGAAATTCTTCCTGCGTCGTATTTATGTAGGTCCTTACTTGCTGGATGAGAAGCGCCTCCAGCAGGCGTAAACCGACGGGCATCAGGGGCCTGCCCGTCGGTTACGCCTGCTGGAGGCGCTTCTCATCCAGCAAGTAAGACCTACACTAAATACGACGCAGGAAGAATTTCTCCTCCTACGAGTATGAGAAGACCTGCCACCAACATGACACCACCGAGCACGACAACTCCACGGAAGACGACGCCCCCGAACGAGATACTCCGCAGCCAATCATAATCAAGTTAGCCGTGACGTCCCGCAGCATGCGAAACGCCCATCGACGTAACCGCGCCGCTAAGGAGGTCTAGGCGGCTGCAGGACTTACAGTATCGAAACCATCAACGCATGGAAAGTGGCTTGAGACCCGGTTTCAAGCCACCAATGAAAACGAAGACCTACGCCACCAGCCAATAGTAGATCAGCATGGGGCGGTTCCCCTGCTGTCAACTCCAAATATAAACGAGGACGGACACCGCTTCAAGATCAGTCCACCCTCAGCTTCCCAGCCCGAGGATGTCTGGCAGATCCAGACGAAAGCTCGCTTGCTTCAAGAAAGAGAGAGAGAGAGAGAGAGAGAGACTATATATATATATCGTTAATGACTTTGATAACTATGGTATCATAGTTTATCTGTAAAATTCAAATATATACACCAATTTTTGGCTCTGATTTGATCATGACCTCCATAGGCGCTCTACTAGCCTGTCCTAAGTAGCACGGAAAAAGCCGCTATTCGGAAATAGAGAAGAATCTCTACAAGTGTAATGCTGCTGAAGTAGCCATACTTTTTAATAAAGTATGCTTGAGAGAGGGTCCTGCTTCCTAAGTACATAATAATAATAAATAATAATAATAATAATAATAATAATAATAATAGGTTCAAGGTCGATGTATATATTTCAGCTTATACAGATAAACTATGATATCATAGTCATCCAAGTCATGGAGCAGACCCCCTGCTAACGACCCCAAATACAATGAGGACGGACACCACTCCAGAAGCAGGTCCACCACTCAGGCTCAGCTTCCTAGCCTCCTACGTACAGGATGGCTGGCAGCTCCAGACGAAAGCTCGCTAAAGGAAAAACGAGAGAGAGAGAGAGAGAGAGATGAGAGACGCAGGAGAGAGAGAGAGAGAGAGAGAGAGAGAGAGAGGACCAACCAATAATAATAATAAAATTACCTCTTTTTATTTCAATAATAATAATAATAATAATAATAATAATAATAATAATAATAATAAATAATAATAATAATTCTGAGGTAATATCGTACCTAAGGACATAGTTTGGTTCACTTCCAAGCAAGGTCACGTCCTACTTTTTTTTTCATTTAGCACAAGACGGTTATTGCAAACAGGAAAAGACCTTTCGGTACCCGAAACTAGAATTACCAGCTTGCAAAGCCAGCGCAAGCAATTACACCCCTTATACTGAGCATGCAAGGCCTTCATCAATCAAGCAATGTCTCTCTCTCTCTCTCTCTTCTCTCTCTCTCTCCTCTCTCTCTCTCTCTCTCTCTATTGTAGTACTCGAGTTCAGCTGCCCTTTTTCTCTATTGCATAGCACTCAGTATTTTTTGGAATGAAAACATTTTTATATATTTAGATTGTCAAACCATTACAAAATTTGACCATTTTTTGTTTAATGAAACCTCTTTATATTTTGAATTGGAAGGTAAACATTTTTTATAACAAAATTATTTAATCACACTTCGAAGTCAATATGATATAAATATGATAAAGTTTGATAGTTTTTAATTAAATGTAAAAAATTTTCCTTTCTGAATCTCAATATTCATGTGAAGCATTTAAACCAAACTTCTATATTCTCCCTTCTTGATGAACGAGTGAAATTGCATTCTGTATACACATAAAACTGTAACCAACGTTACAGAGCTTGCTTAACCTAACCTATACCATCTTATGAAAAAACACACACACCTGGAACCTGATTTCTTTTATATTATAAGGCAGACACCCTCCACCCCCAAAAAAAAAGCATCATAGCCGAGTTATGTTAGTCACATAACTCAACCTGATCATAATCTAACGGGTCAGCCTGTAACACAAGACTGACGGGGGCGTTACGTAACGTGGTCAAGGAAGGGGCGGACTTTGTAGCACAAGGCTGGCCTGAATAACTACATAAATTGACTACAGAATGGCAACAGCAGGAGAGGTCAGAATGACTGTAGAGAGTGACTACAGAACAACTACATAAATTGACTACAGAATGGCAACAGTACAGGACAGAATAACTGTAGAGATTGACTACAGAATAGCAACAGGACAGGACAGAATAACCTGTAGAGATTGACTACAGAATAGCAGCATTACAGACAGAATAAAAAACTGTAAGAGATTTGACTACAGAATAGCAACAGCACAGGACAGAATAAGTGTAGAGATTGACTACAGAATAGCAACAGCACAGGACAGAATAAGTGTAGAGATTGACTACAGAATAGCAACAGCACAGGACAGAATAAGTGTAGAGATTGACTACAGAATAGCAACAGTACAAGGGACAGAATAACTGTTATAAAATTGACTACGAATAGCAACAGGAAAGACAGAAAATAACTAGAGATTGACACAGAATACAACAGTACAGGACAGAATAACTGTAGAGATTTGACTACAGAATGGCAACAGTCAGACAGAATAACTGTAGAGATTGACTACAGATAGCAACAGTACAGGGACAAGAATAACTGAGAGATGGACTACAGAATGGCAACAGTACAGGACAGAATAACTGTAGAGATTGACTACAGAATAGCAACAGGAAAGGACAGAATAACTGTAGAGATTTGACTACAGAATGGCAACAGCACAGGACAGAATAAGTGTAGAGATTGACTACAGAATAGCAACAGGAAAGGACAGAATAACTACGGAATCAAACAGAATGAAAAAAAACAATAGAAGACAAACAGACTAAGAAATGACGCATAATGGCAATAAAATGGACACCAGTGATAACAGAATGAGACAGAATGACAACAGGAAAGGACAGACCTACTACGAAATGAAACAGCATGACAAAACGCAGAACAGACTACAATATGAGATGGAAAGCTAACAATACGGGACAGAATACAACAGAATGAAAACCAAATTGGACAGAATAGATAGAATGACAACAGACACGAAGGACAGACTCACTACAAAATGAAACAGAATGACAAAAAGCAGAACAGACAGACTACAAAATGAGAAAGAATGAGACAGACTACAAAATATGACAGAATGACAACAGACAGGACACTCACTACAAAATGAAACGGTGTGACAAAAAGCAGAACAGACAGACCACAAAAAATTCGACCAGGAAGACCAACACAGGCATACTAGCTACAAAACGAAACAGCATGGCAACAAAATTCGACCGAACAGCAGACAGAATGACATAAAAAGAATGTACAAAGAATGTGACAGAGAAAGTGACTCATTAAAAAAAATAAGTAAATAAATAAATAAATAAAAATAAAGAAAAATACAAATTCAGACGACCAACGTCCCGATCAAACTTTTAAAAAATGTCGTAAGACATAGCTATCACCACTCCTCCTTTCCTTATATGACGTATCGTTACGCTCATAAGAATTCTCCCACAAGGTGATGTCACTCGTCCCCCCCCCCCCCCCCCCCCCCCCCCCCCCCCCCCCCCCCCCCAACCCCCCCCCCCCCCCCCCCCCCCCCCCCCCCCCCCCCCCCCCCCCCCCCCCCCCCCCCCCCACCCCCAACGTTCACGAGGTTTCATTACACCGTCAAATCTCAGACGTATTGCGTCAATGGAGGCGTCATATGGAAAAACGACGTAATTCGTAAGAATATAAACGACATCTTGGTGTACATATGGCCCTTGTCTTGTCCGATTCCAAACCGCCATATTTTATTATTAAGTCTACAGAATTGAATATATACAATGTAGGCCAAAGGCCAAGCGCTGGGATCTAGGAGGCTATTGACATTAAAAGATCAAGAAAGGTGTAAAAGGAGGAAAACCTCAAAGCAGTTGCACTATGATATAACCGTTAGAAGACGATGGAAAGCAAGATGGAAGAAAGAGAATATGAACGGAGGTACTATAAAAGGAATGAAAGGGGGTTATTGCATACATACTTACATTGCACAGGAACATAGAATCAAGGCCAAAGGCCAAGCACTGGAACCTAAGAGGTCATTCAGCGCTGAAACGGAAACTGACAGTGGAAAGGTTTGAAAGGTGTAACAGGAGGAAGACCTCAAAGCAGTTGCACCATGAAACAATTGAGGATGGAAAGCAAGGTGGAAGAAAGAGAATATGAACGGAGGTACAATAAAAAGGAATGAAAAGTGGGAAAATACAAAACACAGAACAGTAACAGATGACAGGAAAATAAGACAGGTTTCATAAGAAGATTTCAAAACCATTCCACAAACGTGGAACAGATGACGGAGGACCTGAATTAGGTCTGATTTCAACAGGTAAATTGATTGTGTTGCTTAAAAAAAAAATAAGAATAAAAATAAAAAAATATAAAAAAATCAAACTCAAACGATAGGAATTTCCAATGCTGGTTTTATATAAAAAAAATTACAATGATAATGGTTTTATAAACAAAATAAAAACCAAGCAAAAAACTAAAAGCATTGGCGAATTTTCTGCAACTAAAAAAAGAATAAAAATAAAAGATTCTACAGCGTAATTAACAAAATAAATTGTTTAAACCTTAAGAAAAATACTGCGTATAAAAATCTGACGCTAATCCTATTATTTTATTAAGACTAAAACCTAAATTTATTGACAATAAAGTTAACACTAATTAATAATATTATATAAATGACACGAATCCCTTGGCATAATAGTATGAACAGTCATCAAATTCTCTAATTAAGGAATATGAAGGTAAAATGCTTAATCATTATTATTATTATTATTATTATTATTATTACTAATCAGATGAACCCTATTCATAAGGAACACGCCCACCACAGAGGCAACTGACCTGAAATTCATTATTATTATTATTATTATTATTATTATTATTATATTTAACTTGAAATTCAAGCTCCCAAAGAATATGGTGTTCATTAGGAAGAAGTAAGATGAAGTAAAGGGAGATACAGAAAGAAGAGGCCCCACTTATTAAAAAAAAAATAAATTTACATAAATAAATAGACGAAAAGGTGACAAAATGCAAGAAGAATAGGGTTAGGATTAGGATGATAATGCATCGCACTTTCTATTGAACCTCTGGGAGGCTGTTTCAACAGTCCAGTGTTGGCGAAAAAAAAAATAAAAAAAAAGAAATAACACTAAAGGAGGAGGAATAAGACCCAGTCCACTAAATCCCCCGCATAACGAGCTAAAACCGGGTCACCGAGCAATTACGGGACCAGTCCGAACCACAGCGAAATAACGAAAGAAAACGGTCACGCGAAAATAAAACATCAAATAGGAAAACGGCCACGCGAAAATAAAACACCATCAAATATACCACCTCTTGGAAGACCGTCACAAGGATATTGCGGGGGTGAATGACGTATCCCTTGCGTGCGCCCGTGCTTCCAAACGTTTGTTTTCCTTGCATGACTGCTTGCTCTGGCGTGCGACAGAACGTGGCCGAGAGACTTTGGTAATGGAGAAGTTAAATGGGATATCGATTGGTTGCTATTTGAATGAGGTTGGAGGAATCTGGCTGGTTCGGCCAAAGAAAGGCAGTAATGAGATAATGGATGGTCCATTTCCGAGGCAGACTCTGGCTGGCTGGCTGGTTGGTTGCTTAGCTCTCTCTCTCTCTCTCTCTCTCTGTATGTATGTATGTATCAAGCAAAGAAAATTACAAAGAAAACCCACCCACCTTCCCTCTCTCTCTCTCTCTTACATAATTATATATATACATATTTATCTCTGTATATAATCTAGTAAAGTACATAACGCAGGAAACGGAGAGAGAGAGAGAGAGAGAGAGAGAGAGAGAGAGAGAGAGAGAGAGAGAGAGAGAGAGAGAGAAGGGAACCCACGTACTTTCCGAAAGTTATACCAAAGTCACCCGCCCCCCCCCCACCACCCTTTCCTTATTTAGAGTAATGGTCGCACCACGTAAACACATACAATTATAGAAAAGGGGAAGGGGGAGGGGAGGGGGAGAAGGGGAAGGGGAGGGGGAGACAGTAGTACCTTACGACTTGAAATAGCCGCAATGCACGACTCCAAGTTTTACGTATCTTGCGTCGTACTTTCCACGTCTTCTGGTCTATGTACGTATTTTAGTTTACGTCATTAGCTTTATAAAATATACCAAGGTGATGGAAGAGATAAGGTGACCTTCCGGGTTGAGAGAGAGAGAGAGAGAGAGAGAGAGCTAAATGGTTAGTTAATCATCATCAATGAATCCCACCACAACTGCTCACGCACGCAAGCAAGCACGCAGCCTTGACGCAAAATAATTGGACCAAGGAATTAAAGAGACAACATATAAGCTAGCTAGCGGCTACCCAAACACACACACGCACACACACACACACTCAAAAAGGCACTCGCTCAAAATAACACACACAAAATCAGTCACTCCAAAGACGCTCGTCAAACATAAATAGACACTCAAAAGACATTCGCCCAAAAAAAAACACAATTCAAAGCAACTCGTTCATAATAAAACTCAAAAGACACCCAAAAGCAATCACTCAAAAAAAAAAACACATTAAAACATCCATTCACTCAAAATAAAACAAACTGAAAATAAAACACACAAAATAGCACACTCAAGATAAAAAGCACTCACTATAAAACAATAAAAAAATCCACTCACTCAAAATATAAAACACTCAAAACACACGAATACGTTTCAATGATCTAGGTCATCCGTCTTAATGAACATGGCCCTTGTTGTACTAAACATTACAAAAAACTACAGCCACTAATTTCTTTTCTACAGGTAACGTTAGACAGGTGGGAATAAGGAGCTTCCAGTTAAAAATGGATGGGAAACTACCCACAAATACCTTCGAGAGAGAGAGAGAGAGAGAGAGAGAGAG
The DNA here is from genome assembly GCF_015104395.2 of Macrobrachium nipponense. NCBI lineage: Eukaryota > Metazoa > Arthropoda > Malacostraca > Decapoda > Palaemonidae > Macrobrachium > Macrobrachium nipponense. The sequence goes on from NC_087220.1 coordinate 51,067,720, forward strand.
CTTTTTTCATCCAGGAAAGGAGAAAGAACGA
>NC_087220.1:51070250-51090250 GCF_015104395.2 Macrobrachium nipponense
GAGAGAGAGAGAGAGAGAGAGAGAGAGAGAAGATTTTTAAAACTATCTGAATACGAAAACTATCCTGAAGAATTTGATGATGAGAGAGAGAGAGAGAGAGAGAGAGAGAGAGAGAGAGAGAGAGAGGGCACCGACAAATCGCACCTGTAATTAAGAGCAAACATCCGCTGGCGGACGGACGGATTTCCAGGTGGAAGAAATGGCATGACGACGAATCCCCCCAAAAAAGTCAGCTTTACCTTGTGAAGGCAGACAGGCATGCGCGCTCGCGAGAGCGGATGCGACTCCCGCCAAACACACGTACGCACGAACTCCTTAGAAAGACTTCCCGTGCGCGCGTGTTATGAATTATTTTAATCGTGATCATCACGAATAATTCGTATAATTGTCTTAATACATTTGTCATTATTATTATTATTTATTATTATTATTATTATCATCATCATCATAAAGTAACCCAGCCCCTTAAACCTGATAAATAACTAATCAAATTCAAAATGAGTCTCTCTCTCTCTCTCTCCTCTCCCTCTCTCTCTCTCTCTCTCTATCTCTCTCTATCCGCTCTCTCTCTCTCTCGTCCGGAATCACAAATATTGGCTCTGGTATAACCAAAATCAAAGCGTCTCTCCGTCTACCCCAGAGAAAACGACTATTGGGAGAATGAAATTGAAAGAGGAACATGGATTTTAGGAGGTTTCTACTGGAGCAAGATTTTTTTTTTTTAGGGTTTTTGTTTTTTTTTGCATGATTTTTTTGAAACAAGATTTTTTTTTTGCAAGATAAAATTTTTGCAAAATGATTTTTGCAAATGTTTTATTGTTTGCAAGATGGATTTTTTATTTGCAAGATTTTTTTTTAATTGCAAGATGGTTTTTTGCAAGAATTTTTTTATTTGCAAGATAGTTTTTTTGCAAGATTTTTTTTATTTGCAAGATGGGTTTTTTTGCGAATGTTTTTTTTATCTGCAATATGGTTTTATTTGCAAGATTGTTTTTTGCGAGTTTTTTGCAAGATGGTTTTTTTTTTATTGGGGCAAGATGGTTTTTTTCTGTTTTTTAGTTTCTATTGCCGCAAGGTGGTTGATTCTCAACCCCAGCTTCTCCATACTTTGATAAAACCAAATGAAACTCCATTTAACGCTGTTGAAACAATACGTTCAAGTCGTCTCACGCCTCCCAATTTCTCTGCACTGACGTCAAACTCTATGTATATACTTTACCGACCTTCAACTCTGCTGCTAAAGGCTGCCAAAGGAGCACCAGGTATGGCGTCACAAGGCCACATTAATCTCCCCCCAAACAAACAAAAAAATAAATAAATAAATAAATTAGTACCCACCTACACTTATTTGGAATAGGTTCTCGAACATATGGCGTTTCGTATCTCGTTTCCTTAATGGAGGTGACTATTATCATATATAAAAGGAGAGGAAGACTCGTCCAAAAGAATGACTGAATCAATAGGCAAGGAAGATTGCATCAAAAGGCAAAGGGGATTAAGACAAAAGGCACGGACGATGGAATCAAAAGGCAAGAAAGATAGAGGAAGATTGGATCAAAAGGTAATGGTGGATTAAGACAAAATGCACGGAGGATTGAATCAAAAAGGCAAGGAAGATTGAACCAAAAGGCAACGACTGATTCAAAAGGCATGAAAGATTGAGCCAAAAGGCATGGAGGAATGAATCAAAAGGTATGGAGGAATAAATCAAAATCCATGAAGGCTGAGCCAAAAAGGCATGGAGGAATTAATCAAAATGTATGGAGGAATGAATCAAAAGGCAAGGAGGATTGACTCAAAATGTAAAGAATGAACAAAAAGGCATGAAAGATTAAGTAAAAATGCATGGAGGACTGAGTCAAAAGGCAATGACAATCAAAAGGCATGGAGGATTTAATCAAAACGCAAGGCGGATTGATCTAAAAGGCACGAATGACTGATGCAATAGGCATGGAGGGTTCAATCGAAAGACAAGGACTAAATACAAGAGCAAGGATTGAAAACTTAACTCTTAAAACACACAAGAAAACACTTTTAAATCTTCAAACACGCAAAATCAGAACTGTAAATCTTCAAACACACATAAAACACTTTAAAATCTTCAAGACACACACAAACACTTTTAAATCTTAAAACACAACACACAAAATCAGACGATTTCCGAAACCTCCAAATAATTTACACAACCCAAACTAAATTCCATCCGCCATCTTGAATCTAAAAAAAATAAAAAATAAAAAACCAACAACTTCCTACTTTCCGGGAACCCACAAAACCGCAGGGGAGAATAAAAAATAAAAAAAAAAGAAAAAAAAAAAAAAAACAAGAGAAAATTGAAATGCCAACATGATAAAGCTGAGACGCGCACAAATAGCTTACGGCCATTTAATCTCCCTTGAGAGAGAGAGAGAGAGAGAGAGAGAAGAGAGAGAGAGAGAGAGAGAATTTAAAACTGAAAAATCTCCCTCGAGAATTCCCCTTTCACAGAGAGAGAGAGAGAGAGAGATAAGAGGAGGAGATGAGAGAGAGAGAGAGAGAGAGAGAGAGAGAGAGAGAGAGAGGTATATTTAATAAAAATTTGGCAATTCTATGAGACAGGAATAAAGATCTAAACGATATTCTATTAGCTATATTAAATTTATCACCCAGATATGTTAATCCCTCCCTAAAATAATAATAATAATGATGATGATGATGATGATAAATATATAGAGAGTATCATAATCACTGTCCTTATAAAGGATAAAAAAAACATAAAACAAAAAACACTTACCGTGACATTCCGTAACTTCTTTAAAAATAAAAAAGTAAAAAAAAAAAAAAAATACAGACTTCTCGTACATCTGGAATCACCAGGAAATATCAGCAAAATAGCTCGTTATCGCTCAAAGAACACAACAATAACAACAAAACCAACAACAAATTCAATAACAATCCCGAACAAAGAAAAAAAAAGAGGAACCACTACAAAAGCATTACGAAAAAGCCTGGCAACAATACTGCAACGTGAAAAAAAAGCATTACGAAAAAGCGCGCGCAATCCTTGCTCCCGTTTCAGAACCCCCCCCCCCCCCCCCCCCTCCCCACCTCCGTGCGCACTTCACTTAACTGAATAAACAAAGGACGTGAATATGCGTTTTCTCCGGAATATTTACCAATACTCTCGCTCTAATACTTCGGGGAGGAGGGGGGATACGCCCGCCTGCCTGTCTTGTCTTGCCTTGCCTTCCTTGTTGCTTGCCTTGCCCTTGCCTTGCTTGCCTTCTCTCAATCTCTCTCTACTCTCTCTCTCTCTCTCTCTCTCTCTCTCTCTCTCTCTCTTACTAATCGATTTGTGTTGAAGGAGTGGCTTGATTTTTGTAAGCATCGACGCCAACTGGACTTAAATGGGAGATAGAATTATGGTCGTACCCAACTGTTTTAAGGTCGCATACACCCATTTCAGTCAATATTTATCATCATATACACCTGCTTCAGTCAATAATTATTATCGTATACACCTGTTTCAGTCAATAATTATTATCATATACACCTATTTCAGTCAATATTTATTATCATATACAACTATTTCAGTCAATAATTATTATCGTATACACCTATTTCAGTCAATAATTATTATCATATACACCTATTTCAGTCAATAATTATCAATTGTATACACCTGTTAAGTTTCAATAATTAGTTTCATATATATTCATTACTTCAGCAATAATTATATTGTATACACCTGTTTCAGTCAATAATTATTATTGTATACACCTACTTCAGTCAATAATTATTCTTGTATACACCTGTTTCAGTCAATAATTATTCTTGTATAGACCTGTTTCAGTCAATAATTATTATCTATACATCTGCTTCAGTCAATACTTATTTTCGTATACACCTGTTTCAGTCAATAATTATTATCGTATGCACCTGCTTCAAATTATTATCGTATACACCTGTTCAGTCAATAATTACGGTCGCATACACCTGCTTCAGTCAATACTTATTATAGTATACACTATTCAGTCAAAACTATTATCGTATACACCTGGTTCAGTCAATACTTATTATCGTATACACCTGTTTCAGTCAATACTTATCATTGTATACACCAGTTTCAGCCAATAACTACAGTCGCACACACCTGTTTCAATCAATAATTACGGTCGTACACATTCTTCGATCAAATGTTGACAAACGGGTTCGATTATGGCAAAGTTACAAAGCCTATAGGTGTTCAAGAAAGTATGTTTTTTTTAATGCACAAATGACAGCTCAATACACAATTACCCAGAAATTATTAAAACCTCTACATAAGATAAATTCACAAATAAAATTTTCTATTAAAGTATATTGAAAGTGTCTAACGCAAAATTTAAATCTTTTTAGAACTTGAATACAGAAACCAATGACTTATCTAGACTACCAACTTTCTTGGCTTTCTATAATAAGGGGCAATTTCATATAACTCATTTTGGTATAATACACTCAAGGGTCAATTGAAATAGTGACAGCTTCCTCAATTCTCAACTGTGATGGCTTTTGAAAGCTGCTCACTACACCGGATACAATAATGACGCAACAGAATAAATGTCAACTACACTGCTGCTGTATCCACTTCTGAATCAAGTTTCAAAACAGAGGCAATCAGATAACAGTACACACAAAACTAAGGCAATCAGATGACAGTACACGCAAAACAGAGGCAATCAGATAACAGTACACACAAAACTGAGGCAATCAGATAACAGTACACACAAAACAGAGGCAATCAGATAACAGTACACACAAAACTGAGGCAATCAGATAACAGTACACAGAACACTGAGGCAACCAGATAACAGTACACACAAAACTAAGGCAACCAGATAACAGTACACACAAAACTGAGGCAATTAGATAACAGTACACAACATAATGAACCTGCCAATACGTATGCTTGTATGTAGACTTTAATGAAAATAACTACTCGCATTTATAAATAAAAAGTTCATGCATTGATACCTGGCTGACCAATCTCACCACCTAATTACAGAATAAATTACAGCATGGTCTTTGTATCATCTAATGTGTGCGAACAAAATTTCGTACCAGTCACAATAAAGTATCTTTCTCGTGTTTTCTGTTGACCAAAAAAAAAATTTCAAGATTCACGAGAGAGAGAGAGAGAGAGAGAGAGAGAGAGTCGGTGCTCCAGAATTCAAGGCCTATACTCATAGCCGTTACTGGCTCAAAGGGAGCGTCGACAGTACACAAATGATTACAATAATTACGCGGCCATTACTTACTGTCAAATTTGAGACAGAACTCCCTATATAACAGACAATGGTCGTGGTTGCTACCTTCTTCTCTGGGATGTGTACATGCCCTTGAGAGAGAGAGAGAGAGAGAGAGAGAGAGAGAGAGAGAGAGAGAGAGAGAACTATCAAATCCCATGTCAAATGGATGAGACAGCCAAGATCTAATTCCTGAGAGAGAGCGGAGAGAAGAGATAAGAAAGGGGAGAGGGAAGGAAGAAGAGAAGGAGGGGGGAGTGAAGGAGAAAGTAGAGGAGAGAGGAGAGTAGAGACGAGAGAGCGAGATAGAGAGAGAGAGAGAGAGAGAGAGAGAGAGAGAGAGAGATCAAATCCCACGTCAAGTGAATGGAACCGCCAAGAACTAATTCTTGAGAGAGAAATTTGATTTAATTTGATTTTTAGGTTTTAGGTACAATACCAAGCACTGGGGCAACTAAGGCCATTCAGAGAGAGAGAGAGAGAGAGAGAGAGCTATCAAATCCCATGTCAAAACGAATGAGAAACCCAAGAAGAACCAATTCCTTCTCATCAGAGGCACTTGTGCGCCAATGACATTTTTGGGGGGGCATGGATAAATGGCCCACTATAATACCTCAGGGGGGTCAAGTGGCCCGCCATTAAACCTACATTCGGGAGATGCATTAAATGGTATTAAATGGCATTAAATGGCATTAAATGGCATTAAATGGTATTAAATGGCATTAAATGGCATTAAATGGTATTAAATGGCATTAAATGCCAGTAAATGGCATTAAATGGCATGAAGGACCAATTGCGTAAAATGGCCTTTATCTGACGTTAAGAGCTTAAAAAAAAGCTTAACAAACTTAATTGGTACACGAGAGAGAGAGAGAGAGAGAGGAGAGAGAGAGAGAGAGAGAGAAGTAGATATGTGCAGATATATTTAAAGACTTACTGCATGAGAGAGAGAGAGAGAGAGAGAGAGAGAGAGAGAGAGAGAGAGAGAGAGAGGAGACCAAACAAGTGTCCAATATTCATTAATATACGACAGAGACTGTCTTTTGGAAATAAAATATTCTATTTAATATCTGATGACTTCTATTTGCCAGAATTATGTACTGTATCCAATGAAGAATAATGTAAGTAAAGAAATGAAAATAGACTTGATGTTGGTAATTCAAGCAAAAAGGTGTATAATTGCAATTTGAGATAATAGGCTTCAGGCGACTGGAACAAGGAAGATAAAAATGATAAATTTACGAAATAAGTAAATTTGAGTCAATAAATGGAAAAATTCCGATACATATAAATACATATTAAACAAAAGTGATAGTGTGACACCAATAAACATAATACACAAAAAATCATAATTAAAGAGCAATTACAATAATAAAATGAACATTATGCAAGCTTAATATTTCTTTTATATTTTACCTTGTAACTATGAATGTTTTTGTTTTATGGATATTAGTTCGTTTTGAACTTGATCACATTATGAACGTTTTAATATTTATTTGCTTTACTTTTTAATTATGAATGTTTTTGTTTATTGTTTATCGCTGTTGAATTTATTTTACTTTTATATTATAATTTAATTCGTAAAAAAATTATCATTGTAGAATTTATCAACATTATGCAAGTTAATATATATCTATTTATTTTACGTTTCAATTATGAATGTCTTTGTTTATTGTCAGATTATGCGCTGCAGAATTTTTCTTTTTTTTTACTTTATTTATTGTAATTTAATTCGTAAAAAAATTATCAACATTATGCAAGTTTAATATTTCTTTATTTATTTTACTTTTTAATTAGCTCAGGGCAACAAATCCAAAAGAGTTGTTTTCAACATAAATAAAAAAGATCAACTCGGCAGAAAAGCCCATTAAGACGTAACGTACAACAACAACAACACAAAACCGCGTTGTTATGTAGGTCAGGCCAACATACAGCCAACATATGCAGGCCCATAACGGAGGGGTCTCGCGCACCCCCCCCCCCCCCTCACAAACTGGATACATGGGCTGCCGCAAATAGTTCGAAAAATGCCTGAGGTCTCCTGAAACACACAAACACGTAGTACACAAACACACGCACACACACCTTCACAAATAGCTCTAGGTCAATAATATTGCATAAACAAACAAGGTCCAAGTTCGTTCGTGTTGCAATCGCAATTGAAGGCAAAACGCAATGGAAGTTGATTGAATAGATGCGGAAATTCTAACGCAAGTTGTATGCATAAGACTATATAAACACTATATAATATATATATATATATATATATAATATATATATATATATATATATACACACATACATAAGTATATATTATATATATCATATATATAAACCTTTCTGTACAAGTAAAAACCCGCTCTCCAAATACAAGTCAAAAGGTTTGGGGAGAAGCAAACTAATCCATCCAATCCATCCAGAGAGAGAGAGAGAGAGAGAGAGAGAGAGAGAGAGAGAGAGAGAGAGAGAGAGACTTTATATAGATTTTCTAAAAAGGGAGATACGTATAAGAGGCGGTTCCACCCTCTGAGAGAGAGAGTGAGAGAGAGAGAGAGAGAAGGAGAGAGAGAGAGAGAGCGCGTTCACAAAGGACCCTGTTCAGCAAATCAGGCCCTCCCCCCAAAAAAAAAAACAAGGACTGGTACCGGACCAGAAGCAGAAACATCTGAACCACGACCATTACGAAAACGAGTATCAAAAAGAGACCAAAAAGGATTAAACGAAGAGAAAGACTTGAACTGTAATTAATAAATTAGGGACGAAGACAATGGCTCAAAAGAACCCGACGCATTGAGAGAGAGAGAGAGAGAGAGAGAGAGAGAGAGAGAGAGAGAGATTGACGAGAGAGAGACCGTTTAGAGAGAGAGAGGAGAGAGAGAGAGAATGCGTGACACTAAGGGCGAAATGAGAGAGGAGGGGAAGAGACACTTTCTACAAACATCAGAAGAGGAACCACAGGCCCTGTGCTGTTTACTTTTATAAGTCAACACGGCGTCACAAATGAGTGGGTTAGCGATGCACACCTCACTTAGAATATTAAGATTACTTCTACTATTTCCTTGTAAGTTTTGTTACTTAACTTGAAAGCTTGTCTACTAGTTTCTTATAAGCTTTCATATCAATGTCATGGGTTTTTGGTTTGTTAGATAAAAATGATGATGATAATAATAATAATAATAATACCAGTGAAGACGAGTGGTTAAAGATGGCATGGGAAGAAGGACTAATAAAAGTAGGACGAAGACCCAGAAATATACAGAGACAGGAGAAAGGACTAATAAAAGTAGACGAAGACCCAGAGAAATATACAGAGACAGGGTAGAGAATGACAAACAGAACTGAGGGACTGGCACAACAAACCAATGCACGGACAATACATGAGACAGACTAAAGAACTAGCCAGCGATGACACATGGCCAGTAATCAGATAAAGCGCAGAAATAGTGGAATGGACGAAGGCAGAACTCCGCAGCATAGATCAGAAAACTAGGAAACATATGACAATACACAAAGCACTACACTCAAGAGCAAATACGGATAGACTATAATAACACGAGAGGAAGGAGGAGAAGACTACTAAGTATAGAGGACTGCGTCAACATCGAGAACAGAGCACTGGGGCAAATAATCTGAAAACCAGTGAAGACAAGTCGGCTAAACGAATACATGGGAAGAAGGACTAATAAAAGTAGACGAAGACCCAGAGAAATATACAGACAGGAGAATGACAAACAGAACAGAGGACTGGCACAACAAACCAATGCACGGACAATACATGAGACAGACTAAAGAACTAGCCAGCGATGACACATGGCCAGTAATCAGATAAAGCGCAGAAATAGTGGAATGGACGAAGGCAGAACTCCGCAGCATAGATCAGAAAACTCGGAAAACATATGACAATACACCAAAGCACTACACTCAAGAGCAAATACGGACAGACTATACATAACACGGAAAGAAAGGAAGGAGGAGAGGACTACTAAGTATAGAGGACTGCGTCAACATTGAGAACAGAGCACTGGGGCAATATCTGAAAAACCAGTGAAGACGAGTGGCTAAAGAATACATGGGAAGAAGGACTAATAAAAGTAGACAAAGACCCAGAAATATAAAGACAGGAGAATGACAAACAGAACAGAGGACTGGCACAACAAACCAATGCACGGACAATACATGAGACAGACCAAAGAACTAGCCAGCGATGACACATGGCAATGGCTACAGAGGGGAGAGCTCAAGAAGGAAACTGAAGGAATGATAACAGCGGCACAAGATCAGGCCCTAAGAACCCCAGATATGTTTTCAAAGAACGATAGACGGAAATAACATCTCTCCCATATGTAGGAAGTGCAATACGAAAAATGAAACCATAAAACCACCATAGCAAGCGAATGTCCGGCACTTGCACAGAACCAGTACAAAAAGAGGCATGATTCCAGTGGCAAAAGCCCTCACTGGAGCCTGTGTGCAAGAAAACATCAGCTACCTTGCAGTAATAAGTGGTACAAGCACCAACCTGAGGGAGTGATAGAAAACGATCAGGCAACAAAAGATCCTCTGGGACTATGGTATCAGAACGGATAGGGTGATACGTGCAACTAGACCAGACGTGACGTTGATTGACAAAGTCAAGAAGAAAGTATCACTCATTGATGTCGCAATACCATGGGACACCAGAGTTGAAGGAGAGAGAGGGGAAAAAATGGATAAGTATCAAGATCTGAAATAGAAATAAGAAGGGTATGGGATTATGCCAGTGGAAATTGTACCCATAATCATAGGAGCACTAGGCACGGTCCAAAATCCCTGAAAAGGAATCTATAAAAACTAGAGGCTGTAGTTGCTCCAGGACTTATGCAGAAGAGTGTGATACTAGAAACGGCGCTCATAGTAAGAAAAGTGATGGACTCCTAATGGGGCAGGATGCAACCCGGAACCCCACACTATAAGTTAAGTAATATCTTAGTTTACCAGACCACTGAGCTGATTAACAGCTCTCCTAGGGCTGGCCCGAAGGATTAGATATTTTTCTTTGACGTTGCCAGGAACCAATTGGTTACCTAGCAACGGGACCTACAGCTTATTGTGGGATCCGAACCACATTGTATCGAGAAATGAATTTCTATCACCAGAAATAAATTCCTCTGGTTCCACGTTGGACGAGGCCGAGATCGAACGTCGGACCACCGGATTGGTAGCCGAGCTCGAAATGCACTCGGCCAACGTGGAACCTACCCCACACTATAAATACCACCCAGTCGAATTGGAGGACTGTGAATAGAGCAAAAAAAAAAAAAAAAAATAAAAAAAAAAAAAAAAAAATAATAATAATAATAACATACTGTATATATCACCTCACTGTAAAACCAATAAAAAAAATAACAATAAAAAACCAACAGTCTAATTAAAACACAAAACCATAAAAAACAACAGCTAGTCTAATTAAACTACAGAAAAGAAAAAAAACTACATGAAACCAAGGACGCAGCATCACCACCACATGCAAGAAGTGACCTCTAGATAAGATCTCAAGAAAACACAGCATCACTGACACGTTCCAAGAAACACGGGAGAAGGTGGTGGGAGGTTCCCATACAGGTGCATCTGGCTTGATTACAGGTAAATCTTGGGTTCATTTTACAGGTATTAATATATTTTACAATTACCAATTCATTTCAGAGGTAAATATTATTTAAAATGGATTAATTTTATAGCTAACTATTATTTACAATTCTTAATTGTTTTTACGGGTAAATATTATTTGAAATCAATTATTTTCATAGCTAAATATTACTTAAAATTCTTAATTGCTTTTACAAGTAAACAATATCTAAAATTAATTATTTTTTTAACTAAATATTATATACAATTCTTAATTACTTTTACAGGTGAATAATATTTAAAATTAATTATCTCTATAACTAAATATTATTTACAATTCTTAATTGCTTTTACAGGTAAATATTATTCAAATTAATTTTATGGCTAAATATTATTTACAATTCTTAATTGTTTTTTACAGGTAAACAATATTTAAAATTAATTATTTTTATAACTAAATATTATTTACAATTCTTAATTGCTTTTATGGGTAAATAATATTTTAAATTCTCAATTAATTTTAAAAGTAAATATTATTTAAATTCACAATAAATTTTACAGGTAAATACCATTTACAATTTTCAATTTTACAAGTAAATATAATTTAAAATTAATTCATTCTACAGGTAAATATTTACAACTGTATTCATTACACTATTTACAATGTTGAGTCCCATACAGGTAAATACTTTTTACAATGCTAATTCTCATACAGGTGGCTCATACCTGATTACAAGTGAATCTAGGTTAATTTTACATGTAAATCTTATTTACAAAGTTGATCTCCATGCAGGTGAATCTAAGTTAATCTTACATGTAAATATTATTTACAACGTTTCCTTCTATACAGGTGAATCTAGGTTAATTTTACAGGTAAATCTTATTTGCAAAGTTGACTTCTATACAGGCGATTCTAAAATATTTTTACAGGTAAATCTTATTGGCAAGGTTGATTTCTATACAGGTGTATCTTGTTTAATTACAGGTGATTCATGGGTTCATTTTACAGGTAATTATGATTTATAATGTCGAGTCCCATACAGGTGGATATTACTTATTTACAGGTAGATCTAGGTCTAAAAATACATGTAAATATTATTTAATATTCAGCTTGAATTTGTATTAATATATAAGGGTCTCTCAATCTACATGCTGGTGTGGCTTACTGACAATCAGGTGCGTAAAAAAAAAACAACAACAGCAACAGGTGGATGACGTCATACAGGTGAATCTTTCCCTACAGACAGCGAATACTGCATTCTGTATTCACGTACAGGATAGGTGACGCAATCCTTATACAGGATGACGCAATCCTACGAAAAGGAGATCTTCAACAGAGAGAGAGAGAGAGAGAGAGAGAGAGAGAGAGAGACTGACCATCACAAAGAGACCTTACTGGCCAGTACTTCTTGCAGCATTCTAGACAAACAGATGAAAGAATGTACGCATGCATGCACGTACACGCGCGCACACACACGAGTCGTTAACCTTGTCGGTAGAACCGACTACGCGCAACAGGAATCCTTCATAAATCTCTCTCTCTCTCTCTCTCTCTCTCTCTCTCTCTCTCAGCTTACCTCAAGGGTTTTCGTCCCGTGCGTTCAAAGTATCATCAGGTGTACTTACCTGAAAAAGAAAAAATATTAATTATCAATAAAATATATATATATGAAGTATCACTTATACAATGTATAAGAAACATTTATCAAACATAAGATATAAATAAGAAGTATTTATTAAAATAAAATATAAAGCTATATTATACCTGAAAAAGAAAAAAATATGAATTAATTATATATATATATATATATATATATATATAATATATATATATATATATATATATATATATGAAATATTTCACTATACAATGTATAAGAAATATATCAAACATAGGATATAAATAAGTAGTATTATCAAAAATCAAAAAACAAAAATATAAAAGTTATATTTTATTAATTAATAAATTGTACATAGTCTCCTATGAAACAAAAGTACATATTATTAATAATAAAAAATACATAGTCTCCTACAAAACAAAAGTGCAGATTAGTTAATAATAAAATAAAATATACATAGTTTCCTACGAAACAAGAGTGCAGATTATTAATAAACAGTCTCCTATGGAACAAAAGCAAAGAAAATTAATGAAAGACAAAACAAAATTAAGATTAAAAATCTTATAGTTTCTTGTCAACCCCTTCCCCCATAACCCACCCCCATGGAACCCCCCCCCCTCCCCCCCCCCTCACAATGGAACCATGTTCACCCCACCCACCCACCCATCCCCCTCCAATTATCAAAAAGTGCAGGGCCATTAGCAGTCCGATAGGCCTCGGCCGTTCGCAAATTGCATGGTCAAGACTATAGGTTTCTGGACCATCGAGAAGGAGAAAGTTTATTGCACGCTCTCTCTCTCTCTCTCTCTCTCTCTCTCTCTCTCTCTCTCTCTCTCTCTCTCAGAACACTACCATACAATCCTTGTTTGATCTTGGGGCGTTTCTTCACAAAATAGCATATAGACTGTTAACTCGACTGCTGCGGGTCGACAGAGAGAGAGAGAGAGAGAGAGAGAGAGAGAGAGAGAGAGAGAGTTCAAGGATCAGGATGTCTCAAAGACTTGTTAGTCCCTCTAAGAGGAGACATTGTGTGCTCAATTATCTGTAGGAGCAGGTAATACTGTGCATTTAAAGTGTCCCAATGATTTTGTAGAGAGAGAGAGAGTATATAAAAGCCTTGAATGAGAAGTGCTACGTCAAACTGGAAACCTTCAAAATAGTATTATCAACATTGGCTCTCTCTCTCTCTCTCTCTCTCTCTCTCTCTCTCTCTCTCTCTGGTAAAAAGGAAGGGTACTTGAATATCAAAAATTCTATGGAGACCTATGTAAGACAAATCAAATACAGACCGCTTGTAGACAAATACATATTTGTTTGTGTGATTATCCGCTATTCACAAACACATACACAAATCATCCCTACAATCCGGTCAATCACAAACACCAGCAAACAAACAAATTAAACACCTTCTGAATCCCGTGATTACACAGAAAAAATGTATAATAAGCGATAAACAAAAATTAACAATGACATTATAAAAACAGATAAGTCATTATCTCGTCCTATCGATCATTGTAACAATGAGACAGACGCTCAGCCCTCGTGAGGGGTAAAAAAATAATAAAAAAAATTAAAAGAACTGGTGACACCCATGGGACCGGTCCAAACCAACCAACCAACCAACCAAACTAACTAACTAACTCTCATCTGCTGTTGCAGCGTTAGCCTGGCTCTCTCTCTCTCTCTCTCTCTCTCTCTCTCTCTCTCTCTCTCTCTCTCTCTCTCTCTCTCTCTCTCTCTCTCATTGGTATATGATGCTATCAATTTGTTATTTCTAATATTCTCTCTCTCTCTCTCTCCTCTCTCTCTCTCTCATTGGTATATGATGCTATCAATTTGTTATTTCTAATAATCTCGCCACTTCAAGGTCACACAAACAAACACATCGTGAACAAACAAAGTCTGGAAAAACAAAACAAAGGCCTCGAGAAAGCAAACACAAACAGACTGGAAAATAAACAATGACTCCAACAATACACTACAAACCAGTTTAAGACACTTTTATATTTATTAGATATAATAACAATGGAGAGAAAAATAAGTGTCAATATGAGCTCAGGAGAGAGAGAGAGAGAGAGAAGAGAGAGAGAGAGAGACTTCCGTTCTCAATGCCGGTGGACTCGATCTGGTCAAATGAGCAATGGAGTTCTGTCAATAATTCGTGAGAGAGAGAGAGAGACTTAAGGGAGATACCTATAAGATAGGGTTCCACCTTTCGTGAAAGAGAGAGAGAGAGAGAGAGAGAGAGAGAGAGAGAGAGAGAGAGAGTTAAGGGAGATACCTATAAGATAGGGTTCCACCTTCGTGAAAGAGAGACCTTACCTTACAGACCTACATCTTGTTCGGGTTGCCCCAGGTCCCTCAGTGTGAGGCACCTCTAATGTCTACCAGAGAGTTGCTAGTACATCTTCCGGTATATTTTGCATCTTCCAATCTTGGATGGTCTGGGATGCAGTTTAGATATTTGTCGAGCTTATTCTTAAACCACATCTACGCTCACTCCTGATATATTCCTCAGATGAGCTGGCACGCATTGAATAGACGCTGATTATCGATGCTGGTGCGTAGTGGATTAATGTCCTGTGTGCTTCCTTATTTTTCCTGGTATAGTTTTGGGCACTATTAATCTACCTCTGCTTGCTCTTTCTGATATTTTTAGTTCCATGATATTTTCTGCTATTCCTTCTATCTGTTTCCATGCCTGAATTATCATGTAGCGTTCTCTTCTCCTTTCTAGACTATATAATTTTAAGAATTGTAGTCTTTCCCAGTAGTCTAGGTCCTTAACTTCTTCTATTCTAGCTGTAGAGGACCTTTGTACACTCTCTATTTGTGCAACAATATCCTTTGATAGTGTGGGTACCATATCATATTGCAATATTCAAGTGGACTACGAACATATGTTTTATAAAGCATAATCAGTGTTCAGCTTTTCTTGTTTTGAAGTGCCGTAACAAAAACATTCCCATTTTTGCTTTACATTTTGCCAACAGAGTTGCTATTTGATCATTGCATAACAGTGTCCTATTCATCATCACACAAGGTCTTTAACTGCTTCCTTATTTGTGATGGTCTCATTATTAGGTCCCTTATATGCATATAAGCTTTCTTTCTCTGTCTCCATAATTTATTGATTCAAATTTATCAGAGTTAAATACCATCCTATTACTCTGCCCAATCATATACTTTGTTAAGGTCTCTTTGTAGAGCGTTCCTATCTTCATCACAAGTAATTTCTCTACTTATTCTTGTGTCATCTGCGAAACTACTCACTACCGAATCCTTAACATTATTGTCTATGTCTTCAATCATAATAACAAACAGTATTGCAGCTAACACCGTACCTTGCGGCACACCGGATATTTACCTTGGCTTCATCCGATTTCTCGTCGTTTGCAATAACTATCTGTTTTCTGTTGTGTAAAAATTCTTTAACCATCTTCCTACTTTATCCACGATATGTGTTTTCTAATTTTCTTCGCTAATATTATGGTCTACTTTATCAAAGCTTTTGCAAAGTCTAATAAATAAACCACATCTGTTTCATTTCCGCTTTTCATATTTTTGAATATGTTCTCACGGTGGACTAACAGTTGGGTTTGTGTACTTTTTCCGGGTACGAAACCATGTTGTCCTTTATTAAACAAATTATTTTTTATTAAATTGTTTGTTTCTAATATTTTTTCTTCATTACCCTTTCATACACTTCATAATATGTGATGTTACTCACAGGCCTATAATTATTGCCTCTAGTCTTGATCCACTTTTGAAAGTAGGGGTAATATATGCTAATTTGTGCTCATCATAAATCTTGCCTGTATCTACACTTTGTCTAATAATATTGCAAGTGGCTTTGCGATAGAATGAACTACTTTCTTTAACAAAATAGCAGGAATTCCATCAGGCCCTGCAGCAGCTCCATTTTTAATTTCATTAATAGCCTGCACAATATCAGCTTCATTAATATCTATGTCAGCTAAATATTCACTATTTTCATCCCTTACTTCTATATCATTATCTTCATTATCTATTCTAGGGGTGAATTCTCTCTTATATCGTTCTGCCAGTATGTTGCAAATTTCCTTTTTTTCATTCGTTAATCTCCCTTCAATTCTCAGAGGGCCTATTTCTATCTTCTTTTATTTTCATCTTCTTCGCATATGAGTATAATAGTTTGGGGTTTTTGCTTGATATTTAATAGGGTTTTTTTCTTCCAAGTCCCGTTTTTCATTTTCTTTTGATTGTATAATCTTTTGTTCTGCATTTTCTATCTTACTTTTTAGTTCTATAACTTTCCATGCATTTTTTTCTTTTGCAAGACCTTTTTCCACTTTCTGATTTTCTGGAACAAGATCCTTCTGTCTCTTGGTATGCATTAATGATGTTTACTTTTCTTCTTCGGTATATATTTTCCACGATTTTCTCCAATATTTTATATAATATATCCGTATTTACCCTTATGTCATCACTTACGAAAATGTTATCACAATCTTGTTTAATTCTTCATTAATTTCTGACCATTTTATAATTTTACTGTAGAAGTTGTATTTTCCATATCCTTATATCCTTCCCACTTTTTCATTTCTTGCTTATCTCTATTTTCACTTGCTTTGAATGAACTGTTAATTCTATGACATTATGGTCTGAAATACTCGCATTATAAACTATTATTTCTTTAACATATTCATCTCGTTCACAAATACTAGGTCTAAGTATTTTCCTTTCTTGTTGGCAGGTGATTTATTTGTTGAATGTTGTATTCTAGTAGCATATCTAATAGCTTTTCAAATTTGCCTCTATCTTCTGCATACTATTACTCTCTTTTATATGTATAAGTACAACCACAATCTCCTATTCGTTCTTTCCATCTACGAAAGGAAAGTTGAAGTCACCAGATAGGAGAATAGTCCAAGTCCTTGTGATTTCTACATATATCATCCAATTTTTCAATTACTTAAGTCAAACTCTTTAGTAGATTAGGAGGTCTATATATACTATGTTCATCAATTTTCAGATTCAAATTCTACCGCTATTAGTTCACATTCTGAGTTACTATATTTCTCATATATTTTTCCTGTGTCTTTCATTTCCCATATTGCGGTTCCCCCTTGATTCCTATTTTTCTATCTGATCTATAAGTTTGGAACCCTTTTATTTGATCATCATTCCCAGTCTCTTGGGAATACCAGGTTTCACTTATATTCATTATATCTATATTTTCTTTTCATTTTGGGTTAGTTCTTCTAAGTACTCTATTTCTTTTTGAGTTACTCGTAAAACTAAACCCTGCGCATTCATCACTATGATGGTTTGCGTGTTTTTCTCCTTCATTTAATACTGGTAGTAATAAGGATTTTCCCATGTCTCTTTCCTGTTCTGGTATGTTGTTCTTTTTTTCATTTCCAGAAATTCTGACATTAAAAAATCCAACTTTTCTTTTCCATAATATTTGATCTTCCTTCATCATAATTATTCATTTTGTGTCTGAATCTGCAATTTTTCCTCCGTTTCTGCAATATCCTCTTGCATAATAAATACAGTTATTATCTCTTGAGTAGAATTTCGGAGCTGATGCTTTGAAATTTTTGCTGACACCTCTGCATATCTCATTGTTGGTTTGCTTTTCTCTTTTACCTGATATTCTTGATTTCTCTCTTTATTTGTTTCTTTCTTATTTTGGATTTTATTACTTGGTTGGTTATTTATTTGATTATGATTCATGGCTACAGGGTGCATATATTTGCATTTTTTGTCGAACTTACATCCTTTTCCTTCTTTTAGGTTTTTACATATTTTTGG
This sequence comes from Macrobrachium nipponense, assembly GCF_015104395.2. Taxonomy (NCBI): domain Eukaryota; kingdom Metazoa; phylum Arthropoda; class Malacostraca; order Decapoda; family Palaemonidae; genus Macrobrachium; species Macrobrachium nipponense. Next base: position 51,088,537 of record NC_087220.1, read on the forward strand.
ATGCAGATCTCTGCAATCATCCCCATATCCATCTAAGTATGCACATTTACCATATATTTCATAGTTTTGACATATCTTAGGATGTTTGTAGTAACATCTTTCTCCAAATCTGCAATTCCCTCTTTTCAAAAGGTTGCAGATTTTGTCTTTCTTGTCTATTTTTTCCTCTTTCCCGTCATTGTATAGATCTGGGTAGAGCCTCTTCGGGATTGCTTTTCTGTTGTCATATCGTAATTTATTTCTTCGTAGGGTATGCTGCTTTATTGCCTCATATGTAGTATCAATGAGTATCTCTGCATCCATACTTTTGATCTTGTTCTTTGTTTTCCTTATTTTTTTCTGTCATTTCATTTTTGTTTACTTCTCTTCCGTTTTTCCTCTTCTTCTTTTTCTTCTTCTTCTTCTTCTTCCTCTTTCTTCTTCATCCTCAAACTATTTGTACATTCAATCTTGATTAATAACATTGTCTATCCATGATAGACATGTGAACAAAAAATTCTTGTATCTTTTCTCAAATCTTGTATTACCTCAGCACACTGTGGATGGGTCGGAATGTTGCATGCAGCACATTTTCTGATTAGGTTTTGTGGATTGACTATGCTATACCAAACCTTACACAGTTTGCATGCTTTTGGCATTCTTTTTTCCTAATGCATCAATTAGGATATTCACAGATTCACCTTATTCATTTTCTTTGTCGGAATATGTTGGTTTATGTATATTTTCTTTATGAGTCTTCTTGACCACCTTGGATTTTATTTGGAACTTCTTCAATTATTTTCAAGATGTTTTCATTAGATTTGTTCCAGTTTGAAGGATTATATCCTTCTAATATAATCTATGAATGCTTTTGTATCTTTTTGGTTAGGACTGTTGCTGATTTCATAGATGAGAAATGCCAGTTCCCTTCCTGCTACCTCATCGTATTGCGAATCTGCTAAACACGCCAAATTACGCCACCTCTTCCCGCAGTTGGAACTTACTGCCATCTTGTTCTGATTTATAGTATTACACTTGATAAACTAACTTAGAAGACGCTTTATCCTACTATTTTCACACTAATCTTATCACCGATAGTTCACGAACACTTCTAGATATTTCTCAATTCTAGTCGTATGTTAAACTTGTGATATCTGTGATTAATCTGACTTCACGCGGGTACGTCTCACCAAGCAAGATGGCTACTACGAGAGAGAGAGAGAGAGGAGAGAGAGAGAGAGAGAGAGAGACTTAAGGGAGATACCTATAAGATAGGGTTCCTCCTTGAGAGAGAGAGAGAGAGAGAGAGAGAGAGAGAGAGAGAGAGAGAGAGAGAGAGAGAGAGAGAGAGAGAGAGCAAAACTGATGAATAAGGTGAACGAAAATCAGCACAGAAATAAAATATTTTTCAGAACTATAATCACTAACAAACCCGTTTTTTTTTTCTATCAAGTTCAACTAAGTTCATATTCATTAAAATAAACGACGAATTTTCCTAAAAACGTATACTACAATATAAGTAAAGTTTTAATTCAAAATTACGATAATACAGATTCAGGGTTAATTTCTTTTTAAACTATTAAAAACTAATGAAATAGTTTTGCAGACTATTCAGGGTCATCTAGAGTACTATCAGTTTGACAATTCAAAACATTTATCCTTAAAATAAATGAATATCTCAAACATAACCAAATGCTTCTAGAAAATAAATAAGTAAATAAATAAATAATATAAA
>NC_087220.1:51095250-51110250 GCF_015104395.2 Macrobrachium nipponense
ACATCCCACGAGATACAAAAAGAAAAAAAATAACAATGGGATTGCCTTCTTAACTACAATATGGAGATTTTCAAGGTTAGCTGGGAAGAATGATAAATAAAATGTAGAACCATATTACACTTATTTCAAGTAACCTTAATGATAGGGGATGCATGGTCTACTCTCCGTTGGAATAGGCAACTGAAATTCAGTCAGTCTATAAGAGGCACTAGAAAGGGAGATACGTTACACTTCATAATAATAATAATAAAATAATAATAATAATAATAATAACAGCCTCTAGTAAGTCGGCAAAGGTCTACTTCCTTTTAAAGATAAAAATGTTTTACCTTCCAACGTAAGTTTAAAGCATTTTATCAAATAAATTCCTCTTTTCCTCCAGCATAGCAACAGACCATTACGAGAGAGAGAGAGAGAGAGAGAGAGAGAGAGAGAGAGAGAGAGAGAGAGAGAGAGAGAGAATCATCAGCTGGCACGTTTTGTTTACAAACATGAATACGGCGCAGTGACCAAGGATTCTCTCTCTCTCTCTCTCTCTCTCTCTCTCTTATTAGTCAAGGTTACGGGACTACAGATGAATAGAATAATACCACATAATTCAAGCCAAATGCCAAGCACTGGGCACCTATGAGGTCATTCAGCGCTGAAAAGGAATTTCATAGTTAAAGGGTTGAAAGGTGTAACAGGAGGAAGACCTCAAAGCAGCTGCACTATGAATCAGTTAGTATGATGGACGAGAGAGAATACGAGCGGAGGTACGGTAAAAGAAATGAAAGGGGTTGCAGCTAGGGGCCCAAGGGACGCTGCAAAGGACATTAAGTCATGCCTACAGTGCGCCATATGAGGCGCAAATGACTGTACTAACCCCCCTACGGGAGAGAGCATAGACGATCCAACAGTAGTTAAGGGAATCATAGTCGAATCTGACTCTGCAAAAGGTTTATTTTTGTCGTCTATAGAGTTCCTCGTTGGACGAGTGGGTTCCGTGCTTGCCGACCAGTTCAGTAGTCGAGAGTTCGATTCCCCGCTCTGCCAGCGTGGAATCAGAGGAATTCATTTCTGGTGATTGGAAATTCATTTATCGATATAATGTGGGTCGGACGCCACAATAAGCTGTAGGTCCCGTTGCTAGGTAACCAGTTGCTTCCTGGCCACGTGAAAAATATCTAATCCTTCGGGCCAGCCCTAGGAGAGCTGTTCATCAGACCAGTGGTCTGGTTAAACTAAGAAATACTGAACTTTGCCTTCTATAGAAATCAGAATCCTGAGGAAGAACCCATGAATCGTATATATACATAAACAGACCTAATGTTCTGCTTCCCCGATATCAGCTTGAGTTCTTCCTAACGCCGGTGGTTTTCAATTAAAATCATCTTTTATCAAAGACTCCGAATGGTTTACAGCTATAGGACCTTCGTGGTATCAAGGGGATGTATTATATACTATAGTCAAACAGTAGAGTTTCACACCAGTTCTCAAATGACGCAAATACTATTTATATGATTTTGATTTCATGTTCTGTGTCTGTGGTCGTAATAGGCCGAGGACGACATACGCCAAGGTGAGCATTTATGAGTACTATTCTGACTGTATATCTATTAATCTATCAGAGAGAGAGAGAGAGAGAGAGAGAGAGAGAGAGAGAGAGAGAGAGAACTTTTCATTTTGTATAAAAAGAAATCAAGAGAAATCGAATATATAATTTTTTAAAGACTATAATTTTAACCAAATCAAATCATAGACAAAATCTCGAGGTATAAAACACAATAAAATAAAATCCTTAATACATATTTGACAGAAATTTTCATTATCTAAAGAAAAAAGTAAAAATAAAATGCGCTGAAGTTCCTTTGGCGCAATCTAGTTGTCTGTACAGCGTATAATCAAGCCCACCTAATGCAAATCTATCCTTCCGTGGTGTCGTCATAATGCTGTATGAGCCGCGGTCCACGAAACTTTAACCATGGCCCGTTGGTGGCATGTCCTAAATCGTTGCCAGAAGCGATTATGGTTTACTTTAACCTTAAAACAAAATAAAACTACTGAGGCTAGAGGGCTGCAATTTGGTATGTTTGATGACTGGAGGGTGGATGATCAACGCACCAAATTGCAGCCCTCTAGCCTCAGTAGTTTTCAAGATCTGAGGCCGGACATGAAACAAGTGCGGACGGAGAGACAAATCCAACTCAATTTAAAGAATTTCTGGCCGTAACAAACTTCTTAAAAGGGATATTTGGCTGAAATTGAGAATGATCTTTCATCCAAAGACCCTCATAATTTCCGTCATTTGAAGACAGTCCTCACCAAGGACCGAGGACCTGAAAAGTCAATCCAGGGCACATCGGGATAGCTAAACTACGGTCAATCATTTCTTCGAAGACTTGACTGAGACATTGACTCATAAATCACTTGATCCGTTGTCGTGGTAGATTCGCACGCTCTTCCCGTACCTAAAATAACTCTCTCTCTTTCTCTCTCTCTCTTAGACAAAAGCATACACTCGTAAACATTTCGAATCAAGAGGAACTCTTCCCATGACGTAAATGTTAAAAGTCTCTCTCTCTCTCTCTCTCTCTCTCTCTCTCTCTCTCTCTGATGTCCCAACTTGTAAATCTATAGGCAAAACTGAGCCACAATAAGATCTTAAAATAAAAAAATAAAATACAAACACCATACAAATAAACATGCTTATTGTTTACTTCAAAGACCAAACAATGCCAGGCAAACAAACACTCACGACGCGAAAACATGCCAAACTCATACCGCAAACAGGCACGAAATTCTCTCAAACGCCGAACATAAAGGAAGGTTATTGAGAGCAACGGAATGCACACATTTTTGGAGAGAGAGAGAGAGAGAGAGAGAGAGAGAGAGAGAGAGAGAGAGAGAGAGAGAGAGGATGATTCATGAAAATAACAAGACAATGAAGCAGACCTTAATGTCTTTGTGCTTGCTATGCAAAGGTCACTGATAAGTGGCAGGTAGGTGTGTGTGTGTGTGTGTGTCCCATAAGGTGCATGAGTGTATCATTGCATTCGTATGTTACATGTATTACCGTAGCAATACCGCTAGCATTGTATTCTGACAGGACACCCACTTGTGCGCGTGTGTGGCTATGCGCGCGCGCGCGCACACACACACACACACACACACACACACACACACACACATATATATATATATAGATATATATATCTTGTTTTTATCCATTATTTTGTAATTATATCAATTACGGAAGAAAATAAGAATGGACGACGGTTTCGACTTGGACTAAGCTATGAATACAAACATTTTATAATTTTTAATAATAATAATAATAATAATAATAATAATAATAATAATAATAATAATATTAATAAAGGTTGTATTGGAGAATCAAATCCACAGTTATCTAAATGAACATATATTTAAATTTAAAACTTTAAAGGATAGCTTTCGGGAATCTGTTCGGTTCCCCTTATCACAAACTGTGGATCTTTTCTCCATTTGAAGACTCGTGCTACTATGAGGATTTTTTCAATAAATGTTGTATTGAAATAATGGCCATTTCAGCCGCGTTTGTATTGTCTAGAAGTTTCTCTATTCTTCTTATTACAGACTTTTCTATTGTACTCAAATTGGCTATAAAACGCCAAATGGGGGATTCGTGTCAAAAATATGGTTTCAAAAATATGTATTTGCCAAACTGAATATATCTTAAGGCTAATTGACAAAAAGGTACTAAATGACTAAATTTCTCAATTAGGTTTAAGATCCAATTTGTACGGCATTGTTATAATTTATTCAATTAGACAAATAACGTTTTTGACATGAATCCACCATTTGGCGTTTTAATAGCCAACTTGAGTACAGAAGACAAGTCAGTAATAAGAATATATATAGAAACTTCTATAGAAGGTAAACGCGACTGAAATAGACATTGTTTTCAATAAAAGCTGTATTAATGAAGGTCTTCTTTCAGCAAATGATAATAATAATAATAATAATAATAATAATAATAATAATAATAATAATAATAATAATAATAATAATAATAATAATAAATGGAAAAGACGAGTATCTAGAAATCCTTTCACGAAAGACAAAACAGAACCAACAAAGCGAAATATGGCATCAATAAACTTTAGAAATATATATATAAAAAAAAAAAATATAGAGTCTGGCGTAAGTACATAAGAGAAGAGTATTAGACGGGGAAAAATTAGTCTCCCGATCCCAGCTGAAGTGAGAGGATGTTGGGGGTTTCGATTTCTGAGGATTCCTTGGACGAGGCTCCGATTCTTCACAAGGAGCCTCAGCGGCGGCGTTTCCAGGAACACTCGGAGGCTGTCTTTAACAAACCCAAGCCTTTAAACCCCGATAAAGAACGAAGAAGAAAAGAAGAAAACGAAGAGGGAAGACGCAGAGAAGCAATAAGATGAAGAAGTATTCTCTGCAGACGAGTCAAGAACGATAAGGACCTTGAAGGAATCCCGGGGGCGTCGCTGGAGTCTTCCTCGGGAACTGATTCTTCTTCGCTTCCAGAAGCGCGATCCTTCGCCTCCTCCGGATACGAATTGAGACGTGGCAGAATTCAAAACCAGCCTCGGAGAAACCTACAGCATCAGGTTAACATTAGCAGAATGTTTCCCATCGTACAAGTAATAGCTTTGTATGTGCTCATCTTCGTCGCAATTGAATTATACTGCTTACCCTGCGGTCACGCAATGAACGGACGCTTTCTGGGAGACCTTCCTCACGTCGGCATCGTCGAGTCTTGGACCCCAGAGGTCGTGGAAACACGACCACCCAACGGCATCGGCATTGAGACGTCGGTCCCCGCCAGCGCCATCCCCTGGATGGCCTTGATGGCGGTGGTTGTCCCGGCGTTGCTGGCTGTTGTTGTTGCTTTCTGGAGGAGGAAACTCATTGGAACCGATGCCCTTGATGGTGAGGAGGACGACCTGGAAGTGTCAACCCTGGAACCAGTTCTTCTGACCGAAGATCTGGAAAGCTCTGAGGAGGAGGAGGAGGAGGTAGAAATCGACAACCCTGATGACGAAGAGGAGGAATTCAACAACCCTGATGATGATGACGAGGAGGACGATGACGAATTCAACAACCCTGAAGATGACGAGGAGAGGAGGAAGAACAACTCAACAACCCAGAGGAGGAGGATTATGAAGACGAACAACTTGACAGCTTTGAGAATGATCTTGACAACTCTGAGGATGATGATGATGATGAGGAGGAGGAGGAGGAGGAAGAAGAAGAAAAGGATATTTTGGAAACTGAGGAGCTCGAACCCACCGAGGAAGAGGCGAAGGAGGAGGAGGAGGAGGAGGCGAAGGAAAAATGCGAACCGAAAGACACCACCGAAGAAGACCAGCTCCTGAGACAACATCCAGACCAACTGGAAGACGAAAGAAAGAGGTTAGCCGAGGACCTGGAAGCCAGTGAAGTTCACGCAGGAAAACTGGAAAGTCTGCTGAACGAAGCTAATGACGAGATTGCACGACTTCGAAAACAAATACTGGACAAGGAGATCCTCATAGGAAAGAAAGCAGCTGCAGAGACAGAACTGAAAAGAGAAGTGGACAAATTGAACGATGAAAAGGAACAGCTGCAATCTGAAAACCAAAACCTGGAAGAATATGCCGAGTTGGCTACAGGCCGAGCTGACATCATGGACAGCTTACACCAAGAACTGCTGGATACCGTAACGTCTCTGGAGACTCAGCTGGAGAAGACAGATCACTTGCTGAAGAAGAGAGACGACGAGGAAAGTGAACTACGAAGCTTCTTCCAGCAAATTATGGATGACAAAGAAATGGAACTGGAGAGCGCTTTGCACAAGGCAAATGAGCTCGAGGAGAGAAATTGTCAGCTCGAGCGAAATCTCGCAAACGAGAAGCAAAGAAACGTCAGCCTTCAGAATGAGGCCCTGATGCTAAAAGGCCGAGCTCAGTCTTTAGAGTCAGCGCTGCTCCATAAGGAATCTCGACTGGACTCTGCAACAGAAGCTCTCAACAACGAGAGAGCAAAAAATGACATCACCTGTGCAGAACTTCAAGTAATGAGGAACTGGGTCACAGAATTAGGAGGTGAAAATGCTGTGACTAAGGAAGATTTGAAGGATAAATGTCTGGATATTACTTTACTCAGGAAAGAGTTAGGAGACGAACAAGAGAAGACCCAGATTTTAAAGGAGGAAGTCCAGCTACTGAAGAAATGGGTCTCGGAATTAGGAGGCCAAAATACCAATCTTAGAGAAGACTTAGAAGAAGCCCTCCTGGAAGTGACCACACTCAAGAACTCACTGTCAAATGAGAAAAGGGATGCTCTCCATTGCAGAAAGGAGATGGAGATCTTACTGGAAGAGGAAAAGACAAGAAAAGAAAAACTAGAAGTTACCCTCCATCACGCAAAGGACCTGGAGAGAGAAAGGAGTGAAATGAGACTGCTTTTCCAGGAGAGGCTAAAAGAAAAGGACAATGAGAGAAAGAAGCTACAGGAACGGACGGAACAGCTGCAGCAGAACTTGGAGAGTGCCAAGCATGAACAGCATAACTTGGAGAGCTCTTTAAAACATGCAGAAAGAGAGCTCTCGTCTTTGAAGAGGGCAGAAAGCAAAAACCTCCATGAACTGGAACTACTTGGGAAAAAATGTGAAAGTTTGAGGGAAAAGTGTAGGATACAGGAGGAGAGTATAATTAAAGAACGACAACGTGTCAGGGACCACCTAAGGACACAGCAAGAAGAACTGAGGAATCAGGATAAGTACATGCTAATGGCACTCCTCCAAGGGACTGCTCAAAGGAACTTCCATCTGGAACACATTGAACTGGAACGAAGAAACAACAGCGAAGACATGGATCCACAAAACTGTGCTGAAACAAGAGATGGAAGTAAAGACCATGTCAAGGATGAGGACCTACATGACCAAGTGAGGAGGGTAGAAGAGGAACAGTACGTAAAGTACTCCAATGCCCAACGAGAAAAGAAGGACTATGGAAAACAGTGGGAAGCCCTAACGCAGATGGTGGAGGATCTTATTCAGGGAGACGAACAAAAAAATGGCTAAGGAAGCAATAAAATGAACTTGTGGGTCCAAAAGCAAGATGACTAATCCGAAGCAGCAGTTTAGGAAGAACAGACAGCACAGGTGATCACGATGCCAGCCAGCAACAGCTGATGTAGGAATTTTGGCTGGCTGTGTAACATGGAGGCTGCAGGCCTCAAGACATTCCAAATGGCTGTGTGGATGAGCCACAGGATGACTTGATGATAGCGTTGTCGATGCACCTCTGGCGGCATGGGAGGGACTCCAAGATCCTTCATAGGTTCCTCTGAAGGTGTTCCCCCACATCTTCTGAGGTTCCTCTGAAGGTGTTCCCCCACATCTACCGAAGTTCCTCTGAAGGTGTTCCCCCACACCTCCCGAGGTTCTTCTGAAGGCGTGTCAGGGGTTTCTCCCTCGCTGCCTTTGGTGTGCGTTCGACAATGCAGTCGTCAGGCCAGTCTGTGACCCATTCATTTGGCTCTTGGAGTTGTCTGGATATCGTTGGTCAAGCTTCTCTCCTTATAGAAATCAGTAGCAGTCATAACCACTTGGATATCTGCCCACCTTTTGGATGGTGGCCCATCTGCTCAAGGGAATCTGTAGCAGTCATGTCCACTTCAAATCAGAAGCAGTCAAGTCCACTTAAAAATCAGTTGCTTTCAGGTCCAATCAAGGGTAGGGTATACCAGTTCGAGACAAAGACTACTTAGCCTCTGTTATGGAAACTGGATTTCTGCCCACCCTTTTGGATGGTGGCCTCTTTCAGTTGTAGTCAAGTCCACTTCAGGGTTGGGTATACCAGCTCGAGACAAAGGCTAGTTAGCTGCTGTCATCGAAACTGGATTTCTGCCCACCCTTTTGGATGATGGACTCTTTCTTTAAGGAAATCAGTTGTAGTCAGGTCCACTTCAGGGTTGTGTATACCAGCTCAAGACAAAGGCTACTTAGCCTCTGTCATCGAAACTGGATTTCTGCCCACCCTTTTGGATTGTGGCCTCTTTCCTTAAGGAAATCAGTTGTAGTCAGGTCCACTTCAGGGTTGGGTATACCAGCTCGAGACAAAGGCTACTTAGACTCTGTCATCGAAACTGGATTTCTTCCCACCCTTTTTGATGGTGGCCTCTTTCCTTAAGGAAATCAGTTGTAGCCAGGTCCACTTCAGGGATGGGTATACCAGCTAGAGACAAAGGCTACTTAGCCTCTGACATTGAAACTGGATTTCTGCCCACCCTTTTGGATTGTGGCCTCTTTCCTTAAGGAAATCAGTTGTAGTCAGGTCCACTTCAGGGTTAGGTATACCAGCTCGAAACAAAGGCTACTTAGCCTCTGTCATCGAAACTGGATTTCTGCCCACCCTTTTCAATGGTGGCCTCTTTCCTTAAGGTAATCAGTTGTAGTCAGGTCCACTTCAGGGTTGGGTATACCAGCTCGAGACAAAGGCTACTTAGCCTCTGTCATCGAAACTGGATTTTCGCCCACCCTTTGGATGGTGGGGCCTCTTTCCTTAAGGAAATCAGTTGTAGTCAGGTACACTTCAGGGTTGGATATATCAGCTCAAGACAATGGCTACTTAGCCTCTGTCATCAAAACTGGATTTCTGCCCATCCTTTTGGATGGCGGCCTCTTTCCTTAAGGAAATCAGTTGTAGTCAGGTCCACTTCAGGGTTGGGTATACCAGCTCGAGACAAAGGCTATTTAGCCTCTGTCATCGAAACTGGATTTCTGCCCATCCTTTTCAATGGTGGCCTCTTTCCTTAAGGAAATCAGTTGTAGTCAGGTCCACTTCAGGGTTGGGCATACCAGCTTGAGACAAAGGCTACTTAGCCTCTGTCATCGAAACTGGATTTCTGCCCACCCTTTTGGATGGTGGCCTCTTTCTTTAAGGAAATCAGTTGCAGTCAGGTCCACTACAGGGTTGGGCATACCAGCCTGAGACAAAGGCTACTTAGCCTCTGTCATCGAAACTGGATTTCTGCCCATCCTTTTGGATGGTGGCCTCTTTCCTTATGGAAATCAGTTGTAGTCAGGTTCACTTTAGGGTTGGGTATACCAGCTCGAGACAAAGGCTACTTAGCCTCTGTCATCGAAACTGGATTTCTGCCCATCCTTTTGGATGATGGCCTCTTTCTTTAAGGAAATCAGTTGTAGTCAGGTTCACTTTAGGGTTGGGTATACCAGCTCGAGACAAAGGCTACTTAGCCTCTGTCATCGAAACTGGATTTCTGCCCACCCTTTTTGGTGGTGGCCTCTTTCCTTAAGGAAATCAGTTGTAGTCAGGTCCACTTCAGGGTTGGGTATACCAGCTCGAGACAAAGGCTACTTAGCCTCTGTCATCGAAACTGGATTTCTGCCCACCCTTTTGGATGGTGGCCTCTTTCCTTAAGGAAATCAGTTGTAGTCAGGTCCACTTCAGGGTTGGGTATACCAGCTCGAGACAAAGGCTACTTAGCCTCTGTCATCGAAACTGGATTTCTGCCCACCCTTTTTGGTGGTGGCCTCTTTCCTTAAGGAAATCAGTTGTAGTCAGGTCCACTTCAGGGTTGGGTATACCAGCTCGAGACAAAGGCTACTTAGCCTCTGTCATCGAAACTGGATTTCTGCCCATCCTTTTGGATGGTGGCCTCTTTCTTTAAGGAAATCAGTTGTAGTCAGGTCCACTTCAGGGTTGGGTATACCAGCTCGAGACAAAGGCTACTTAGCCTCTGTCATCGAAACTGGATTTCTGCCCACCCTTTTGGATGGTGGCCTCTTTCCTTAAGGAAATCAGATGTAGTCAGGTCCACTTCAGGGTTGGATATACCAGCTAAAGACAAAGGCTACTTAGCCTCTGTAATCGAAACTGGATTCCTGCCCACCCTTTTTGATGGTGGCCTCTTTCCTTAAGGAAATCAGTTGTAGTTAGGTCCACTTCAGGGTTGGGTATACCAGCTCGAGGCAAAGGCTACTTAGCCTCTGTCATCGAAACTGGATTTCTGCCCACCCTTTTGGATGGTGGCCTCTTTCTTTAAGGAAATCAGTTGTAGTCAGGTCCACTTCAGGGTTGGGCATACCAGCTCGAGACAAAGGCTACTTAGCCTCTGTCATCGAAACTGGATTTCTGCCCATCCTTTTGGATGGTGGCCTCTTTCTTTAAGGAAATCAGTTGTAGTCAGGTTCACTTTAGGGTTGGGTATACCAGCTCGAGACAAAGGCTACTTAGCCTCTGTCATCGAAACTGGATTTCTGCCCATCCTTTTTGATGGTGGCCTCTTTCCTTAAGGAAATCAGTTGTAGTCAGGTCCACTACAGGGTTGGGTATACCAGCTCGAGACAAAGGCTACTTAGCCTCTGTCATCGAAACTGGATTTCTGCCCATCCTTTTGGATGGTGGCCTCTTTCTTTAAGGAAATCAGTTGTAGTCAGGTCCACTTCAGGGTTGGGTATACCAGCTCGAGACAAAGGCTACTTAGCCTCTGTCATCGAAACTGGATTTCTGCCCATCCTTTTGGATGGTGGCCTCTTTCCTAAGGAAATCAGTTGTAGTCAGGTCCACTACAGTTGGGTATACAGCTCGAGACAAAGGCTACTTAGCCTCTCGTACTCGAAAGCTGGATTTCTGCCCATCCTTTTGGATGGTGGCCTCTTTCTTTAAGGTAATCAGTTTGTAGTCAAGGTTCCCTTCAGGGTTGGGTATAACCAGCTCGGACAAAGGCTACTTAGCCTCTGTCCACGAAACTGGATTTCTGCCCATCCTTTTGGATGTTTGCCTCTTTCCTTTAGGAAATCATTTAGTTAGGTCCACTTCAGGGTTGGGTAACCAGCTCGAGCAAGGCTACTTAGCCTCTGGAATCGAAACTGGATTTCTGCCCACCCTTTTGGATGGTGGCCTCTTTTTTTAAGGAAATCATTGTAGTCAGGTCCCTACAGGTTGGTATACCAGCTCGAGACAAAGGCTAACTTAGCCTCTGTCATCGAACTGGATTTCTGGCCCATCCTTTTGGAAATGGGGGGCCCTCTTTCCCCTAAGGAAACATTTGTAGTTAGGTCCACCTTACAAGGTTGGGGGTATACCAGCTCGAGACAAAGCTACTTAAAAGCGCGCTTAATCGGAACTTTGGATTCTGCCCACCCTTTTGGATGGTGGCCTCTTTTTTTAAGGAAATCAGTTGTAGTCAGGTCCACTACATGGGTTGGGTATACCAGCTCGAGACAAAGGTTGGCTACTTAGCCTCTGTCATTGAAACTGGATTTCTTTTTTTGGTTTCTGCCCACCCTTTTTGGTGGTGGCTTCTTTCCTTAAGGAAATCAGTTGTCATGCCAGGATCCACTTCAGGGATGGGTATACCAGCTCGAGACAAAGGCTACTTTTCCTCTGTCCATTGAAACTGGATTTCTGCCCACCCTTTTGGATTGTGGCCTCTTTCCTTAAGGAAATCAGTTGTAGTCAGGTCCACTTCAGGGTTAGGTATACCAGCTTGAAACAAAGGCTACTTAGCCTCTGTCATCGGAACTGGATTTCTGCCCACCCTTTTCAATGGTGGCCTCTTTCCTTAAGGTAATCAGTTGTAGTCAGGTCCACTGCAGGGTTGGGTATTTTACCAGCTCGAGACAAAGGTACCTAGCCTCGGTCACGCAAACCTGGATTTCTTGCCCACCCTTTTGGATGGTGGGTCTTTCCTTTAAGGGAAATCAGATGTAGTCAGGTCCACCTTTCAGGGTTGGATATACCAGCTCAGACAAAGGCTACCTTAGCCCTTGTCATCGAAAAACATGGGATTTCTGCCCACCCTTTTGGATGTGGCCCTTTCCCTTTAAGAAATCATTTGTAGGTCAGGTCACCTTACGGTGGGTAATTTACCACCTTCGAGACAAAGGAAACTACTTAGCTTATTGCATTCGAAACTGGATTTCTCCACCCTTAAGATGGTGGCCTCTTTCCTTAACCAAATTCCATTTGGGTTTAGGGTCAGGTCCACTTCCAAGTTGGTATAACCATTCGAAGAAAAAAGGCTTACTTAGCGGTTCTAGTTCCATCAAAACTGGACATTTTCTTGCCCATCCCCTTTTGGATGGTAGGCCCTCTTTTCGCCTGTTAAGGAAAATCAGTTGTAGTTTCACGGCTCCACTACAGGAGGCGGGCATTACCCAGCTCGAGAAAAAGGCTACTTTAGCGTCTGTCCAATCGAAACTGGATTTCTGGGCCCAAATATTTTTCCCTTTTGTTTGGATGGTGGCACTTCTTTCTTTTTAGAAGGAAAATTCAGTTGTAGTTCAGCTGGTTCACTTTACAACGGGTTGGCTATACCAGCTCGAGGACAAAGGCTTACTTAGCCTACTGTCATCGATAAAACTGTATTTCTGCCCCACACCCTTTTTTTGGATGGTTTGGCCTTCTTTCCTTAAGGGAAATCAAGTATTGTTATGTCAGGTCCACTTACCAAGGGTTGGGGCATTACCAGCTCGAGAAATAAAAAGGCTACTTTAGCGGTCTTGTTCATCGAAATCTGGATTTATTTCTGCCCATCCTTTTGGAATGGTGGCCTACTTTCTTTTAAGGAAATCAGTATTGTAGTCCAGGTTCACTTTAACGGTTGGGGTATACCCAGTCGAGGAGCAAAAGGCTACTTAGCCTTCTTGTCATCGAAAGCTTGGAAATTTCTGCCCACCCACCCTTTTGGAATTGGTTGGCTCCTCTTTCCTTAAGGAAATCAGTTGTAGTCCAGGTCCACTTCAGGGTTGGGATTATACCAGCTCGAGAAACAAAAGGCTTACTTAGCCTCTGTTTCATCGAAAAAACTGGGATTTCTGCCACCCACCCTTATTTCGGATGATGGCCTTCTTTTAATTAAGGGGAAATCAGTTTGTAGTCAGGTCCAAACTACAGGGGTTGGGCATACCAGCTCGAGACAAAGGCTACTTAGCCTCTGCTTCGTAAACTGGATTTTCTGCCCATCCATTTTGGAATGGTGGGCCTCTTTCTTTAAGGAAATCAGTTGTAAGTACAGGTTCACTTTAGGGGTTGGGTATTACCAAGCTCGAGTACAAAGGCTACTTAGACCTCTTGGTCATCGAAAAACCGGTATTTCTGCCCATCCTTTTGGTGGTTTGCCACCCTTTCCTAAGGAAATCAAGTGGTAAGGTCCAAGGTCCACTACAGGGTTTCCTTAATGGAAATCCAGCTTCGAACAACGGCTACTTAAGCCTTGTTCATCGGGAACCTGGATTTCTCCCATCCTTTGGAATGGAATTGGCACTCTTTCTTAAGGAAATCCATTGACTCGAAGGTCCAATCAAAGCGGTATACCTTAGCCTCGAGACAAAGCTATTAGCCCTGTCATCGAAAACTGGACTTTCTGCCCATCCTTGGTTTGGATGGATGGCCTCTTTCTTTAAGGAAAATCAGTTGTAGTCAGGTCTCCCACTTCACAGGTTTTGGGTATTTACCAGCTCCGCTGAGGAACAAAGGCTACTTAGCCTCATGTCATCCGAAAACTGGATGTTTCTGCCCTATCCTTTTAGGGATGGTGGCCTCTTTCCTTTAAGGAAATCAGTTTTGTAGTTCACGGGTTCCACTTACCAGGGTTCTTAATTTACCAAGCTTCGAGACAAAGGCTTACTTAGCCTCCCTGTTCATCGAAACCTGGATTTCTGCCCATTCCTTTTGGATTGGTGCGGCCTCTTTCTTTAAGGGAAATCTAAGTTGTAGTCAGCAGGTCCAACTTCCCAGGGTTTGGTTATTACCAGCTTCAAGACAAAGGCTACTTAGCCTCCTGTCATCGAAAACTGGAATTTTATGCCCATACCTTTTGGATGGGATGGCCCACCGTTTTCCCTTTAAGGGAATAAAATCAGTTTAGTCAGAAGCCACTTCAGGGTTGCGGTATTACCAGATCGAGACAAAGCCTACTTAGGCCTCTGACATCGAAAACTGGAAAATTTATGGCCCCACCCTTCTTGATAAGTGGGCACTTCTTAAAGGAAAAAATCAAAAGTGTTTGAAGTAAGGTCCTTAACGGTTGGGTATACCACTCGAGAACAAAAGCCTTTTATCCTTAGCCTCTATGGGCACTCGAAACTGGAATTTTAATGCCCAACCCTTTTATTTTGGAGCCTGTTTCCTTATAGGAAATCATTTCTAGCAGTCCAAACTTAAAAGGTTGGGTTTATACGCTAGTTCATGACATAAACTACTTAGCCTCTGTCATCGAAACTGGATTTCTGCCCACCTTTTGGATGGTGGCCTCTTTCCTTAAGGAAATCAGTTGTAGTCAGGTCCACTTCAGGGTTGAGTATACCAGCTCGAGACAAAGCTACTTAGCCTCTGTCATTGAAACTGGATTTCTGCCCACCCTTATGGATGCTGGCCTCTTTCCTTAAGGAAATCAGTTGTAGTCAGGTCCACTTCAAGGTTGGGTATACCAGTTCGAGACATAGGCTACTTAGCCTCTGTTATCGAAACTGGATTTCTGCCCATCCTTTTTGGATGGTGGTCTGTTTCCTTAAAGAAATCAGTAGCAGGGAGGGAAGAGGATTGTTGGTTCCGTGTCCTTCCCTATTTCAAAATAGGGAAAGGCTAAACCCACCTGATGAGCCCTTTGGCAAGGGGAAAATCTTATCAACAATAATGAATGTCATTACACATTATGCACTGCGACAATTCAGGATGTATTAAAAGCCTGTTTTACAGACGTTCCTTGTGGGCCCTCATTAGAAAACGAAGAATTTATAGCAACAATTATAAAAGTCTACGAAAACCTTTCATGCAATATCTTTTACGTGAACAGTACATACACATCGTCGTACCTAAAAGAAGTTGCGGGTATAAACAATATCAAACTACTTCATCCAACTATGGATATGTTGTAGGGAGGATTATTTCTTCTTCTTTGAGAAAACTAGATTTGCCTTACAGTGAGCTTCCACTTAGTAGGAACAGTTTGCTTGGTGTGGGTTAGTTTCTGGATTCACCTTATAATACT
>NC_087220.1:51467750-51545250 GCF_015104395.2 Macrobrachium nipponense
GTTTTAGGTAGAGTAGAGTTGAATTTCCAACACCAACGTGTTAAGTCTTGGTAAGCTAAGACTTCCGTAACGACTTAGGCTAGAGCTCATGCACAGGGTACGTTTAAATTTAGGGTAATATGACCTGGCTAAGTAACTTAGCATACCCTAAGCAAAGTACCCAGTAAAGTGTGAGAGTTAGGGCCAAAAAATGCGCTCCATTTCTCTTTCTGGGTGTCTGGACAGGTCTACCTAGTACTAGTAGATTTCATTGTACGTCCCCTCAGGATAGGGCTAGGTTAGGTTAGGGTAGATGTAGAGTACTTATCCGCGGCGACCTTGACTATGGCAGTTGCGGTTTTTCTATGCAGTATTACCTACTGAACAAGAATTTTAATTTTAAGTAATATTTATTCGGATGACTGTAATTAACCCCCCCCCGGGGCCAGTACTAAACATGGCGAAATTCATTGGACGCCCCAATCCCTAGTGGATGTCGTATCCGCGGTTACGTTCCTTGCAGTCTGTGCGGACTGCTTCTGTAGAAATACCTAGGTTAGGATAGGATTCGTCCCTGTTAAAATGTAGGCGATTCGAAGGAATGTTTAAAATTTAATTATCTTTCTATTTTACTGTTTTTAACATTTATCTTTCTGTCTAATATAAACTCATATGTAATTTTCCCAGTGCTAGGCTTCATGCCAAAATCACATAGGCTAATAGGATAAAATACAGAATGGTCGGCCTCTACCGTAGCGCGACCACCTTCCCGAAAATCGGAAATGATGACCTTAATTTGTGACTTGGGAGAAAAAACTTTCTTCGAGAGGAAAGTAGAGGTCTCGTGTTGTTGCTTCGACGAACGCTGGCTCTTGACGATAATATCTTGTCCTGGTTTACAGGACGTTTTAGAGCATTTTTTCGGGAAGGTGGTCACGCTACGGTTGAGGCAGGTCACCTGGTATTTTACCCTGGCTTATACCTACTTCTTTATCAAGGAAGAATGTTGCATGGAGATATTTTGTTGTTTTTTGATGTTAGGGCTATATAAGAAAAAAAAAGGTGCAGGATTATGTGATGCACTACAGGTGAGATAAGGGAAATTTACCAAATTATGTGAGAAATTGATAAAACAGAACTACTACCTTGCCCCTTTAGGTTTGGTAACTATAGTGGGCTACCTGTTTATGGGTGAGATGGGCACCCTGTATAGGGTGGTAACAGTCCCCTGGGAATGGACTGAAAACAAGCAGAAGACTGTAAATAAACATGAATAGTTAAAAGACAAACGCATAGAAAGGAAAGGCAGTAAATATTTCAGTTGGCGACTGGGCGGAAACAGGGCTGAGGTAGTAGCCCTCAGTTTTACCGAGGTGGGTAGTGGGTCATTCAGAGCCCTTCTCCCAAGCCTCCTACTCCCGTGGGAAACCTGCTAAGCGGAAGCCGAAGAGAGGAAACGCTAGGGATGGCGTTCCCCCTCACCTGCTGCCGGAAGGGGGGGGTTGCCTGGGGAGCCATTGGGCAACTTGTCAGTGCTACGGAGCCGAGACCTTGGTAGTGGATGTTCTTCGGGAGGGATATCTGCTACCCTTCGAGTTGCGGCCACCCCTCACTTCGCACCTGGTCCACTTTCAGATGTACGAGCCGTGGAGATCATGCGAGATCAGTTGCTGGGTTTCTACAGCCGACTCTTCCTAGTGGAGAAGTCTTCGGGGGGGCTGGAGACCGGTGATAGATCTCTCTCCCTTGAACTGATTTGTTTGCCAGACTCGGTTCACGATGGAAACAGCACGCTCAGTGCTCGATTCCATCTGGGAGAACGACTTCATGCTTTCGGTGGACCTGAAGGATGCATATTTCCAAATACCTATCCATCAGTCCTCCAGAAAGTACCTCCGCTGTATCCTCGACGGGACGGTGTACCAATTCAGGGCACTTTGTTTCAGCCTCTCAACTGCCCCACAGGTGTTCGCGAGTGTTCACTCTGGTGTCGGCTTGGGCCCACTCAGTCTGGATGCGTCTGATGAGGTATCTTGACGATTGGCTTGTCTTGGCGAGCTCCCACTCGCAGTTGCTACAGGACAGAGATCGACTCCTTGACTTATGCCGCGATCTGGGGATCTTGGTGATTGTCGAGAAGTCAGATCTCGAGCCCAAGCAGAGGATAAAGTACTTGGGTATGCTAATTGATATGGTAGCAGCATGAGTCTTCCCCGCAGACTTGTGGATCAGCAGGTTCAGGGAGGCAGCCAGACGGTTCCTGTAGTCAGCTCAGTAGTGGCAAGTCGTGATCGGTCACCTGTCGTCACTGGAGAAGTTAGTCCCTCACAGGCGTCTTCACCTGCGGTCTCTTCACTGGAGACTAAAGGATCCACAATCCTTCCTGGTTCCTCTCACGGAGGAAGTAAGGGAGGACCTGGCCTGGTGGCTAGAGGACAGGAACCTCTTAATAGGAGTGCCCCTGTGCACTCACCCTCCGGAGATGCTGCTGTTCTCAGACGCATCGACCAAGGCTTGGTGCGCACACCTGGTAGAGTTGTTGGTTGCAGGAGTGTGGAACCATCATGACAAGCACCTTCACATCAACTTCCTGGAACTCAAGGCTGCATTCCTTGCACTCCAAGCCGGGAATGACTGATGGGACACTCAGTGATGTTGATGAGCGACAACACCACGGTAGTGGCATATGTCGACAAACGGGGGCCTAGTGTCCCTCCTGTTGCACCAGTTGAAGATGCAGGTGCACGAGTGGGCCGTAGTAGCTCACTCGGTAAAGCTGTCAGCCAGATACATTCCAGGTAAGAGGAATGTGGCAGACAAGCTCAGCCACCAGAATCAGGTGATTGGGACCGAACGGTCTCTCCACCCAGACATGGTGGAAAGGCTCTTTGACCTGTGGGGGTGTCCAGTTGTGGATCTGTTCGCCACCTGGCACAACAAAAAACTTCAGGTTTTCTTCTCAGTTTTGCCGGACCCATGGGCAGCTGCAGAGGACGCGTTCCAACACCCGTGGGACAACCTCGTAATGTACGGCTTTCCCCCATTCTGCCTGATTCGCAAGGTGATCAGCAGGGTGCTGATCACCAGCAATCTTGGGATGATTCTGGTGCCACCCAAATGGCCACAGGCCATTTGGTATCTGGACCTGCTGGCTCTTCTCTCGGAGGCACCGAGAGATTCCCCCATGGCACAACCTCCTGTGCCAACTGCACGTAGAACGGTACCACCAAGCAGTTCATTCCCTGTCTTCACGGCTGGCGGTTATCCACCATCTCTTGCGAGCGAGAGACTTTTCTCACCGAGCAGCAACAGAGATGGCTGGTTACCTCAGACAGTCCTCTGCAGCAGTATACAAGGGAAAGTGGTCCATCTTGTGTGGTTGGTGTTGTAGATGGGGTCTCTCTCCGCTCAGAGTCACTTTTTCAGCAAGTATCGGATTTCTTCATCTTTCTTCGCTGAGAGAAGCTCCTCTCTGTCTCTGCAGTTAACCCTTAAACGCCGACTGGACGTATTTTACGTCGACATTTTTTATCTCTCGGGTGCCGACTGGACGTATTTTACGTCGACATACAAAAGTTTTTTTTAAAATTCGCGGAAAAATACTTATAGGCCTACCAGCCTAAAACTTTTGAATCACGCGCCTTTGGGG
The DNA here is from genome assembly GCF_015104395.2 of Macrobrachium nipponense. Lineage (NCBI taxonomy): Eukaryota > Metazoa > Arthropoda > Malacostraca > Decapoda > Palaemonidae > Macrobrachium > Macrobrachium nipponense. The sequence goes on from NC_087220.1 coordinate 51,471,379, forward strand.
GATGCTGGGAGTTCACGGATCAAGGTGTTGTTTTGTTTACAATCGTTACGCAGGCGCGTAAGCACGAATTTCTTTCTTATCGCACTAAAAAGTATCTGTGACACATCTCGTGAATTATTTCGTCACTTTGACATAATTTTTGTACCATTGTAAATTAGCCGTTACATGAAGTATTATATATGAAAATGTGCGCATTTTTATGTAAAATACAACAATAAAAATACTCATGATTGTAGCTTTTATCAGTTTTGAGATATTTTCATATAAATTACGATAATTGCCAAAATTTCAACCTTCGGTCAACTTTTGACTCTACCGAAATGGTCGAAAAATGCAATTGTAAGCTAAAACTCTTATATTTTAGTGATATTCAATCATTTACCTTAATTTTGCAACTAATTAGAAGTCTCTAGCACAATATTCCGATTTATGGTGAATTTATGAAAAAACTTTTTCCTTACGTCCGCGCGATAACTCTTAACGAAAAAAATCATACATGCGATTGTGGTAATGTTTGCACCATTTTAAAATTAGCCGTTATATAAAGTTTTATATATGGAAATGTGCGCAATTTCATGCACAATACAACTAAAAACAACCCATGGTTGTAGCTTTTATCAGTTTTGAGATATTTTCATATAAATAACGATAATTGCCAAAATTTCAACCTTCGGTCAACTTTGACTCTACCGAAATTGGAAGTCTCTAGACAATATTTCGATTTATGGTGAATTTATGAAAAAAATAACATTTTCTTTACGTCCGCGCGGTAACTTCTGAAAAAATCATACGTGCGATTGTGGTAATGTTTGCACCATTTTAAATTAGCCGTACATAAAGTTTTATATATGAAAATGTGCGCAATTTCATGTAGAATACAACAAAAAATAATTGGAGGTTGTAGCTTTTCTAATTTTTGAAGTATTTGCATATAAATCACGATAAATAGAAAAAAACCATGTTCGGTCAACTTTGACTCTACCGAAATGGTCGAAAAACGCAATTGTAAGCTAAAACTCTTACAGTCTAGTAATATTCAGTCATTTATCTTCATCTTGAAACAAATTCGAAGTCTCTAGCACAATATTTAGATTTATGGTGAATTTAAAAAAAAAAATTCCTTCCCTCCGCGCGTTAATTCTCCGCCACAAATCTCCGAAATGCGTACGTACCATTCTCGGAATATTTGCTCTGTTTCATATTAGGCATTTCATAGAGTTTTATATATGAAAATGTGCGCAATTTCATGTAGAATAAAACAAAAAATATTTGAAGGTTGTTCCTTTTCTTATTTCCGAAATAATTGCATATAAAAATATATATATAAAAAAATTTGACATTCAGTCAACTTTAACTCGTCAGATATGGTCGAAAACTGCAATTATAAGCTAATACTCTTACAGTATAGTAATATTCAATCATTTGTCTTCATTTTGAAAGAAATTGGAAGTCTCTAGGACAATACTTAGATTTATGGTGAATTTTTGAAAAAAATATTTGTTTACGTCCGCGCGTTACGAATTCATGCATTATTTTGTGATAATATTTTCTCTGTGTTGCTTTTATCGTTTTACAATGTGTTATATACCAAAACGATTGCAATTTAGTGTACATTACAACGAAAAAAAAAGTAACTTGTTACCTTTAACCGTTTTGCGCACAGCGCGATTTGAATACAATTATATATGAAATTTCGTTTTTGCGCTATCATATATCGCATTATTTATATATGATAATGATAATTTTTTTCATTTCTGATGGTTGCATACTAAACTTCAGCCGATGACAAAAAAAGGAGCCAAAAATGAACTCTTAATCTTGAAACTAAGCGCGCTGTAATTTTTTGAAAAAAATATTTTTTCCGCTTCCGCGGTCACTCTGAAACACCTCCGGCACACAGGAGACAACTTTTTTTTTACCGCTTCGGCGTTAAGAGGGTTAAAGGCTACAGAGCCGCCCTGGCCCTAGTCCTTAAACTGCGAGGATTCGATGTTTCCTCCTCCATGGAAATATCACTCCTAATGAGGAGCTTCGAGAGGTCTTGCCCACCTAGGGAACTCAGGCCCCTGGGGTAGGATGTGACTCTCGTCCTTAGGAACTTGACTCGCAGACCCTACGAGCTGCTCCGAGAATCATCAGACGGGGCTGACCGTCAAGACCGTCTTTCTGCTGGCCCTGGCATCAGTGAAGAGAGTAGGAGAACTCCATGGTCTTTCCTTCGATGTTAAACACTTGGGGCGGGGGAGGGGGATCAGATTTCGTCCCGGGCTTCGTAGCGAAGACTCAGAACCCTTCAGTCCCTGACGCCAGGTTCGAGTCCTTCACGATCCCCTCCCTGGAAGACTTCACTGGTAATGATGCGGATGAGATGCTGCTTTGTCCTGTGAGGGTGCTACGGCGCTATCTGAAGAACACTCGACACCTGAGGCCTGAGTGTCAACGCCTCTTTGTTAGCACCGGGGTGACCAAGAAAGAAGTGTCCAAGAACACAGTTTCTTTCTGGCTTTTTGAGGTAATCCGGAATGCATACGACTCGGACAGGAGTGCCGACACCAGTACCCTTCGTCTAAGAGCCCACGAAGTCAGAGGCATTGGTCTAACCCTTGCATTCTGCAAGAACTTGTCCGTGGCACAGGTACTGAAGGCAGGGGTTTGGGCCAACCAGACCGCCTTCACCTCCTCCTACCTTCAGGATATTGCCCACAGGTCCTTGAACACATTTTCTTTGGGACCCGTGGTGGCTGCTCAACAAGTTGTGTAGCTTACCCAGCTCCTTCACCGGACAAGATAGCATCTCGTCCTTGTGAGACTGCATGAATGGAGAGTGAATGAAAGTGTGACTGGCTTCTCTTCCTCCTCTTTTTCCTCCCTCTCCCTGCGGGCAGAGGGTAGCAGTCGTCACCATGCTGGACTGGATGATGATGCAGGTAAGCTATGTAACAGAGCTCTATTCTATCCCTTTCACTAGGGATAGAAGCATTTATCCATCCCTTCCCTAACATGGGGGGGAAGCAGACATCAGTGAGAGACAAACCCAATACTTTTTATTTGGCTCTTACATAGGACCTAGTTCTTGCTTGCTATTCATAAGAGGTACGCTTGCCTCCCTCTTATGAATTGGTCCAGAGGTCTGACCACTGATCTTGCAGTGCACACACTGATCAGTTGGACAGAGGCTAGATTCCCCCCCTTTGCTCTTACGATCAGGGAGGGAACCCAGATTCCACCACCCACCAATAAGTGAGTCTTCCTTATTTAAAGGACCGAGGGTTTGTATTACGTGTCGGAACAAATCACAGCTTTTGGAAGTAAATTGTATTTTTCCTAACTATACAAAACTATATATAGTCCCACCTCATGCCACCCCTCACTCTGTTCCTGGGCCTAAAGAAAAGTGGTATGTTTACCTCCAATCGGGTGGGATTCCCGACCATCGGACAAGCAATTACTGCCAAACTACCTTGTTAGTAAATTTTACGACCGGTCCAGCTGGCGCTGAATATTAATTCCTTATGTAAAGGACCTCAGGTTTGTATAGTTAGAAAAATACAATTTACTTTCAAAAATTGTGATTTTATTTTGTAAAATTATTATTACAGCTCACACAGTATCAAAGCAGATAAGAACTAAAATCATTAACAAATTTTTTGTAAAATATTTACATAAATTTACCTAGATCAAAGATGCAGTAACCTTTTTGGATTAAACATGTATTTTCTAATATTTCTTTGCTTTTTTCTTTGCAAAATTACAATTATAATGCAAAATTACCATTATAATTGCTGTACTATCATAAAAGTTAAGAACTAAAACCAACAGCAACCCCAAATATATGAAAGATGTCATGTGAGAGAGAGGCATTACAAGCTTCCTTGAAGTCAAGATTACATCTAACTCATGAGCTGCCTACTTTTTTTATCTTAACCAGTCTAAAAGTTTCCATTGGTGAATTTATGGGCTACAGAAGTACTGATGAAACTTCTTTCCTTCCTGATTCCCCCAAATTGATGGCATGTAATATTGATGCTCACTATGAGTAATCTGTCCACCTGATATTGCTACTAATGTGAGGGTATTTATCAATAAAGTGTTAAGGGAAAAGTGTTTTTGTATCTATTCTTTATATGATTACTAACAGAACTCCAGAGTTTGTGGTGGAATGTCAATAAATAGCTGAACAACTGTAAATAATGGTTGTTTTGTCATCTTGCAAGCATGCATTATAGGGTGCATTCTCTGTAGATGGAAAAGGGAAGGTCTTCCCCAAGTGTGTTTCTAGCATTATTGTTGTGGATCTTGATTTTCACCAAGTTGGTTAAACATTGTACTAAATATATTTCTTTCTTTCTTCCTTCCAGGAGTGACTATGCATAAAGGGTCTCCATGGTTACCAGAAGGAAATTGGGACTGCCCAGGTGATGGAGGATCTCAGCAGTGGGGGCCTCCACCCCCGGTTGGGATAAGTCCTCCTGTTGGCCCTCCCCCCACAGTGGGACTTCCGTACTCAGATGGCATGCATCAGTGGACAGCACCTCCTAATGCTGGCCCAGTTCCTCCAGTTGGGCCTCCACCCCCCTTAGGACCTACCCCTCCTATAGGCCCCCCTATTACAGCAGGAGCACCTCCTCCACTAGGCCCCCCACCGCCAACGCCCTCTGGACCTCCACCCCCACCGCCTGGAGCTCCACCACATACATTTAGTCACTCCATGCCCAGTGCTAATGCAGGTGTAAAACAGCCCTCAGGGTATCATGGTCAGCAGTCATACCCAGCCCCAGCTGACTTCTATTCTGCCTCAGTAAATCAAAACTTGCCCCATTATGATGCTCAGCACAGTTTTCCACCTGTGCCTGTAGCTCATGGTCCTCCTCCAAGATTACCTGGTCCTGCTCCAGATGCTTCCCATTATATGGGCAGTGAGAGTATGGGCCATGCCCCAGCTTATTATTCTTACCCTCCCCCTCAAGTTGCCCCTCCCTATAATTCTGGATGCTACGATGATGGTGGCTATGCTTGGCCTGCACATCCTACATACTCATCTGAGTTCTCTCAGAATGGTTCTACTACTGTAGCCCCTCGAAGTAATGGGAGCAAAGAAGGGTGGGATGGTAGTGAGTGGGGGATTGGTGGACACTGGGAGTCTAAACACAGACCATACTCAAAGGAAGCAGGTGCCAAATCATCCAGTGAAAGGCCACGAGACTCTTCAAGACAAAGTTACAGAGAGGGAGATCGTGGGAGAGAGGATCATAGCTCTTCTGCTAGCAGTCAAGAGAATTGTAAATATTCTTCGAGGTAAGGTAGTTTTTAGTTGGGTTAGAATAAAGTTAGAAAGGGAAATTGGTGTAATGGCTCATATTTATTTAGTATTACATTTCTCCTATTTTAGTAGGCATGGAGTGGTAAGGAGGGCTATCATATATGTACTATGTAAACCATTGTTGGGGGTGAGTTATAACTGCTGTCATATAGTTAAACCACTTTACGTGCATCAGTTTTGAATGGGATTTTGTGTGTGACTGGTCATAAGAAGAGACATTTGTAAGAGTAAGTTTGCTGCGAGAATTGAGTTTGTTATTCGTCAATAATGGATCATTGTAAAATACCATTCTTTTTGTCAGGTACAAAAGTGACCGTGGAAGTAGAGAATCCTCTTATCACAAAGATGACCATTACAGTCGTGGAAGATACTCTGGGGGAAATGATAGGTGGCATCACGGTCAGGATGACAGTCGGGTGAGGAGGTCGCACTCCAGGAGTTCTCCAGCACCATCTTCCAGAAAGAGCTTTTCCAGCAGGCATCCCTCTCCTCTTAGGAAGAGAGAGGGGGAAGCAAGTGATAGGTACTCTATTGATTCTGAATTTTAGAGGATTCAATTAGTTACCTTCACTGAACTTTTTAAATCATCTTGGTGGGACCAAAAGAAATCATTTGGGTATAAGTGAACTTGGTTTTTCCCATTTTCAAGATCCTGGGAAAATACAATTCATTTAAGGAAATGTTATAGGTTCAGTTGATTATTTGTTTCAGGAAATTTAGCGAGTTTATTGTTGCCTTTACAATATAATTGGTAGCTTAATAATGTATACTCTATGTATGTACAGTGATGCTCAAATCTCATGCGACATGACTCCATAAGATTTTGTTCAGAATTCAGTAACTGGCAACCTAGCATGCTCCATATTTATCTATTATTTCAATGTGGAAACGCGATTATTGCATACAATAAGGCCATAATATGTTTCATAAGAGTGAAATCTGTCATATATTTCAAAACTAAGAAAATGTCATATGTAGCAAATTTCAGAAAAAATTTTCAAAATATTTTCAAACCTTTCGTTCACACATCGCTGAAGCATTTAATAAAATGAAGTCGTCATGAAGCGTCAGGTCAAACGTTGAATAAAAAAAGATGAAAAAAATTGTCATAACATTAATAAAGCTTCCAAAGCAAGCATAAAATTTTGAATAGTCTTATATGATTGCTTTTACACTCAGTGCTGAAAAAAATGTAAATATGTATATACAAAAGTAGAATGCGCCCACCAATATCAACGTGTGAGGGGAGCGTTTGTGATGTATCATTAGTGTGGGTGCAACAACAACCACCCGATATAACATAAGTAGGTCTATACTGAGTAGCAACAATTAAATTATCTTGAAAAAGTTTACTTTATATGTGTTAAAGGAATATTTGGATTTTCATACATAATTATTTGTTATCTTTCTTAAACATTTCAAAAATTATGGCATACAAGCGAATATTCACCTATTTGTCAAAGCCAAGATATTGTTCCTAGGCCTAGGTGTTAGATTTCTTCACACTTAACAGTCAGATCTCTCTATTAACAATTTCTGGCCAGAAAGCAAATGAGGTTATCTACACATTCTTGCACTTCAAGTTACCTTATGAAAAAATAAATTATACACCTAAAGCGACCAGAATGGCTTTTAAGAATATAATATTCTAAACCAGTTGAAAAACAAGTGTTCCATACGTCTTCATATTAATACTTATGATATTTTGATAATAGCCATCTTCTCCATATGATCAAAATCATCATCATCTTTTATTCCTCAAAGAACAGGTAATCTTTACAAATAAAAACATTTGTAATAGATTACATTTCAGAAGGCTTAGCAATTTTTTTAGGCCTATAAATCGTTTTGCAACATACAGGCAGCTTAAACAAAGCCTAAAACTTCAACATTCAAAGAAAACTGGTTGTAATAGATATTCCTATCGTATTCCTCAAAGAACAGGTAATCTCTACAAATAAATTCATTAGGAACAGATTACTCCTCAGAAGGCTTAGATGATTTCTTTAGGCCTATGAAACATTTTGCAACATACAGGCAGCTTAAACACAGCATAAACTTCAACATTCAAAGAAAATTGGTTGTAATTCGTATTCCTACTTTGTAAAATATTAATATGACTGTTGAGCTTATTAGATCTGCTGTCATAATGCTACAGACGTTATGTTGACCAGTCCGAGGATCTTGTTAAGTATGCTTTCACTGATGGCACCACTAACCTAATCACACGGCACTTTGAACTAAGCAACGTAAAAAAAAATCAGTTTAAATCACGCAGATTACGAATCATACCAATGCATGAAAGGGATCATATTTATGTAATCATAAGGAAAATAGGGTTAGCTGTGAATTTGCAAACTTGTTGACATGCATGAGATTAGAAAAAAAAATTTAGCACTACTTGGCAACTTCAGGTTGAGTCTGAGAATCTGAACGATACAAAAAGAATCATGTCGCGCGAGAATTGAGCACCACTGTACACACTGTTTACAAACTGCTTTCCTTATAATTTTCAAATATTTATGTGAATAATCTCATGATAAAAGATAGTCCTTTGGAATTTATAACACTTTCAAATAATACAGCTACAAAGTTAATTTAGAAACTGAAGATGAAAAGGCAACACCTTATGTTTGAGTTACTGCACTGGATTTCACAGTATGGGAAAGTGATGTGCGTACTTACCTAAAAGATGACTACTCAAATAGATAGTTGTCATTTCATTTTAGAATTGGAGAACAAATACAAAGGCAGGAAATGTTGAAATTAATTGCCTGCTTCTTCCACTAAATAGTTAAAATTGGAAATTTGCCCTTTGGTGGAAGATCATTCCATTTATTCATAGCTTATTTTTATGGTTAGTAGTATACTGAATGAGAGAGCACAGTTGAATATTCAGTATGCACTATGTTATATATAATAATATAAGTTTGCTTAATTGTGAAATTAGCTGAGGTTTTTAAAGCTTTGAGGGGCTTTTAATATTTAATGTTACTCAGAAGTTAACAATTGCAAAGCTTGGTACTATTGAATTTTAACTTTTCATGTTTTTCAAGTTTATCTTTCTGTACCCATCGAATATAGTATGTTACCTTTGCCAAATTATAGCCCCTGTTTCTTTCATTTTGGGGTTACTATACAAATATAGTCTAGGGATGTTAGATGTTATATACTTAAATAGCTATCATATTTGGCTTCTCTCGGGATGAAACTTTTGTAATAAACTTACAGGCATGATAGAGAACGCAGTTCAGGACGTTCGAGGAGTCCAGTAAGGCGTTCCCTAGGAATGTCTTTGTCACGATCACCTGAGAGGAAGAAGTATGTTTGTTTTCTTTTGAAGTTTGCTAAAATAAACTAAGAAGTAAGGTAATAAATAAAGGAAAAGATAATTGATTAAATGCAAAGCTAAGTTATGCTTTATTTATGAAATTTTTTGTATGGTAGATTACGCATGGTGAAAGAATCGTCAGAGGAGGGGTCGTACAGCAGCAGCAGCAGCAAGAGAAAATCAAGTTCATTGAACCCATCGGTGAAAAGTGAGATAAAAAATAGTACTCATGTATCAAGTAGCAATGTGTCAAGTAGCAAAGTGAGCGAAGAAATTACTGCTGAAGACCTCCAAGAGGAAGATGATGGTAAAGATTCTTGGGTTCGTTCAGCTCCTGCTGATCTACATTACCAGCGGGACAAAAAGTAAGTTGCTTAAAAACATTTGTCAGCTGAGCAAATTTTAATACTTTGTTTCTTAGTTTCAGAATGTGATTTGTTGAACAGATACAGTCAACATTTGACTTGTTTGCCTGGGATTTATTATGCTGTCATATTGTTTTATACTTTTATTATGTTGTTACTTTTTCTTTAGGAAGTCATATTTTCGTCATGGTATAATGGATCCTAATGGGTTATTTGGAAGTCATAATCTCCTCATGGTATAAAGGATTCCAATGAGTTATTTTTATGATTTCATTCATTAGTTACTTTTTCATTTGTTCCGACACGCAATACAAACCCTCGGTCCTTTACATAAGGAATTACTATTCAGTACCAGCTGGACCGGTTGTAAGATTTCTAACAAGGTAGTTTGGCAGTACAGTGGTCCCCCGTATTCGGGGGGGATGTGTACCAGACCACCCCCCCCCCTGTGAATAGTTAAAACCCGCAAATAGTTGGAACCCCTATAAAAATGCTGAAAACAGCCTATTTTGTTCATGAAACTTACCTGGCAGATATATATATAGCTGTATTCTCCGAAGTCCGACAGAATTTCAAAACTCGCGGCACACGCAGTGGGCGGCCAGGTGGTAGTACCCATTCCCGCCGCTGGGAGGCGGATATCAGGAACCATTCCCATTTTCTATTCATATTTTTTCTGTCGCCGGTCGGTAAACACCTGTTTACAGACCTCCGCCCAGGATTTTTGGATTTGACTCGTTATAAGTATCTGGATTGACTTTTGGTTTTGACTCTGGATTGTTGGATTGGCATACGCGATAGTGGACTGTTTTTGGATTTTGGATTGGCTTTTCTATGAACGTGATGTCGGGATCAAGTTCAGTGAGCTTCAGAGTGTGTGAGAAGTGATTGCAAGGTGAGGCTACCGAAATCATCGGTAGACCCCCACACAGTATGTATGGGGTGTAGGGGGCATGTTTGTTTGCTGGTTGATCGTTGCATTGAATGCAAAAGTTTGACTGAGGATGAATGGAAGGTGTATGAATCCTATCGGCGTAAGTTGGAGCGCGATAGGATCAGGAGGTCTTCCTCCAAGAGCGGTTCTACGAAAGGTAAGGGAAGTAACATTTCTCCTATTTTAACACCAGTAGAATTTGCTTCACCTAATCCTGTGTTGTTGCCTGAGGGCCCTAGTTCTGTGTCTGGAGAAGGTAATGCCCTTTCTCTGATTCTAGAGTCATTACGCACTCTAGAGTCCAAAGTGTTGGCCCTTGAAAACGGCTCGAGTAAAGTGTGTGATCGTGCCCCTAGTGTTGTGGAGGGGGCGTCAGATCGGCCCCATAATGCCTCTAGGTCTAGACCTCTGTCGGACTCCCAGAACTCAGGGAGTGGGCATGTCGAAAGCCGCAAGAGGGTTACGGGGGCTCCCACCGATCTGGCGTCCCTTTGGCAGGACCTGTTGCTACTTCCCAGGCTGCCAAGGAGCGTGCTCAGGCTCGCATCCTTAAGGACTGTTTTTCGTCCTCCGAGGCGCCCTCCCCGCGCAAGGGGTGGAGCGCTCGGAGAGACTCGCGTCCGTTGAAAAGGACTTTTCCTAGGGAGGACGCTTTACGTCCCCTCTCTCCGCTCTCGTTGCGGTCTTCGCCTGCGTCGTATGACGCGTTTCCTCCACAGAAGAGAGGTAGGACGTCGTCCGAGGACGACGCTGAGAAGCGCTTCTCTGCGCCTCGGAGAGGCAGGTTGCTGTACCTGTGAGAAGGAAGGAGGCGTCCCCCGCCCCTCGTCTTCTCGCAGGCGCAGCCCTTCTCCTCCTCTCGGTTCTTCACCAACGAAGAGTATTCTTGCGTCGCTTCAAGACCAATTGTCGGCCTTAATGGCTCGGAAGACTCGCCCAGCAGCAGTTGAGCCTAAACGAAGGAAGGACGCTAGACTGCCTGTCAAGAGTTCGAGGCAGTCTCCTTCTCCGTCTCCTCGTTCGTCTCTGTCTCCGCCCGCACGTTCAGGTTACGCCTTTGAGGACGCTCGACAGGACGCCTTGGAGGACGCTTTTGAAGACGCTCGGAGGACGCTTTTGAAGACGCTCGTCGGGATGTTTTGCTTGACGCTTTGCCTGTGGAGAAGGCTTTCGAGAGCGCTCAGAAGGACGCTTTGAGACGCTTGAGCGTGAAACGTAAGGACGCTCCTCGAGAGAGACTAAGAGTAACCTCTCTTGACGCGCAGCGCGGTCAGGATGCTCTTCGTGGTTTGAGCTCTAAAGATCGACAGAAGGTCGGTCGCTTTGAAGAGGCTGATATTAGTCATCCTCGAAAGCCTTTGTTGAAGGCTAGACCCGTTGGGCGCACGCCCTCTCCAGAGGTTCAATCTCCTTTGCCTCTTCGGGAGGAAGGAGAGCTTAGTAGTCCGGCGGACTCAGTGGAGGAAGAACAGCCGTCAGTTTCGTCGGTTTCCGACTACAAGGTGCTGGTTCGTCTTTTACGTTCTTCGTTTGGTGAGAAGTTCCAGCCTGCAGCTCCTAAGTCTCCACCCTCTCAGTTTTCGTCTTCGAAGTCGTGCAAGGTTTCGGAAGTGGTGGAGATGAAGACTTCCTTGTCCACTAAGAGAGCGTTCAAGAAGTTGCAGGATTGGATGGAACGTCAGAAGGATCAGGGCAAGTCGACTTTCGCCCTTCCTCCTTCAAGACTCAGTGGGAAAGGTGGCATTTGGTATGAGACCAAAGCTGAAGTAGGAGTTAAGATCCCGTCGTCTTCCCAAGGGGACTTTGCTAGTCTGGTAGACGCCCAGAAGAGATCCCTTTTATCGTCCGCTAAGATTTCATGGACACCAACGGAGATTGACCATCACATGAAAGGTCTGTTAAAGACTCTGGAAGTCTTTAACTTCCTAGACTGGTGCCTAGGAGTCCTGGATCTTCAATCTAGGAGTCCTGATCTTTGAGTCTGGGGGAGCTGTCCAATGTGTTGTCATGCATGGACAAGGCCGTCAGGGATGGTTCGGAAGAGTTAGTGTCTCATTCGGCACTGCTTTCCTCAAGAAGAGAGCGCTTTTCTGCAATTTTACAGCGAGGTCTGTTTCTGCATCGCAGAAAGCAGAGCTTCTCTTTGCACCTCTTTCGAGCCATCTCTTCCCCCAGGCTATGGTAAGGGACCTGGCAGTGAGCCTACAAGAGAAGGCTACCCAAGACCTCTTGGCCCAGTCTTCAAGACGTCCCGCAGTCCCTACCACGTCGTCGTCTGGACGACCTCCTAGGAAGGTTAAACCCTTTCGTAGCGCTCCTCCCTCGAGAGCTGCTCCTCGAGGGAGAGGACTTGCAAGAGGAAGAGGTTCCTTCAAACCTAAATCCTCTAAGTGAGAAGAAAGTCCTTCAGATGCCGGTCGGAGCCAGGCTAAAGTTCTTTGCGGGGGCGTGGAGAGAGAGAGATACAGATGCGTGGTCCCTCAAGATAGTGGAACAGGGGTACAAGATCCCTTTGTGGACCTCCTCCTCTTTCTACGACTCCCAGAGATCTTTCCCCGTCGTATCAAGGGGAGAAACATCAGGTTCTTTTAGATCTTTTGGATCAAATGATCAAGAAAAGAGCGGTGGAGCAGGTCTTAGACCTGGGGTCACCAGGATATTACAACAGACTTTTCCTGGTACCAAAGCAGTCGTCGGGTGGCGTCCAGTCTTGGACGTAAGCAGCCTGAATCTTTTCGTAGAAAAGAAATAATTCAAGATGGAAACACCTCAGTCGGTTCTAGGAGCCTTAAGACCGGGCGACTGGATGGTGTCCTCGGACCTACAGGACGCATACTTTCACGTGCCTATCCACCCTCTTTCAAGAAAGTTTCTGAGGTTTATGCTAAGGGACAAAGTTTGGCAATTCCGAGCTCTTTGTTTCGGTTTAAGCACGGCTCCGATGGTATTTACCATGCTCATGAAAAACGTAGCGAGATGGTTACATTCTGCAGGAATAAGAGTGTCCCTGTATCTCGACGATTGGCTGATCAGAGCATCGTCAGAAGAAAGGTGTCTGAAGGACCTTCACTTCACGTTGGCCTTGGCGAAGTCCCTGGGACTTCTGGTCAACCTCGAAAAGTCGCATCTGACCCCAACACAGTCCATCGTGTATCTGGGGATTCAGATGGATTCAGTGGCTTTTCGAGCGTTTCCGTCCCAGGAACGACAGCTGCAAGGCTTAGAGAGAGTTTCGGCCTTCCTGGGGAAGGAAGCTTGCTCGGCGAGGGAGTGGATGAGTCTGCTGGGGACCATTTCCTCGCTGGAAAAGTTTGTTTCCCTGGGAAGACTACACCTCAGACCTCTCCAGTTTTTCTTAGCAGACGAATGGAGAGTCAGAGAGGATCTGAATGCGACCCTTTTCATCACCAAATCGGTGAAGAACCATCTAAGATGGTGGTTAGATCCTCGGAAGTTTCGAGAGGGGTTGTCCCTAAAGCTTCTGAGCCCAGACCTAGTGTTGTTTTCCGACGCCTCGGTGTCGGGATGGGGAGCAACACTGGGAGGGGAGGAAGTGTCAGGCACCTGGAGGGGGGAACAGGTGTCCTGGCACATCAATGTAAAGGAACTAGCGGCGGTTTTTCTGGCGCTACAGTTCTTCCAACAAAAGGTTGCAGAGAAAGTAGTCCAAGTCAACTCGGACAACACCACAGCCCTTGCGTACCTAAAGAAGCAGGGAGGTACACACTCCCGTCCTCTTTTTTATTTAGCGAGGGAGATTCTGCTGTGGGCAGATGCGAGACGGATAAGGATCCTGACGAGATTTATCGCAGGAGTCCAGAACGTCAGAGCAGACCTTCTCAGCCGACAAGATCAGATCCTGCCGACGGAATGGACGTTGCACCAGGACGTCTGTCGAGAGCTCTGGAGACTGTGGGGGTGTCCGTTAGTCGACCTATTTGCGACGTCGAGAACAAAGAGGTTGCCTCTTTATTGCTCCCCTGTGCTGGATCCGGGAGCAGTCGCTATAGACGCTCTGCTCTGGGACTGGACGAACCTGGACTTGTATGCCTTCTCGCCATTCAAGATCATGGGGGAAGTAGTAAGGAAGTTCGCGGCATCGGAGGGGACGAGGTTGACCCTGATCGCCCCGATGTGGCCCGCGAAGGAATGGTTCACGGAGGTAATGTCCTTCATCATAGACTTTCGAGGACGTTGCCTGGAGGAAAGATCTACTCAGACAGCCCCACTTCGCAAGATATCACCGAAACCTCTCCGCTCTGGGTCTGACTGCGTTCAGACTATCGAAAAGTTGGCCAGAGCGAGAGGTTTTTCTAAAGCAGCTGCAAAGGCGATCGCCAATGCTAGGAGAACGTCCTCGAGAGCTGTTTACCAGTCGAAGTGGGCTTCCTTCAGGGCATGGTGTAGAAAGGAGGGAATTTCCTCTTCCACTACCTCTGTGAGCCAGATAGCCGATTTCCTGCTATTTTTAAGAAATGTACAGAAGCTGGCTGTCCCGACCATCAAGGGATATAAGAGTATGCTGTCGGCAGTCTTCCGACACAGAGGACTAGACCTGTCTGATAACAGGGATTTTCACGATCTCCTGAGATCATTTGAGACATCCAAGATACCTCAGGCGAGGCCTCCTTCTTGGAACTTGGATTTAGTCCTTAGACTGTTAATGTCGAGTCCTTTCGAACCTCTACATGAAGCGTCTCTTAGGAACTTGACGAAGAAGGCTCTTTTCCTAACTGCTCTGGCGACGGCGAAGAGAGTTAGCGAAATTCAGGCCATTTGTAAGCGAGTGGGCTTCAAAGGGGACAATGCTGTTTGCTCTTTGAGTCCCACTTTCTTAGCAAAGAATGAAAACCCGTCGAACCCTTGGCCAAGGAGCTTTGAAATCAAGGGTATGACAAGCCTTGTGGGCCAAGAAACTGAGAGAGTCCTGTGCCCTGTCAGGGCTCTAAAGTTTTGTGTCCACAAGACTAAAGAAGTACGAGGTCCCTCAGATAATCTCTGGTGTTCGGTTAAACGACCCGATATACCATTATCCAAGAACGCCTTGGCGTTCTTTCTGAGGGACGTCATTAAAGAGGCTCATTCGTCTTCCACACAGATCGATTTGAGCCTCTTGCGAGTGAAAGCTCACGAGGTCAGAGCTGTCGCAACCTCGCTTGCCTTCCAAAGGAACATGTCGATCAAGGACATCCTTGACGCCACCTTTTGGAGGAGCAATTCAGTATTCGCCTCACACTACTTGAGAGATGTGAGAATGATATACGAGGACTGTTGTTCTCTTGGGCCATACGTTTCTGCAGACACAGTCTTGGGGGCTGAAGGTAGCTCTCTCCCTATCCCTTAGTTAGGTTTAGGTTAGTTTTTAGTTGTGTTTTTTGGTTGTGGTGAGGCTTTGGTGAAGACCTCCCATCTCTTAGCTTAGTGTTCAGGGGGTCTTGGATAGTTGGTCAGGTGGTGGTCAGTTGCTTCGTTGCCCTCATTTGTATGGCTCTATGCTCTTGTCACATTGAGGTCACGTCCCCGTTGACAGAGCATCCAGAGCGCACCAGCACTACAGGTCTCCACCTGGCTGGCAACTCTGATTAAGCACAAGCAGGCTGAAGTGACAGTAATCACAGAGTCTACTTTGCTAACAGGTGAGGAACCAAGGTGTATATCATCTACTTAATTTAAGTTTCCTACAAATCCTATTCTGTCTCTTCCCACCATCCGAAGGTGGGATTCAGCTATATATATATCTGCCAGGTAAGTTTCATGAACAAAATGTTATTGTTATAATACAATTAAGTTTGTTCATACTTACCTGGCAGATATATATATAGCTGTATTCTCCGAAGTCCGACAGAATTTCAAAACTCGCGGCACACGCAGTGGGCGGCCAGGTGGTAGTACCCATTCCCGCCGCTGGGAGGCGGATATCAGGAACCATTCCCATTTTCTATTCATATTTTATCAGTGCCACTGTCTCCTGAGGGGAGGTGGGTGGGCACTTAATTATATATATCTGCCAGGTAAGTATGAACAAACTTAATTGTATTATAACAATAACATTTTGTTAGTTAAAACTCAAGAAAAACCCACTAAAAATGTTGATACAGTAATACTTTGGGTTACGAACCGATTAGTATACGAATTTTTTAACTTACGAAGTGACGCCCTCATTCTGGAATACGAATTTCGCTTGGAATACGAATGCGCGAATTTCCATCATGGGAGGCCGCTTGATTTGTTTACATCGGATGAGCGTGGGATCTGCGAACGCATTTTTTTCGGCCAAAACTTAACGCCTGCTTTGTTTACATCGGATGAGCGTGGGATCTGCGAACGCATTTTTTCGGCCAAAACTTAACGAGGGTCACGTGACTTCCTCCTACGCATCCCTTGACCCTTTTTAAACCATAACTCTTTCAATATCTCGCTGGCGGTAAGATTGAACGCATCTGTCCGTGATACGCTCTCAAATTTGCTTAGTGATTTGCGCACGTGTTGTGTTTCCGTGATAGTGCTTATACATTACTATTACCCAAATACTAAAGACAATGGCTCCCAAGATGACGAAGGCAAGCAGCAAGAAGGAAAGCATAAGAAAGAAGGAGATGATTACAGTCGAAATGAAGAAGGAAATTATCCAAATGCATGATAAAGGCGAGTGCGTGAAAGACATTGCAGCATTCTTCAAGCGGTCGCAATCAACGATCTGCACTATTTTGAAGAAAAAGGAAGAAATTAAAGCCAGTAAAGCATCAAAAGGTGTCACAGTATTGACGAAACAACGGCCTTATATTCTCGACGATGTAGAAAATTTGCTCATAGAAAAATATTTTTTCAAAATTGTGAAAGACAACATAGTGTTGCGTAAGCGTAAAATTAGTGATCGTAGTGAACGGTGCTCTCTAGAGAAAGAACCAGAAAGTCTTCCAGAAGTGTTCACGGAGGGAGATTTCCCCCCCAAGCCCTAACCCTCTCCTCCTCACCCTTCCCCTCCTCCCGTCTCCGTCAAGCCAGCAGCCACACTCGCCAAAGGTAAAGTTCAGGTTTTACTGTGCATGCATATTAAATCTAGTGTTTATATTTAATTTCATTCTTCAATTTTATAATTTTATGTAATTCCTACACGAATTTTCAACCTTAGTGAACAAAAATAAATGGAAAAATATGAATTGAAATGGTTATTCATGGTCGGGTGGAACGCATTATTTGCTTTTTATAACATTCTTATGGGAAAATCCATTTAGGTTACGAATTTTTTAGGTTACGAAGCAGGTTCTGGAACGGATTAAATTCGTAACCCAAGGTATTACTGTACTTGGTTTATTCCTACACGATATGCAAACCCTCAGTCCTTTACATAAGGAATTACTTTCGGCGTAGCTGGAATTACGGCTGTTAAATTCTTGAACGAGGTGGTTAGGCAGTAACTACCGTGTGGCAGGCGGGTAGGTTAGCCTGCCCGGATGTAAACACTCCACTTTGCTTTTGGCAGTCTTCCAATGAAGACGTGTGTTTGTGAGCTCTGGCTAACTGTTTGTTGATCTTTCTTCCCGGTGGGATCTTTCTGGTTTATTTTGGTTTTTAAATAAATATGTATACAGTAGGGCCTCGATAATCGCGGGGGATAGGGCCCAGAACCCCCTGTGATAAGTAAATACCTGTGTTATCCTGGTACCGCCCCTAAGAATTGCTTTAAACTGCCTACTTTAATAAATAACCCACCCAAGACCACTATTTCAATGTTTATAACTGCCTACTTTAGTTCAAGCACCTAATATGTCTTCAACTATCCCCTTAAACTAAATTCAAGACAGTTTCAAAGTTATTCTTTCCTATCTTCAATTTCCCCTTCATCAGATCAGCAAACAAAAGTATATTACCTAACAATTCCTTTCTATTTTCATGATTTGTCTGCTGCACCAAACTAAAAGTACATAGTATATCTATTTTGTGAATGAACATATTTACGATAAAAAACATTACTTACTGTAAAGATTACAGCACCCAACTATAATATTAATGTATAAACAGCAAAATACAGCAATAAAAATTTATATTTGTCTTTTGTTTATGTTTAGAATCGGCTGATGGACGTTTATTACCGAAAGAATTATTTTGGAAAACAATTTAGTTGCTAAAAAACAAATTTATTAATGGAATTATTATTATTTTTAACTTTGTACATAATAGTTTATATTCTGATACAGTAATTCATATTTCATTGAGAGAGAGAGAGAGAGAGAGAGAGATAGAGAAAGGAGAGAGATGGAGAGGGAGAGAGAGATGACATGAGAGAGAGAGAGAGAGAGAGAGAGAGAGAGAGAGAGAGAGAGAGCAGCTTGGGATGAGAGTAACTGTTGATTAGCTTGAGAGAGCAGCTTAGGACGAGAGCTTAGCTCGAGAATAACATAATGAAATTTGTATTTTAAATATTTTATAGTGATAAGATATTCTCTTGTATACTGTTATAATATGTGGTAATAATTGAGTCAACTATAAAAGTTGTATTGAAGCACAGTTTCGTAAATCACAGAAAGAATAAAAATATGGCAACACGTACCTACAAATGTCGGGGACCATTTTGTTCTTTTATTATGATAATAATAGATCAGTATTATAGTTTTTTTTCTGTAAGTGATGAGAGAGAGAGAGAGATTTTGCTATTTACATTCATAGTATTTGAAAATTTGTAAATGAGTGTATCCTAAAATGCATTTAGTCATGAAAAGAAGAAGGAAACAAAGTAATTAGTGAATCTTGCTCTATGATAAAATTCGCGATTTCGTTAATTTTCCGGGATATACGTACGTAGTATTTGGGCTCCACAAAAAAGTAAGTAAAGTGATTTATGACAGAATTTAGAGGATACTTACGTAAAAATACATCGGTAGTTTGTAGAACGGTGTAACCACCATCACATTGTGTAAAAAATAGTATGTACGGTGGTCATACATATTTTTTTCGTGAATGAATATACATTTATGATAAAAAAAATATTTACTGTACTGCTTAGAGTACCATACTGTATTATTAATGTAATCACATAAAAATAAAGTAATCATTGCATGCTGTAAACATGTAAAGTGTATTTTTGTCTTTTGAAAAATGCATTCCCCAAGGAATTATTCCTTGAAGAGGCTTTTTATTATGAAGATATGCCAATAATATATAAGATATACATTTTATTATGAATATATGACAATAATATATAAGGTAAAAATGGTTTTATTACGTTTACGCTTCGTCGCCGATCGCAAACAACAATATGATAATCTATGACAATTATCGTTTGTATGACTGCAGTGTTCAGAGAAGTTGATTACGTTATACCAAAACAATAATGAAGTTCAAATTGAAAATTAATGTTTTCCTAAATGTTATTACTACTGTAATTACACTACTACTATTAACATTTCTAAAAGGTTAAGAATGACAAAGGTGCTGTTATGTGTAACTCAATGTTTACATTTCTGCTGGCCGCTCAACTACAAGTTGATGTCAATGATGTGGAATTATTCCATGAATAGGCTATATATTATGAAGCTATGCCAATAATATATAAGGTGAGAATGGTTTTATTACCTTTATTGTCAGTTAATAACATAATGTGAATCTGTTCATACATTTGCTGGTTATCGGAACCGGACGAGGCTTAGACTACCATGGACAAGCCGGCGATGGTGCGATTCATACCAGCGATATAGACTGAGAAGTGGTCCAAGGAAAAACCCGTGATTAACTGAATCTGTGATTGCTGATCTGCGACTAAGCGAGGCCCCACTGTATACGGTGTTTGATATTAATATTAAACTAAATTTTTATACAAACCCACTTTTTGTGATAGTCTTTATAGCCGCCTCTGTACTTGTGTTAAGAGTCGGCGGCAAAGGTATGCCAACATATAATTACATTCTTTCGCCCTTTAACATGAGGATGAGACATGTATTTAACGAGTGATATTGATCCTGTAACGAGACATGTATTCATCTGAAAATTATGCTTACGCTTGGGAATTACTGAGGGGAACTTCAAAAGGTTTGTCCTTGTATTGTTTTTATGGTAATTTCTCTTCTTCTTCATCCCTTCACTTATTATCGGGGGATCTCCTCTCACTTGGAGGGTGGCACCCTTGGATGCGAGAGGAGTGTCCTTATTACTTTTTTTTTTTCCTTATTTTACAGATTGATAGTGGTGATTGTGTTTACAGCAGTATTGGTTGGATAGCTCTTCGTATTGGTTATCCTAACCTTGGAATTGTACCTGTGACTCGTAGCATGTTGTGATACCGATCCTCGAGTTTGTGTACTTAAACCCCTGCTGATAATCATATTCATTTATCACTATTACCCTGGAGTTATGTCACTGGACGAAGCTTTTGCGCTGCTCTGTGATGTTTATCTATTCCTGATGGTAGAATTCTGGCAGAATTTGGAGGAATCGAAGAAGAGAGCTCGTCAAGTGTCGTCATCCTTCTCTTCAAGATCATCATATTTTCATGTCTCCACCCCTTCGACTTATAAGGCTTTGCCGTAGAAGAGAAGGTGGTCTTCCCCCCTAAGAAGTCTCGTCGTGGGACTTCTAAGGATCTGTCTCGCTCCAGTGATACAGGTGGGTCTTCCGCTGGTCCTCCTGTTCCTCCGGGAATGGGGCCCGTCTTTCCTTCCTCAGGGAAGAAGACGGGAACCCAGCTCCAGAGGTTCCACCTCCGGACCAGGAACCATCTTGGCCGCTCGCTTGCTAGTGTCACCGAGTGTACGGTCACCTGTGCAGCCAAGGTCCAGACTGCTGAGTACGCTCACTGTGTCAGGACCCAGGCACGGAGTGGAAGGATGGTAAGAGTCGCTCAGGTGACTCTCGCCAGACCGGCGATCGCTCTCGCAGCGATTGTCCAGTACCCAGGGTTGATGTGACGTTCCCGCAGGACCGTGCACACACAGACCGGTGGAGGCTGTCCATCCAGCCCTCTTTTAATTATTCTATTTTTCAGAGGTTTCGGCCTTGATGGGACTTGGAAGAGTCGGAGGACGGTATTGACTGTCTCCTGTCAGGCACACGCTTAGCCCCACCCAGATGACAGTCGCGTTCGCACGACCGACCAGTCTCGGTAGTGGTAGACGCTTCACCTGCCAGGCAGGAGTTTCATAACCCTCCTCGAGGTAGCGTTCTCTCCACTGCTGCTCCTGCAGGTCCCTCCGGACAGGTGCAGTTGGGCTGTGTTGCTACCGCAACTGCCCCAACTCTGTCCTGGATGGAGGACCTGTCGGTTGTCCTGAGGAGGCTGGTGAGAAGGAAGTCCAGGAAGAAGAGGAAGGTGTCATCATCGTCTACTGCCGCCTCTTCCCCTTCGACTTCCAAGGTCCCCCAGCCGAGGAAGAAGGTGGCCTCGCCCCCCCCTGAGGAGGCTGGTGAGAAGGAAGTCCAGGAAGAAGAGGAAGGTGTCGTCGTCGTCTTCTGCTGCCTCTTCCCCTTCGACTTCCAAGGCCCCCCAGCCGAGGAAGAAGACAGTGGCCTTGCACCCACCTAAGAAGTCTCGCTCAGCGACTTCTAAGTGTCTGTCTCGCTCCGGTGAGACAGGTGGGTCTTCTGCTGGCCCTTCCGTTCCTCTGGGAACGGGGCCCGTCTTTCCTTCCACAGGGAAGAAGACGGGAACCGTAGGGGTACCGGCTACCGCTGGTACCTCTGCTTCCGGCTCCAGAGGTCCCACCTCTGGACCGGGAACCGTCTCAGCCACTCGCTTGCGAGCGTCACCGAGTGTACGGTCACCTACGGGTGACCATGCAGCCAAGGTTCAGACTGCTGAGTACGCTCACCATGTCAGGACCCAGGCAAGGAGCAGGGGGATGGTAAGCGTTGCTCAGATGACTCTCGCCAGACTGGCGATCGCTTGCTCAGAGATCGTTTGGTACCCAGGGTTGATGTGACGTTCCCACCAGACCGTTCTCGTAGCGAGGCTGGGAAGAGGTCCCCTCCCCCCTCCCTGGTCACCGGATCCAGCCTCGCTTGGACCTGGTCTAACCTCGCTTGGACCTGGTCCAGCCTTGCCTAGGTCTGGTCACCGGGTCCAGCCTCGGTTGGACCTGGTACCGTGGCGTGTCGAGAGGACGGTGCTCGCTCTCACCGCGTTAGTGGATACTACCAGTCACCCGACCGTTGCTCCCACTGGGACCGGACGGCTCGCACGACTGGTAGCAGCCCCCTTGGCGCACGAGACCGACGCTACCATCCTCGGTCCAGCGCTTCTCCACAAGGAGACCGCTGGTCCAGACCTGCAGCTCCTCCCAGCCTACCGGTTCTGCTGGTAGGCAGGGTAGGAGTGCTTGTAACAGCTCCCCTGACGCATGAGACAGACGCTCCGTCCTCGATCCAGCGTTTCTCCACAAGGTGAACGCTGGTTCAGACCTGCAGCTCGATTACCACCGTGGGTTGGCGATCGCCTGCAGTCTTCCCATCCCACTGGTTCTGCTAGTAGGCAGGGTAGGAGCGTCAGGCCTCCCTCACCTGTCCCTTCAACCTCCTCGGGCTACACTGGGAGGAACGAGGTGAACAGGAGTGACCGTGATGAATGCACTTCTTACGGTCCGGCCACGACCCTGGTTCTGTTTTGGGACCAAACAGATCTTTCTCTCAAGTGGTTGGAGGAGATCGTGGGGGCTGTCGAGGACGATGACGCTTTCCTAGACTCACGGAGTGACCGTTACCGCTGTTCAAGACGGTCCCACTGGACCGCACACGCAGAGACCGGTGTGGGCTCCCCTTTGGTCATCTTGAGAGGTTTTGGTCTCGACGAGGAATGGGACGCGTCGGAGGATGGTATCGGCTCTCTCCTGTCAGGTGCACGCTCGGCCCCACCCAGATGACGGTCACGGTGGCGGCAGACGTTTCACCTACAGTACAAGTATTGTAACCCTCCTCGGGAAAACGTTTTCTCCAAACGGTAACGTTCTCCAAGACTAGGAGCGGCCATCACTGCAGGTTGATGGCTGCCCGTGACTTGCTTCTCCGACTGCTAGTTCTGCTGGCAAAGCGAGCGAGAGCGTCCAATCTTCCTCCCCCATTTCCTCTCTTCCTATGGCTGCGACAGGAATGGGAGGGATCCTGCAGAGTGTTCTTCGTAGGATTCCGGGTCGGGGACTTCGTTCCTGGAGGGACCTTCGGGTCCTACCGGACGTAAGTCCCCGTCGTTGATGAAGGATCTTGCCCATTCTTCCTCGATTTCTATGGGAATCGGGAGGACCACCAACCCGATGATCGTCTTGACAAAATTCAGGGAGGTTTTGCCGAGCGCTTAAATTCTTCAGAGTTTCTAGCACTCTCCGAGTGTTTGTGTCTTCTACGATCTGCAAACACTTGTTCGAGACCACGGTCCAGAGTGAGCAAGACGAGAATTCCTGATAATTGTTACTACGATAATCGGGAATCTTGCCGAATGCTCGAATTCCTAGAATTGCTAGTGTTTGAAGGAAGTACTGCTGCTGAAGGAAGAATATCTCGGGGCTCAGCCTGGATGGACCTGACGGTCCGTCACCCCAGTAGGCGATCACCCCCAGGATAGAGAAGAATGGGCAATAATAGTCAATCCTCTTTTTTTTTCTTCCTTTACTTCTTGGTCATATCAGAATGAAACTAGGAAATAAGAGCAATTTGGTGGAGTTTACTCCTTGGAATTTGAACCCGAGAGACTATGTTTTTGGTTCAACCTTAGGATTTTACCGAACATACGTCAATCCGTTCAGGATGGATAGCACCGAGAGAGTGAATGCCTCTCCAGTGCTACTATTTTGGGAACTCTAGTTCAGCTTGAACTAGTGGATGCCCTTCGGGAGGGATACTTACTGCCCTTCGAGTCGAGGCCACCCCTCACCTCACACCTAGTCCAACTTCAGACATATGCCCCGGTTCTGCCAGGGATGTAGCACTGAAACAAGAAGTCAAGACTATGCTGAGCAAAGGAGCTGTGGAGATCGTGTCAGATCAGTCACTGGGTTTCTACAGCCGACTCTTCCTATTAGAGAAGTCTAGGGGGGCTGGAGACCGGTGATAGATCTGTCTCCCTTGAACCGTATTGTTCGCCACTCGGTTCACAATGGAAACAGCATGATTTCCTGCTTTCGGTGGACCTGAAGGATGCGTATTTTCAAATACCCATCCACCAGTCCTCCAGGAAGTACCTCCATTTTATCCTCAACGTGACGGTGTTGTGATTCAGGGCACTTTGTTGTCTCTCAATCGCCCCACAGGTATTCACGCGTGTGTTCACTCTGGTGTCGGCATGGCCCCATTCAGTTGGGATACGTCTGATAAGGTATCTCAACTTTTGGCTGGTCCTGGCAAGTTCCCGCTTGCAGTTGCTACAGGACAGAGATCGACTCCTTGACTTATGCCGCGATCTGGCGATCGTGGTAAATGTCGAGAAGTCAGATCTTGTACCCAAGCAGAGGATAAAGTACCTGGGCATGCTGATCGATACGGTAGCAGCATGAGTCTTCCTGCAGACTCGTTGATCAGCAGGTTCAGGGAGGTAGCCAGACGGTTCCTGTCACGTCAGGAACAGTCTGCTCAGCAGTGGTAATTTATGATTGGTCACCTGTCGTCACTAGAGAAGTTAGTCCCTCATGGGCGTCTTGACCTGCGGTCTCTTCAGTGCAGGCTAAAGTAGTGCTGGTCACAGGCACGGGATCCACAATCCTTCCTGGTTCCTCTCACGGAGGTAGTAAGGGAGGACCTTGCCTGGTGGCTAGACGACAGGAACCTCTTAATGGGAGTGCCCGTGCGCACTTCCCCTCTGGAGATGCTGCTGTTCTAGGACGCATCGACCAAAGGGTTGGGGCGCACACCTGGAAGAGTTGCTTGTTCCAGGAGTGTGGAACCATCACGACAGGCACCTTCACATCAACTTCCTGGAACTCGGGCTGCGTTCCTCGCACTCCAAGAGTTCTGGGAACGACTGATGGGACACTCAGTGGTATTGATGAGCGAGAACATCACTGTAGGCATACGTTAACAAACAGGGGCCTTGTGTCCCTGCCGTTGCACCAGTTGACAATGCGGGTGCACGAGTTGCACCAGTTGACGATGCAGGTGCACGAATTGGCCGTAGCTCACTCGGTAGACCCCTCGAGTAGGTTCCTTCACGTGGTGAGGGGGTAAGGGATTCTGCCTTCAAGTTTGCGAAGGCCGGATCCTGACGGAACGCCTACAAAACTTTTGGCATTAATTTACGTGGACATTTCCACTTTCGAAAAATTTCTCTGCTTGGGTGAGTCTGGGAGGGGTTCGTGGTTTGGAGGGGGTTTGCATTCGAAGCTAATTGTGGGAGTTGTGGTGGTGAGTCGCCACCCAATACGGTTTGGACCCAAGAGATGGTGATGGGATTTTCCCATTGTTATCTTAAGGGCGGAACCATCTTCAGGGATCAGCCCATCGGAATCCAGGGGGGGCTGGTTTTTGGGATGGGACTCCTGGCTTTTGTCCGGAAGCCCACCAATATGTTTGGAGTGGGGAGTCTGTCCCCATTAGTGGGGGTAGAACTCCCAGCAGGCAGATTGGCTTATACCTGGGCCACTGCAAGCATATTGGTGCTATCCCGAAAGGGTACGGTATGGGGGAGACCGTGGGGAAGCACTTCTACGTGTGCCATTGGTGGAGAATGTCGGACCCTGTCTAGTCCGCGATACCTTGTTGGTCTTCCCAAGCAGTTGTTGTGTGTGTGTGTGTATATTCCCCCCCCTTTTTTTTTTCCTTCAAACTAACATGGATAATATGTCTAGTACATTGTCCCCTGGATCCCCCGACTCTTTGGCACCGTTGACAACCTTAGGCTTGGATAAGGACCTCCCTTTGCCATCCCCAACCTCCTCCAATGAAAACATCAAAGATTCTTTGATTGTTACTACAAGCCCTTATGTAGTTCAGAACAGAGGAAAGAATAGCAGATTTAATAATAGAAATAAGAATGCTAATCCTGATATTGGAATTTTACTTGGATCTCAAGAACCTGAGACTTATAATAAATACATACCTTTCTCTTGATCTCGACAAAAGCATAAAAGAACTGAATATATTTGATGTCCATAGAGATATTGTAAAATGCATTGGCAGAGAACCAAAGATAGCCTCTCAAGGTGAAGGAAGCTTGCTTGTGGAAGTTTCATCACCAGATGAAAGTAGAAAATTACTGTCTATTAGTGCTGTAGAAGGAAGCACAGCAAAATGCACTCCTCACAAAACAATGAATCAGTCTAAAGGAGTAGTGTATAGTACTGAACTCCTACATTATTCTGAGGACACTCTCCGGAAAGAATTTGCTGATCAAAAGGTGGTAGATGTGAGACGAATCAAGAAAAAAGTATTGGGAATATTACATCCACACCTACTCTGATACTCACCTTTGATTGTTTGAGACTCCCTAAATTTCTGAAAGCTGCATGGCTTCACCTGCCAGTTAGACAGTATATTCCCGCTCCCAGAAGATGTTTCCATTGCCAAATGTTTGGCCATTTGATAACAACATGTAGGAAAAAAGAAAGGAATGAACCAGCCATATGCTTTAACTGTGGAAGAAAAGAGCATGGGAATTGTGAACTTACTCCATGCTGCCCTAATTGTGGGGGAGACCATAATGCAGCACATAAATCATGTATCAAGTATCTCATTGAAAAAGAAACACTTTGTATCAAGACTCAAGAGCGCATTACCTTTAAAGAAGCAAGACAAAAGACTTTGCAGAAATTCAACACCCAGAAGTCATTTGTAGATGCAGTAAAAGGAAATGAGGAAAGACAAAAGAAATTGAATCTTAAAAAGTGTAATGAAGATAAAGAAGAAAAAATGGATGCTGGGAAAATTGTCAACAAGAGGACTTTTAAGTGAAGAGTCTGTAACAATGCCTGAATCAAAAGTCAAGCACCTTGAGAAAGGAGATACATCCGTAGAAAAAGTTGATTCAAAACAAAAAATGAGTAAACCTTCACCATCCTGTGGTTCAGCTGACCCTCATAGAACATCGGAATTAATGGAAAATAATGAGTCGTATCCCACTATCTTATCATACAAAACAGCAGCAACAAATGTAGAACCTAAGGCAAACAAAATGTTAAACTCAGTTCAGCTTGGTTTAGACAATAAAATTAGACTAGCTGAAAATGATAAACCAGATACTGCAAGGGTCGAAGATAATACTAAAGATACTGCTGTTTCAAATACCATCATAAGTGATCACTTGGTACATTCAAATGACCCTCTAAGTACTCCTTCGACATCTGGAACTGTACCAAAAGTCCGTCACAAAACTCAGATGTCATCTTCGAAGAAAAAACCTAATAAAACAATCTTGGCACAGGGGATCATCCTCTAGAAAATAGGTACTTTCTCTGCTATACTACAATGGAACTGCCAGGGACTTCGCGCCAAATATGAAGAGCTACTATGTTTGATTAATACTTATAATCCAGTATGCTTAGCACTACAAGAGACTATGCTAAGCAACAACAAAATGCTTACTCCTAAAGAGTTTTTTGCATTCCACTCCCAATTCCCTATACAGGGAAATTCGGGTGGAAGTGCTCTTCTTGTAAGACGAGATATTGCTCACTCAAAAATACAGTTGCAAACTCAATTACAAGCTGTAGCTGTCAAAATTCACTTAAAAAGACTTACACAATTTGTTCATTGTATCTCCCTCCTAATAACCCAATACTTGAACGACAGTTAACACACTTGTATGAACAGCTACCCCGACCATTTCTGATATTGGGAGACTTTAATGGTCGACATGAACTTTGGGGTGACATTTTAACAAATCAAAGAGGAAACCTTATCTTATCATCAATAGAAAATTCAGATATGACCCTTTTGAATACTGAAAAACCCACCCATTTTCACATTCAGACTGGTGCATTTTCATGTATTGACTTATCTATCACCAGTTCTGAAACATTCATTGACTTCAACTGGGAGGTATTGGAAGATACTATACGCAGTGATCATTTTCCAATTGTCATCAGAACTGAGAAATATGAGCCAGTATACAGAATGCCTAGGTGGTGTACCAATAAAGCAAATTGGCCCCTTTTCGAGGAACTCAGTTATACTGAACTAGATGCAAAAGATATGCCAACAATAGGAGAAGCAGTGTTCTATTTAACAATGATTTTTACGTTTGCAGCAGAAAAGGCAATCCCAAAAACCAGTGGAAAATTGCATCGGAAGCCTGTTCCATGGTGGAATGTTCAATGCAAAATAAGACATAAAGCCATGAGAGCAGCTTATACTAGGTACAGAAGACATCGCTGTGAATGCTACTTGATCTCCTTTAAAAAGGCTCGAGCCAAATTCAGATGGCAAATAAAGCATGCGAGACGAGAATCATGGGCACTTTTTATATCAACAATTACCTGGAAAACACCTATGACCAAGATCTGGACAGTTATTAAGAAAATAGCAGGAAAGTACAATCCTAGTCCCCTTCCAGTTTTAAAAGTCAATGGTGACTTTATAACAGACTCAAAGGCTGTAAGCAATGTTTTTGCAGAACATTTTGCAATGATATCAAGTAGGGATGAAAATTCTCCATTCTACAGGGAGAGAGTGTTAGCAGAGTCTGAAACACTTGATTTTACCTCTTTTAAATCTGAATCATATAATATGCCTTTTACCATGGAGGAATTTTTATTTGGTGTTAGTAACAGTAAAAACACTGCACCTGGACCTGATGAAATTTCATATGAAATGATCAAGAATACTTCAAAGGAAACTCAATTTTTTATTTTAAGTATTATTAATAGAATTTTTAAGGAGAGTTGTTACCCTAGTGTTTGGGAAATAGCAACAGTTTTACCCTTTGTCAAGCCAGGGAAAGATTCATCTGTCCCTACAAGCTATAGACCAATAGCTTTAACTTCCTGTTTTTGTAAACTTATGGAAAAAATGGTAAATTTTAGGTTGGTATGGTTTTTAGAATCAAAGAAGATTATATCATCATCTCAGTGTGGCTTTCGCCGTATGCATTCTTGCACAGATGTATTGATACGTTTGGAGAATGCAATTTGTCAGGCATTTGCTTCCAAGCAGCATTATGTGGCGGTTTTCTTTGACCTAGAAAAGGCGTATGATACTACCTGGAGGCATGGAATTATGAAAGTCTTGCATGAAATTGGTCTGCGGGGAGAACTACCACTTTTTATTAAAGTCTTTTTAAAAAACCGTTATTTTAAAGTCAGAGTAGGTAGTACTCTGTCTAATTTGAAAGAACAAGAGGAAGGAGTACCACAGGGAAGTGTGTTAAGTGTCACTCTGTTTGCCTTAGCCATAAATGGGATAGCCTCAAAAATTCCAAAAGATGTATGTCAACAATGTTCGTTGATGATTTATCTATTTCGTGTGCTGCATCTAAAATGTCTGTTGCAGAGCGAAAACTCCAGTTGGTAATAAATAAAGTTAACAGTTGGGCAGCTGAGCATGGTTTTAAATTTTCCTCTGCCAAAACAGTTGTTATGCATTTTTGCCGTATCAGAGGGGTTCATCCAGACCCAGATCTGTTTTTAAATGGACAGAGACTCGCATGTGTACAGGAAACAAAGTTTTTAGGCCTCATCTTTGACAGCAGGTTGACATGGGAAGCTCATCTCAGGAGCCTCAAAGTCAAATGCATGAAGGCCTTAGATGTTTTAAAAGTCTTAGGTCATACAAATTGGGGGGCTGATAGAAAGCACTTGTTACATGTTTATAAAGCAATAGTTGCTTCAAAATTGGCATATGGGTCAGAAATCTACTCATCAGCTACGACAAGGAGATTAGATACTTTGAATGCAGTTCATCATGGGGGAATTAGAATTGCAACAGGAGCCTTTAGATCCTCTCCAATATCTAGTTTATTAGTGGATGCAGGTGAACTGCCCTTAGATTTGATAAGAAAATTTACCCTGTGAAATATTGGTACCGCATACAGAGAACTCCTGAGTCCTTAGCTTACAATACTGTTTTTAAAGGCAATTTTTGTATTTATGAAAAATATGCTTCATATCCAAAGCCTTTTGGATACAGGGTAAAATATACATTAGAGGAGCTCAATGTAATAAAAGGAAAAGTAATTCCAGCAAAATTTTCAAGATTCCCTCCATGGAAGTTGCCCTCTGTGAAATATTGTAAATGGTTTTCTGGTTGCAAGGCAGACTGTTCAGGTGATATTCTTAAGCAGAAATTCCTTTGCCATGCTGAAAAACATGATAACTCAAGGCAATTCTTTACCGATGGCTCCAAATCCAGTGCAGGCGTTTGGTTGGAGTGTATACCCTGACAGTAGTGTTAGTGGTGCATTACCAAGTTGTGCTTCTATTTTTACTGCTGAAATTTTTAGCATTTTAACAGCCCTAAAGAAAATTGTAACTTTAGAAGGAGATAATTTTACCATTTTTAGTGATTCCAAGAGTGCCTTGGAAGCTTTGGCATCTTTTAATCCAGTACACCCTGTGGTACTGGAAATACAGAGTGGTTGTTTTTATTAAAACAAAAACAGAAGGTAGTTAACCTCTGCTGGGTTCCTTCACATGTTGGTATTGTTGGAAATGAACGAGCTGATGAATTGGCTAAGTTAGGTACATCAAAAAATCCAAAAAGTATACCAATTCCCTGTTCAGACTACATTCCTGAAATTAAAAAGACTGTAGAATCAGTTTGGCAATTCTATTGGACAATAGAGAGTAATAATAAAATGAGAGAACTCACTGATGTAATAAACCCCTGGCTTTATATGTTAGAAGACCGTCGGAAAGAGACTGCATTATGTAGGTTATGGATCGGCCACACACGGATTACTCATGGGTTTTTAATGAACAATGACCTTGAACCATTTTGTGAGGATTGTCTTGTTCCCCTCACAGTAAAACATTTAATAGTAGAATGCCCCAGCTTAATATCAGCAAGGAACCGTCATTTTAACGTAGTTGGAAGAATGGATCTTAAACTAGATGCCATTATAGGTAGAGATTTTAATGAGGATAAGCTTTTAGTTACCTTCGAGAAGCAGGTCTTCTTGAAAAAATTTAGGTTAGTTTGGTCAAGATGTTTGAGTTTGTGTATGTGTTAGTATGTGTCAGTGTATATCATTTGCTTTTAAGTCTTTTTAGATCAGGAAATTTTTATGTACATAAAATTTACCTCCAATTGATATATCTATTACCATATATGTTTTAGTACTTTTAATATCTATTTATTTTGACAGAACTCTGTAGAATTTGGAAGTTTGCGGGGTGCCTATGTTGCTTGTATTTTTTGTTTACAATTAATTTGAAATAGGTGTGTAGGTGAGATAGGTATTTTGTGTGTTTTTGGGTTCTCTGTAGTTCTCTGACAGATTTTATATAAACATATTTATAGCATTTTAATTGACTTTTTCCTTTGTAATTCCTTTTAATGATACGGCGTCAATAACCTCGTCGTTGCGACGCCAGTAAGAATTAATAAATCAATCAATCAATCACTCGGTAGAGCTGTCAGCCAGATACATTCCAGGCAAGAGGAACGTAGTGGCAGACAAGCTCAGCCGCCAGAATCTGGTGATTGGGGGCGAATGGTCTCTTCACCCAGACGTAACAGAAAGGCTCTTCGACCTGTGGGGGCGTCCAGCAGTGGATCTGTTCGCCACCCGGTACAACAGAAAACTTCAGGTTTTCTTCTCAGTTGTGCTGGACCCATGGGCAGCTGCAGAGGACGCGTTCCAACACCCGTGGGACAACCTTGTAGTTTACGCCTTTCCCCCCACTGCCTGATTTGCAAGGTGATTAGCAGAGTGCTGATGATTCTGGTGGCACCCAAATGGCCTCAGGCCGTTTGGTATCCGGACCTGCTGGCTCATCTCTCGGAGGTACCGTGAGAGATTCCCCCATGGCACAACCTGCTGTGTCAACCGCACGTAGAACGGTACCACCAGGCAGTTCATTCCCTGTGTCTTCACGGCTGGCTGTTATCCACCATCTCTTGCGAGTGAGAGGCTTTTCTTGCTGAGCAGCAACAGAGATGGCTGGTTACCTCAGACAGTCCTCTGCATCAGTATACCAGGGAAAGTGGTCCGTCTTCTGTGGTTGGTGTCGTAGACAGGGTCTCTCTCCGCTCAGAGCCACTCTTCAGCAGGTAGCGGATTTCCTCATATTTCTTAGCCAAGAGAAGCTCCTCTCTGTCTCTGCTGTCAAAGGATACAGAGCAGTTCTGTCCCTAGTCCTTAAGCTGTGAGGAGTCGATATTTCCTCCATGGAAATACCTCTCCTAATGAGGAGCTTCGAGAGGTCTTGCCCACTCAGGGAACACAGGCCGCTGGGGTGAGATGTGACTCTTGTCTTAAGGAGCTTGAGTAGTAGACCCTACGAGCCTCTCCGAGAGTCGTCAGACAGGGATCTGACCCTCAAGACTGTCTTTCTGCTAGCCCTGGCATCGGTGAAGACAGTAGGAGAACTTCAGGGTCTTTCCTTCGATGTTAAACACTCGAGGGGAAGGGGATCGATTACGCTCGATTTCATCCCGGGTTTCGTAGCGAAGACTCAGAACCCTTCAGTCCCTGACGCCAGGTTCGAGTCCTTCACGATCCCCTCCTTGGAAGATGTCACCGATAATGATGCTTATGAGATGCTGCTTTGTCCTGTGAGGGCGCGTCTGTGCTATCTGAAGAAAACTCGACACCTCACGCCTGAGTGTCGACGCCTCTTCGTTAGCACGGGGGTGACCAAGAAAGAAGTGTCCAAGAACACTGTGTCTTTCTGGCTTTGTGAGGTAATCAGGAAAGCGTACAACTCCGACAGGAGTGCCAACACCAGTACCTTTCTTCCGAGAGCCCACAAAGTCAGAGGCATTGGCCCAACCCTTGCATTCCGCAAGAACTTGTCCGTGGCACAGGTACTGAAGGCAGGGGTGTGGTCCAACCAGACCACCTTCACCTCCTCCTACCTTCGGGATATTACCCACAGGTCCTTGGACACTTTTTTTTCCTTGAGACCTGTGGTAGCTGTTCAACAAGTTGTGTAGTTTACCCAGCTTCTTTACAGGATAAGGTAGCATCTCGTCCTTGTGAGACTGCATGAATGGAGAGTGAATGAGTGTGTGACTTTCTCGAGCACTCCATTGAGGAGTGAGAGATATGTATTTCTGGTGATAGAAGTTCACTCTTGACGTGGTATGTATGTCACGTAAAGCCGTTGGTCCCGTTGCTGAACAGCCACTGGTTCCATGCAACATAAAAAACACCATATAAGAAATAAGATAATGTGACTGGCTCCTCTTCCTCCTCTTTTTATTCCCTCTTCCTGCAGGCAGAGGGTAGCGGTCATCACAACGCTGGACAGGACGACGATGCAGGTAAGCTACGTAACCGAGTTCCATTCTATCCCTTTCATTAGGGATAGAAGCGTTTATCTGTCCCTTCCCTAGCAAAGAGGGAAGTGGATGCCACTAAGATACAAACCCAATATGTATTTTATATTTGGCTCTTACATAGGACCTAGTTCTTGCTTGCTATTTATAAGAGGTATGCTTGCCTCCCTCTTATGAATTTGTCCAGAGGTCTGACCACTGATCTTGCAGTGCACACTCCGATTAGTTGGATAGAGGCTATGTTCCCCCCCTTTGCTCTTACGACCATGGAGGGAACCCAGGTTGGGCTAACACCAGTCTGTTCACAAGACTCAGATTCCTCCCACCAATAAGTGAGTCTTCCTCATGTAATGGACTTGAGGGTTTGTATAACGTGTCTGAACAAATCATAATTTTTGAAAGTAAATTGTATTTTTCCTAACTATACAAAACTATATATAGTCCCACCTCATGCCACCCCTCACTCTGTTCCTGGGCCTAAAGCAAAGTGATATCTTTACCTTCAGTTGGGCGGGACTCCTGACCATAGGACAAGCAGTTACTGCTGAACTACTTTGTTTGTAAATCTTACGACCGGTCCAGCTAGCGCTGAATAGTAATTGTATAGTTAGGCAAAATACAATTTACTTCCAAAAATTGTGATATTTGATTTAATGCTATTTAACAAGCTTTCATTCTTTATTAAACTGCTTATTGATTTATATACCCCATGCTGTATGAAGGGTTAATATAATTTGTAAAACATTTATCTGGTGGGATAAGTTGTTGAATACTTTCTGAAATGACATTAAAAAATTTTTTTTTTCTACAAAGGCAAGCTTTTCATGTTGAATTCTTACGGTGACTATTGCTGGATGTGGGTGGCAGCGTGTGTGTGTTTTGCAATACATTTTACTAGTTGACAAAATTTGCTGTACAAAACTGGTATACAGTAAAAATGACAATTTGTCCAAAATTGCATTTTTCCTAACTATACAAACCTGAGGTCCTTGTACAATAGGAAGGTTACTAGCGGCAGCTGGATAGGTCGTAAGCTTTCGAACAAGGGGTTCGGTAGTTAACTGCTTGTACGACAGGCGCGCGCGCGCGACTTGGAGGTAAACAATCACTTTTGCTTTTGGCCCAAGCAAAAACTGCAGAGTGAGGGGTGGCATGAGGTGGGACTATGTGTAAAAGGACCTCAGGTTTGTATAGTTAGGAAAAATGCAATTTTGGACAAATTGTCATTTGTTCCGACACGGCATACAAACCTTCGGTCCTTTTACAATAGGAAGACTCACTTCTTGGTGGGAGGAATCTGAGTCTTTTGTGAACAGACTGGTGTTCACCCAACCTTGGAATGCCTCCCTGGTCGTAAGAGCGAGGGAGGGATCCAAGCCTCTGTCCGATTGATCGGGGTGTGCACCGCAGGATCAATGGTCAGACCTCTGGACCAAGTACTAAGAGAGAGGCAAGCGTATCTCTTCGTACCAGCAAGCAAGAACAAGTTCCTATTTGCAAGAGGCAACATAAAGTTATGGTTTGTCTCTTGTTGGCATCCACTTCCCCCCCCTTGTAGGAGGAAGTGGTGGATATTCGCTCCCATCCCTAGTGAAAGGGATAGGATGGGGCTCTGTCGAGTAGCTCACCTGCATCTCGTCCTTATCCAGCAAGGTGATGACCGTATCCCTCTACCCACAGGTAGAGGGGGAGAAAAAGATAGGAAGAGA
Source organism: Macrobrachium nipponense (assembly GCF_015104395.2). Lineage (NCBI taxonomy): Eukaryota > Metazoa > Arthropoda > Malacostraca > Decapoda > Palaemonidae > Macrobrachium > Macrobrachium nipponense. The sequence goes on from NC_087220.1 coordinate 51,506,384, forward strand.
AGCCAGTCACTCTCTCATTCACTTATCTATTCTTACAGTTACACCAGGACTCGATGCTGTTCAGCCTGCTAGGGTCTGGGTTAGCTACACAACATGTTGAGCAGCCACCACGGGTCCCAAGGAAAACGATCCAAGGACCTGTGGGCAATATCCAAAAGGTAGAAGGAGGTGCCAGTGGTCTGGTTGTACCAGACCCCTGCCTTCAGTACCTGCGCCACGGAGAAGTTCTTGTGTAACTCGAGGAGTGTACTTCTAGGTCATCTTGGTGCTGACGAAGAGTCTTCAACACTCAGCCTGGGATGTCGAGTTTCTTCAGAAAGCGCGGTCGCGCTTTCACAGGACAAAGCAGCATCTCCTTCGCATTGAAGGCGGTGAAGTCCATTAGGGAGGGGATTGTGAAGGACTCTAACCGATCGTCAGGAACCGAAGGGTTCTGAGTCTTCGCTACGAAGTTCGGTACGAAATCGAGCGTCACGAATCCCCATCCCCTGGATGCTTGACTTCGCAGGAAAAGTCATGCAATTACCTCAGAGGAAAAGAAGGGAATGTTCGTATGACCTATCCCTCTTCTCGACTTCGGTGATGTCCTGTACCCATACTGGTCTATCCGTCTGCAGCGAAGTGTCTCACATTCTCCTATCCCCATGCAGTGAAGTTCTTCTTCTCGGTAGTGGATAGGACACCGACACTCAATGGTGGGTGTCGATGGTATGGGTATTGTGACAAGCCGTTAGGACGAAGAAAAGACTGTTATGGAACAGCCGAACTAAGTCCACAGCAAAGTTCGTAACTGACTTGGGCGCTCTGACAGCTGCCGACTGACTGCGTTCGGTAGGAGGCAAGTTGTCCAAGCACCCGAGCAAGTCATGTGACCTTCGCCTTAAAAGGGTTATGCCAAGAGACTAAACAAATAATTTGTTCGTCACCGATGCCAGACGGCGAGGTGTTGATTCTCTTAAGGCATGTGCCCAACAGGCGAAAGTCAATTGCCTTCTAGAGACCGAGGTCCCTGATGGCAAGAAATCTCATAGTATAGTTGACTCTCAGCTAAGGAGAAACAACACTGTGTCGTTGAAGACGAAGGTGTACAGCCTACGTCTTCACAGCTGAATCGAGAGAAGGATTCTCAAGATTCTGAACCTGTGCTACAAAGACTGAGAACGCTAACCGCTATTCATTGCTGTCCGTTGAGGATCGTAGTTGCAATGAAAGCGGAGCGCTTTTCAGTAATGAAGACACAGGGAAATACTGCCTGAAGAACTGCTTCTCATGGGCTGAACATTTGGAAGTAGAGCTGTCAGGTCGGAGAGTAGGCGATGTCTTCTGACACATCTGTTAATTCGGGGCGAACAATGCATAATTGCACACCTGCGAATACGAGATATTTTGAAGACAAACTCAGATGTCTGCAAAAATAATTCGCATTATCGCGGTGCGATGCAGCGGGAGACTAGTACAGACTTCTGTTACCGTGCGGTAAACAGAAAGATGAAAGAGTCCAAGAGATATCTCTGTTGAAAATTCTCGCAATGTCGAAGGCGATGAAATCGAGCGTCACAGCAGTAGATGGTCCTTCATTATTGCGAGAATCCCCGTTAATCAGAGACCTAAGTCCACGATTGTTGGGTAGAGATACGGTTCGGTAGTCAATCAAACCAGGGGAGAGAGAGACGTAACCGACCGTGCATCTCGGAGACGTAGCTGATACTGAGCAGCTATCAGGCAGTTCAATACGCAGTAGCTCTCGGTGACTCGTCATCCTGAGTTGCCAGGTAATCCCTTCCACGAAGGAATGCGTTCGGCTAGAACCATCGAGCATAAAGAATACGCTCGAGCGATTATATTTAAACGAAACGGATTTCGGTAAATACAAAAGCTGATTTGGTGTTGTCGTGACAATACCAAGTATCTAAAATCAAAACTGATAATTGCTGGGAGGTTGCAGGCAACCCCGAGTTGCAGTTCAATTAAGATACAATTCGTCTTGGTCACAAACCGTAGAGTTAACTACGGTATGCGCCTACCCCCCGACAATCCAACTGTTAAAAGAATCATGTCGCGAGGGTAATATACGTAGTATATTTGTAGGTTCTGTAAAACGACCTCCATCCTAAATTTTTTTCCCCTCGAGGAATGAGAATAAGGATTGGAGATCGACCGCCTTCGTTCTCTAGTCAAGAGAGTGAAGGAGAAGTCTTTCCCAAAGGAAAGCTTCAATGGTGAACAGAATACCGAAGACGATAGTTCAAGCCAAACTGGAAGTTCCCGTCCGTTCCTCTCTATTCCAGGTTAATCGCCTACTGTGAGATACTCTTCTTTCAGCAGCAGTCTTCTTCCAAATGCTAGAAATTACAGGAATTCGAGCATAAGCGAGGTTCCCGATTATCGTGTAACAATTATCGGGGATTCTCGCTCACTTTGGACCGTGGTCTCGCCTAAGTGTTTGGAGATCGTAGAAAACTCGAACACACTGAGTGCGCTAGAAATTCCGTAGAATTCTAAGCACTCTGCGAAACCCCCACCGAATTCGTCAAACTATATCGGCTGGTGGTCCTCTCGATTCCCGTAGAAATCGAGAAAGGGGCAGGATCCCTCCTCAACGACCGGGGCTTACGTCAGGTAGGACCCGAAGGTCCCCCCGGTAGCGCAGTCCCTAACGTGGAATCCTACAGAGAAATCTCTGTAGGATCCCTCCCCTTTCCCTCGTAGCCGTAAGGAGAGAGGGAATGGGGGAGGAATTGGATACTGGCTCGCCTTCCCAGCGGAACTAGCAGTTGGAGAAGAAAAGGAGCAGCCATCGCCTTACGGCGATGGCCTCTCAGAGCCTGGGAAAACGTATCGTCAGGAGAAAACGTTTCCCGAGGAGGGTTACGAACTCATACTGTAGGTAAGGGTCTGCCGCCACTGTGAACGTCGTCTGGGTGGGGCTGATCGACACCTGACAGGAGAGAGCCGATACCGTCCTCCGACTCATTCCAGTCCTCGTCGAGGTCGAAACCTCTCAGGAGGACCGAAGGGGTATTCAAATACGGTGTCCGAAGACACGTAGAAACGCCTCTGTCGCAGTAGAGGAGGTGGAAGTAGCTTGTTCGACCGGCCAGAACTGAGAGAGCCTTCTTGTCCGGAGACGAGAGACTACCTGGTTCAACACAGTCGGCAAGCTCCGATCGCGGCAGACCCACCGTCGATTTGGGTTCCCTCTCGGGCCCCAAAACGACTCGAGCCGAGACGTGGCTCTGCTGGTGGGAGCGGCGATCCTTCCCCGAGGTCGTTGTGCTGACGAATCAGCGCCATAACTTCGGCAAAGTTCCTCTGGATCTCGGAAGTCACAGCATCTTGCAGAGTAGGACCGTTAAGCCCTTCGAACAAGAGCATATTCCGAGAACCTTCCTCCTAAGAAGGGGGAACAGCGACAGCCCTCTCGGTCTCCTCCAGCCACTTGCGCATACGTCCTGGCCGGTCCAAGAACCGTGCCTGGCACGTAGGGCGTCGTGGTGGGATCATGAGGGGCGCACCCCTCACGATCACTCCTCACTACCTCGCTCCTCCCTGTGTAACCCGAGGAGGTTGAAGGTACGGGAGAGGCAGACCTGACGCTCCCTCCTCGCTCGCTGGCAGAACCAGCAGGCTTGGAGGGCTGCAGGCGATCGTCAACCCGCGGTGGCGATCGAGCTGCAGGCCTGGTCGAACCGTCTCGCTGTGGAGAACAGCTGGACTGAGTACAGCGGCCCCGATCTCGAGTGTCAGAAGAGCTGGTGCTGGTTGCCGTACCCGATCGCTCTCTGCGAGAGCGACGGTCAGGCGACCTGCAGGTTCCACTGTCACGGTGAGACCGGTGCTTGTCCTCACGGCATGTCACGTCGCTGGTTCCAGCCGTGGCTGGCACCGGCGAACGGGGGGACCTCTTCCCAGCCTCAGCCCATGGCCGGTCGTGGACCGTCACGTCAGCCCGGGTAGCCAGCTGGTCGCCGTGAGAGCGAGAGCTGGTCTGGTGAGAGTCGCGTGAGTGGCTATCACCAGTCTTCCGCTCCGTACCGTGAACCTGACGCTGAGCGGGCTCAGAGGTCTGGTTCCTGGCTGCACGGTCGCTGGTAGGCGACTGTGCACTCGGTACCTCCCGCGAACGGGAGGCCGAGACGGACCCTGATGCAGTGGCAGAACCACTGACACCAGGCGAGGAAGTACCGGTGCTAGCCGGTACCCCTCTGGTCCCCATAGTCTTCTTCCTTGCGGAAGAAGAGACGGGCCCCTCTCCCGAAGGAGCAGGAGGACCAGCGGAAGGAACCCTCCCGTCCCACTGAGGTGAGACGGGTCCCGAGAAGCTCCCGAGGGGGACTTCTTAGGAGGGAGGAGGCAACCTTCTTCTTCCTCTGCTGTGAAGCCTTAGAAGTCGAAGGGGAAGAGGCGGCAGCCGACGACGATGAAGAAGATGAAGACGACGACGACGACACCTTCCTCCTATTCTTCGTCAGCTTCCTCAGGACCGACGTAAGATCTGCCATCCAGGGCGGAGCTGGGGCTGCTGTAGCCGAAGCCACAGGGCCCGGACGCACCTGTACAGACAGACCAAAGTCTGGGGTAGTACCACCACGAACAGGGACGACGTCAGCAGGTATGGGCATCTCAGGAACAGCAGGCACAGCCAGCACAGCATCGGTAGGGACAGCCAGCGCAGCAACGGCAGGGACAGCCAGCGCAGCAACGGCAGGGACAGCCAGCGCAGCAACTGCATGGACAGTCAGCACAGAATCGGCAGGTACGGCAGGCAGCACCGGAAACACAGGAGGTGGAGCAGCAGCCAGCAACATCCTGGTACCGGCGGCAGGTCCAGGGGCGAGCTCTAGGGCAGCGGAAGTGTGGTCGCGGCAGCGCGGCAACCACGAGCAGCGGCGGCACGCCCCCCTCTCGGTACGGCGAACGGCACTTCACAGCGGCTGTAGGCAAGACTGTAACCACGTGAGGCGAGTACACCAGGTGAGGAGGGACGTCGTCACCTGGAGTCGATATCGTTGTCGTGGTCACCACTCCATGGGTGACCGCAGCAGGCCCAGACATAGAACCGCAGCCCCTGGACACTAGGCACGCCCTGCAAATCGAAGGACGCCCATACCTCACCAAGGTCCACCCTCGTGGCAGTAGCACCTGCGGAAATAACAGTAGTAGTGATTAGTGGGGGGGAAGTCCCCTCGCGCGGGGGGGGTGAGCCCCACACCGAACGAGCGGAAGACCCCAAATACGATTGTACATCGGGCACCGAGCACCCTGCGCTCGACGGATCGGGTGAGGAGAAGAACCCAGATACACCCCCCCCCTCCCCCCCCCCCCCCCCCGAAGGGGAAGGGCCATCTGTGGGAGCTGAGCGGGGGGGGGGGGGTTCTCGTTCTCCACCCCCGCACAGCACCCATGTACCCAACAATAATAATAAGAGCCCGAGAGCAATCGTGCCCTCGGCACCGAATGCAAGGGCATAAGGATCAATTCCCTGACTGAGCGGAACTTGAACCAAAATAAATATTGATGCAATCAATAATAAAAGGAATAAAATGAAAAAGAATCTTGCATTACGATTCACTTCACAATGAATAAGGGCTCGGATCTAGCGCATTTGCGCCCTCAGTACCGAGCGCAAGGGTAAAAGGATCCATTCCCGATTATGAACGGAAACCTTGATCCATAATGAATTGATGCAATCAAAATATATATGAAAATGAAAAAGAATACTGCGCTTGCAATTTCACTTCATACACATAAAAAGGGGAAGGATCAATTCCCGGGTAAGAGCGGAAACATTGATCCAAGTAAATAATGCAATCTCAATAAAATATGAAAATGAAAAAGAATACTGCACTTGCGATTTCACTTCATTCAAATAAAAAGGGGAAAGGATCAATTTCCGGGTAAGAGCGGAAACTGATCCAAATGAGATATTGCTACAATCAAAATAAATATTATGAAAATAAGAAAAAGAATACTGTACTTGCGATTCCACTCCATACAGAATAAGTTTTCGTGCCGAGCGCGCTTGGCAACGAACATACAGGTCAAAAAAATATAAATGAAAGGGTACTTACTTACGATTTTCATCTACACATTTCCAACCAAAATATAAGCTCGGAGCGAGCACTTTCCCGCCCTCGGCACCGAGCATACACAATACGAGGATCATTTCTGGGGAATATGAATTCCCGCACTTACGCCCTTCAGTCCCGGCACTCGGGTAATCGGAGGGCGTGGAAAAACTAAGATCCTTTAATTCACAATTGAGTTCAATGGAAATAAAGATGAAATGATTGTACTTACAATTCAGTTTCACTAGATAAATAGAAAAAGAAAAACACAACCATGCGAAAGCAACGACGATGAAGGGGGCAGAGAGCGATGATACACACGTCTACACGCCAGCAGGCCGAAAGCAAAAGTGATTGTTTACCTCCCAGTCGCGCGCGCGCGCCTGTCGGACAAGCAGTTAACTACCGAACCCCTTGTTCGAAAGCTTACGACCTATCCAGCTGCCGCTAGTAACCTTCCTATTGTAAAAGAACCGAAGGTTTGTATGCCGTGTCGGAACAACTAATTTTTTATATATGACCAACCCAGCTTCCATCAGTTCATTGTTGAATTTTAGAACTGTTAGAATTTATTTTGAGTAACTAGTGAGTAGTCTGAATTGGTGTAGTCAGCAGACACTAACTAGTAAATATTGGAATTGCAGAGTCTGTCTAGTTTTTGTGTGGTTGTGACTTATTCATGGTTGGCTGTGCCTTACATAACAAAATAAGTTTGTAAAACTATCAAATTAGTGATTTCTATGTGACCCACATTGCACTAAGACAAATTTTGCAAGGTGCTGTAATTGGAGTCTTCATTGCACAGTGGTAAAGCAATATAAGATGAGTAGGTCTGGTGTATTTTGTTGTCTTTAGCTGTGCTAGGTCTTTCTATAACTGTCATCCACATCTAAGATTTGCTAAGTCTGAAAATAGTCACTAAATATATTGAAGGAGTGCCATGTTTCGATGCTGAATTATGTTCCTCTTCCAGAAACCCATTTGTCATGTGTGCCACCAAAAGATTGCAGACATTGTGCACCAGTGTTGAAGAGAAACTGCTGAAACGAGCACAAAGAGTGAGAGAAGAAAAAGCTAAACAAAGAAAAGATAAAGGGGAAACACTTTCATCAGGTAAGGTTAATAAGAAAACAGCCCCATTTCAGGACTGTTATGGAAGTGAACATTTATAACCCTTTATGGGGCCTGTTTTCTAAGGCATTCATGAAAATAAGCTGATTTTATCAAGTTATACATGTTCTTTGTAGTAATTTTTTCATTTATAGAAATTACAATTAAAGCTCACATAATATTATAACAGATGGTAAAATATTAATGAGATGTGCTGGGATGGGAAGATGCAGTACCTTTTAGTGAGTTAAACGTATTTTTTTTTGTAACATTCCTTTGTACTTTAGTTTGCAGAAGTACAATTATAGCTGATGCACTTCTTATCTCTAGTATCATCAGATCCCATGGGCAGTATATCGAATACGTATGTAAATACTCAGTTGTATAAAAAATTATTACACAGTTGAATAAAAAATTATCAAACTGTATCACGTAAGTCTTTCAAGCATACTAAGAGTAAGGAATTTGTGCATGCCAAATGTCTCATTGTTTTCATTAAAAGGATTGATTTGGCAGACTTCCTAAGTGGAATATTTAAAAAAATATAATTATCTTTTAAGTTAATATAAAGAACATACTTGACTTCACATATTTTCTTTTCATTACTAAGAATTCACACATTTTCTTATTATTACTAAGAATTAATCTCACTAAAACAAAGGAAATATTGCATAATTTTTGCTGTCTTGAAGTTGTAAACAAACATGGAGCCACCTGTTTGGCTAAGCAACGAACTAATGGCGGCCGAATCAATCCAACCAGTGGAGTTCCCAGACCACAGAATGCTGACTTTAAGAGGTTCAAACGGTATAGCTTTCCTTTACAAAGTATATTAAAGCCTTATTTATTGTTTTAGCCATGGATTTCAAGTTTTTCAAAACGTAGACTAGGATAAATTATTGGCTCTGAATAGCCTTTCTCTTGGCCACCATTGGCTATGTTTTTATTTTCATTTTATGGTTTTTTTTTCTCGTCATGTCATCGTAACTCGAGTTGTAAAGCGAGTATGTCGTTGAATGAGGAGTACCTGTAGTTTATGTATAATTTTCTTTAAAATAGTGTATTTTATTTAACACATTTAGCCTACATTCCCAAGTTAGCCTACAAGTAAGTCAATACAATACTATGTCAATACAATACTAAACTTTTCTCAGAATCTACACATTATTTAACAGTGACTTTCATCCTCTAGATTTGGTATACTGAGCTGAAAAAAATAATGAATGAATTATATGAAGTTATAAAATGATGAAGTTAAAATATATGATTGATAAAATAATAAAAATTATTGTGAAGTTAAAATATATGATTGATAAAATAATAAAAATTATTGTCAGAATTTTGCCAAGTAGTAGGCTATGTTGGAAACTAGTTCTATGTCTAATATGACTGAAAATTAATGCTGTTTGTCATAATAAAGAGAAGAACGCGTTTAACGACGTGGTCACTGGAACGGAACCCCGTCATTGAACGAGGAGTACCTGCTCTCTACAATGAATATATATATATATATATATATATATATATATATATATCTATATATATAGATATATATATATATATAAATATATTGTTACGTATATAGGGCCTTGAGAGAAGCTAGATACGTAAACGGAAATAATTGAGGGATTTCAAGAGGGAATTGCTTGAACTTACCGTAAACTGATAGTTATTAATTTCTTTCTTTAGAGGGAAGGTCGCCAGAAAACTCAGCTCGTTACTTTCAAAACTAATTATTTATAAAAAGGCCCGTGCTGGCCTGGAGAAAAGTTAAATGATATTGGCCCCCACGTTGGGGCTTATAGTCTCATTCAATTCAAGCTGATTTTCATTCACTTGGGTTAATGCACACTTGCGGGCAGAGACGGCACGTGACTCATGGAATCTGGATGTCGTGTTCAGTGTGGACCTTTGCAGAAAATGTGGCTCTTCGTAGAAAAGCATGGCGGCCCCTTTGTCTGAGGCCTGGGTCATCGGCGCGCCACTCACACCCTGGGTAGGCCTAACAGGAAGGCAGGTAATTTGACCTCTGTCCGAGATCACGTCTCGCAGCCGACTGAGACAGAATTCAGTTGGGTTGCTTGGGGGTTGGAGGTCAGCTTAACCCCCCACGATCAAGGCAAATCCTGGAAAACAAGCATACAGCCAGCAGAGGGGTCACAGGAAAGAGAGCTTAAGGTATAGGTCTAAGAAGTACCAATCTGCCTACACCCTTCCCTTTTGAGATACGTCCCTACAGCTGATAAAAGACTCTTTTCCAAAAAACCCCACTGGGAACTTCCTATCTCTAGCTGGCGGGTTTTGGGTTTCCCGCGGTTACTAAAAATCAGCTGATATTCTAAAGAAATGGCTGCCGTTTTCCAAATCAAATTATTTAGTTAATTGCGGGGTAGACGAACGATCTATAAACGTCACAGCTCCCCCTGTTAAGAAGGCGTTCACTCCCTTTCGGGTGTGAAGGTCTTGGCTTAAATAAATTGATCGTCTCGACTACCCCGTTCTCCTATTCCAATTTGAAGTTTTTTTTTTTTTTTGAGCAGGGATACAGCTAACTACAGTGGCCTACCTAACTTATAGGCAAAGATGCTAAGTGTACTAACTTAATATAGTGATGTAGTCTAGCCTAATAAATAACTACAGGTTGTCTTGTGACGACAGTCTACTCTACCCCCAGATAAGGTTACTTGAAAATTCTACTTGCTACTAACCTAATGCCCTGGTACTAAATCATTAGCCTAACCTACTCAATACAGTTAAATGAAGACGCAATCATTCCAGAGTGTGGTACGCACAGCAGTAGTTCAGCGACGGAACTGTTAAAATACATAATGAGAGGTAATGATGCGTGGGGATGATGAGTGGTTAATTGACCAGGAGGGAAATGCAATGAGGTAATTATATTTAAGTGAGGGTTAGTATTACAATGGCTAGAGGTTAGAGGGTTAGTGCTACTGGCAGAGATCAGGCTGGCTACCTTCTCTGGGTAGGTGCCAGGATCATTCTGCAAATGAATGCGACACTGTACCTCGGGCACAGGTGTCAAGGAGAGCATGTGGCTCCTTTTGTTAATATGTTAATTACGTCCCTTCTTCTTCTTCTTCTTATTCCTCCAGGACCTGGCTATACCAGTCCTAGGAGTAGACGGAGGCAACGACTCTGGGGTAAGGCCAGAAACGCCGGCAGGAGCTGAGGCAGCGGTAGCCTGAAGGATTTCAGGAGAACACCCTACTTCGGTCTCTGCAGCAACCGTCGTAGAGGTGGAACCTACTGCAGGGGAGGGGGGCCCTCACTCCGGCTGCTGCGGCAACCGTCGTGAGGGGAAAACTCCAGGCTGCCTCCTGGTCGGGCAGTTCCTGGTTTTCCAGAGGAGGTACAAAGGTAAGGTCTGCCGGAGGTTCATCCTCGGGCGACAGAGGTAAGGATGAAGAAGAAGGAACTAGTGATTGGCCATGGGCTGTGGTAAGCTCCATGCCTGTTGGAGGATCTCATGTAGGAGGATCCTTGATAAGGTTAGGCGCCGGCGCTAGCTCGGGGCCAGGCGCAGAGGTCAAGTTCGGTGGTGGCTTGGCACTGCTCAGTGCTGCCAAGTGGCACTGGCAGAGAGTTGAGGTCGACTGGACCTGTGACGGGTACCGGAGGTGCAATACTTCTCAGCGTGCCCTTGGAAATGGGAGACAGGGGCTCCTGTCTCTTTTGGAAGGCTAAGCCTTGTGGAAAATGGACAGTGTCCGCTGCTGGTAGTTTGCTAGGGCACCTAGGCCAATTCGTGGAGTGCCCTATTACGTTGCAGGTTTTGCAACGGAACTGTGAATGATCAATCTCCCTCCTTGGTAGCGGGGGAGACTGTTGGTGGACGTACTTCCTAGAGGAAGTAGAATTTCGATGACTCCTTGCTTTGGAGTGATTTGTTGTGGGGTTAGGACCCCTAGGTTTTTTGGAATGCGAGGGAGACTTCATGTCTTGCCCTAGGAGGAGGTCATAACCTCCTGGGATGTAGCTTGCAACTGCAAGGGTACAAACCTTGGAGAAATGAGGTCGGGTGACTCTCAATTGCACGGTTGGAAGGATCAGCTTGATATGGTTGATACCTCGATGGTGATTAGTTGTCGTCTATCGACGGTAGCCCCTCGGGGGATTCTGTCTTCCCGTATCAGGGAGATTTGAGCGCCAGAGTCGTCGTAGGCTCTGACGTGGCTTGGCTGATAATGACTTTGGAGGGGTGCAACAGTTATAGGGCCCTTAGCTGGGGGTCCTAGTGAAGAAGGATTGGTGACGGCCATTGCGATGGCAGGAATATTAAAATTTGCGCACCCTCCGTAGTTGGCAGACATGTGACCCTTGCGGCCACAGTCTCGGCAGAACTTGTTCCAGAACCTCTTCCGTGGCACTGGATGATAAGGCCGAGATGGCCCCACAGGTTGCGAATCTGCGGAGTCACCAAGGCTGGCAGTGTGCTCTGGCACAGGTGAAGAGTCCTCTCTGGCAGTGATGTGACGTGGGGAGGTTAAGGGAACCTCCGTTGAATCACCCTCGGAAACAATTTCGGGGTTAACTGGTGGGCTTACCTCTTCCAAAAGGGAGGAGGTAGGCGGTAAAAAGGTAAAAGGCTGGCAGGATGCGGCAGGAATTTCTATCTCCGGCACTGGATCAGGACCAGGCTCGCAAATCGAAAGGATGTCAGGCTGACCAGAGCGGCGGGACTAAGAGAGACAGTGGGTGCAGGGCTGGAAGCTGGCAGAGTGGCTTGAGCTAGGATACTCTCCTTACAGGCCTTCTCCCGCTTGATGTCGAGTTCCTTCTCCTTGAGAGCGAGCTCATGCTTTCGCTCCTCTTCCCTTGCCTTCCTTTCTGCTTCTCTTTCTTTTCTCTCTGCTTCTCCGGCTTTTCTCTGGTTTTCCCTTTCTTCCTTTTCTTGCAGGCGCGCGGCAGCCTGCTGCGTCTTTATCCACTGGTCTAGTGCTGGTCCAGTGTACCCAGCCTCCTTGCCCAGAGTTTATGAGGACTCGGAGCCTCTCGAGCTCTACGGCAAAGAAGTCGCGGGAAGCAGGGGAAGACATTTCCCTTAGGCTGCAGGAGAGGCTCGGATGAAAATGATAATAATGACCAGGAAGGGTAAATGGATGGAATGGGAGTGCCTACTGTGGAAAGTAGCACTCACTTGGAAATGTGTTCTGCGACGTGGTAATGAAAAGTGAAAAGACTGGGTGCTCGGTGGCACTTTGTGACTGGCACCTTCTGATGAGGTGAAAAAATCAAATGGAGTGTACGGCGTACGTCACACTTAAGGGCGTTCCTAAGTTGGGAGACGCTGGAATGGGCTACCTGTAGGTCCAATACAGGTGCACGGCACTTATGAGGAGGCGTTCCTTGGTTCAGTGATCCAAAATGGTGGATACTCTATAATGAATGAGCGTTCCGTAGGACGGACACGCAGGTTTTGTCAGCACTTAGGGATGGTATTGCGGCACTTTCTGGGAGGCGTTCCCTTGTTGAGTGTTCCGAGATCACTGACCTTGTACACGGACACACTAATTATTTGGGCGTTTCGTAAGGACGGACAGCAGGTTTTGTCAGGCACTTAGGGCTGGTATTGCGGCACTTCTGGGAGGCGTTTCCTTGTTGAGTGTTCCGAAGGATCACTGACCCTTGTACACGGACACTAATTATTTGGGCGTTCCGTAAGGACGGACACGCAGGTTTAATGGCTACCTGTACGGCCTGTACAGGTGCAATGGCACTTATGGAGGCGTTCCTTGGAGCACTGGTATCGTGCTGGTGTGTCCCGGACACTACATGCAGTATACTTAAATATACTGAAGTGAAATGGCACTGCTCATGGCAGAGTGTAATAGTGGAGGAGAGAAAGTAAAAGGTGGGAGTACTTCAGCAGCCAGTCGATGGACAGTGTCAAGAATTAGTGGCACTGTAAAATGATAAGACCTGACGTGCACTGGTGGTGGCCAGTCCTAAAACTGGTAACGACTTCCCTGTCTGGAAGTAGTGAATTTGCGTGGCACACTGTGCGAATTGTGCCTGCGGTATACGCAAGTCTTTTGTGATAAAAGAAAATGAAACAAAGACCACTCGGGCAACGACAGGTAATGGAAATTTTAGGAATGCTCAGTCCCTCGCTGAAGTACTCGGTAAATGAAATAAATAAAAGACTCTTTTCCCCCAACTGGGGAACTTCCTATCTCTAGCTGGCGGGTTTTGGGTTTCCCGCGGTTACTAAAAATCAGCTGATATTCTAAAGAAATGGCTGCCGTTTTCCAAATCAAATTATTTAGTTAATTGCGGGGTAGACGAACGATCTATAAACGTCACAATATATATATATATATATATATATATATATAGATTTAGATTTAGATTTAGATTTAGATTTAGATTTAGATTTAGATTTAGATAGATTTAGATATAGATTTAGATTTAGATTTAGATACAGACATACGACATACAGACATACAGACATACATATTATGCGACTTTTGAAACCGAATTTTGAAGCTAATTTTAAAGGGGTCGCATCATACACGCGGTATAAAATTAGCGTACCGTCTATGCTTTCCCAAATCGGCAGATCGCGATAGTTACTACCGGAGGAAAACAGTAGATCTTTTAAAAAGTTGTTTTACTTGTACTTCACTATATCCAATATTGTATGCATTCTCATATTACTATTGTATTTTAAAATACAAAAGAGCGATCGTGCACCATTTGCATTATTTTGGTTTATACAACATGTTTAACTGTTCTAGACTAACCATCTATAATTTCCAAATCAGTTAAGGCACAACACCGAAGGATTTTTTACTTTTTGTTTTACTCAGTAAAAGAAACATTTGTTACTTGAACTATTATTTTCCTTTTAGGATATGCAGGTAAGTGAAAATTTATAAAGTAAAAAAAATTGCATAAAATTAATAAACTAAAATCCTCCAAAGTCGCTCTCCGTGTCCGTATCATCAAATACTGCTCTGAATTCTTTGCCATCAAGGCAGTCATCATATTCGTCATCTTCCAGATCTTTGACCATTTCATCCTCATCTCCTGCATCTTCGTATAGGACACTGTCAATTCATATGGAAGGTATAGTCTTGTCACCGTGGCGAGCCAACGCCATCTTGACTGACCGTTGGGCGAGCTCTCTGGCGTGGCTTTTAAAGATCTGCCCTTATGCTAATTTTACAAAAACAACAACTGCCCGTGTGTGACAGACCTTTGAATGTCCTTGAGACAAACCCCGAGGCTATAATTATAAGATTATAAGGGTTTTTCCTTCCCAGGTACTTTAATCTCCTTCCTATTTGGTCTCTCTCTCTCTCTCTCTCTCTCCCCTAAATCTTACAGCTGTCCGAGCGAGAGCTTTTTTTATGGGACAACATAGGCCCGCATTTCGCATTTTCCATACCTATTTATTTTGTATACGATTGCCCTTTCTCGGCTGTGAAGTTGATGTCTATCTATGGCTGTGAGATGACCAGGAATAACTTTTAAGTCGGTGTCAAAGTCACTCCACTCTTCAGTCAGGCCAAAACTTTGCCATATCGCATTCAAGCAATATTCAATCATTGTTTCCTATCTTATTTTCTCAGAGAGAGAGGAGAGAGAGAGAGAGGAGAGACGAAGAGAGATCGAGAGAGAGAGAGAGAGAGAGAGAGAGAGAAAGAAGGAGAGAAGAGGAGAGAGAGTCTGTCTGTATACGATTGTTTATTTTCTCACTCGTCAAACTTACTGTTATGCTTTATTTCATATTTCCTTGCTCACCAATTTATTCTATACCTACGATATTAAGAAATCAAGATATGTGCAGAAGGGAGAAATGCCTCCAGACTGTACAGTCAGTATGGATTTAAACGCACGTGGAACTGGTTAAAATATTCGCAACAGCACCAAAATGAGATGCCCTGTTGATAGAATATCTGACTCCGTTTCTTGTTATTGCATAAAAAAACTTTATCAATCGTGAACCTACGTAATTTATTTAGAATTCTGCGCAACGTTAAAGATAATATTTGATATCTGTAATGGGAGAAATGGTTTTATCTCTGTTGTTGTTATAAATTTGGCAGATATGCGATCAAACACGTGGGTGGACCAAAACAGCCCAGCCAGAGAGCTCCGCTCATTTTGTAAATACTATTGTTTGGCGTGCTAGGCTTACCCCGATTCATTTGGGTGTGCGCTACTCTAATAATCGCATTTTTCTTACTAATCCCAAGAGTTGACCATGGAAAATCCCAAGATTAACCAAAAATCCCAAGATAAAATAATTGACATATGCCAAGCTTTGGAGTCCTAAATATTTACTCTGTCTATCAGGAAGATACTGATAAATTGAATTGACGGTATCTTTCCTGAGAGAGAGAGAGAGAGAGAGAGAGTATTCATGTAATCAGTAAAATACACTAATAAAAACAAAAACTACGTACTGTATGCAAAGCACACACATCATCGTTAGCTTCCCGTGTGTTACGTGTAAACGTTCATTCTAAGAAATTCACAGAGTAGTATAACTAACACCTGATTGGCTGGTTGGTAGCCATGGAGATCTGTTATCCAATGACTGCCCTCTGCTTCTGTTCTATTTATAGACATATGCCGTGGATGACACTAGGTTTGAACGTTACCATGTTCGTGATTTTCTGACTGCTGACGGCAAAAATTACTCGATAATTTTCTTTATATAATTATTTCTTCGTGAAAACAATAATATAATATGATCATTTTAACTTTAATGTATAGTGGTATGAAAAATACCAGTGTGTCGTAGCGATGCGTCATCAATATAGTGGTATGAAAATACCGCATGGTGTTGTAGCGATACGTAATCACAAAGTACAAATCCTTTTCCCGGACCATCCTCAAAATTTTACGACTCTTCAACTGCAAGATCGATATGGTGAAATATATTATATAGTCATACTTATTGTTGAAATTCACAAGTTGAACTGCAAAACATTAGATTTTGATTGTTATGTACATATATTTTTTGTGTTTTACGGAATGTTGTTTTGGAAAATAATAGCTATTAGTGAACATATGATATTAATTGTCCCACTATTTTATCATAGGTGATCTTAATTGTCTCACATTCATGTAACAGTATTATATTAATATTTATTTAAATAAACAGTAATTAATAAATAACAATAATGAAAAACATAAAGGGAAAATTTTTTTTTCTGCAGTAGTGATGTTTGTTTGATTATGCATCTGACCTCACATTTCCGAAATTGAAAAATTCCAAAAACCGAAACATCGGAATGTGTGTGTACTACACTTTTTTAAACACGCACACAATGTCTACACATTTACTGATACCCGTTGGCGAAAGCCTCAAATTACAGTATTTATTTCTGAGAGAGAGAGAGAGAGAGAATGATTTAGGACTCCAAGGCGTGTTATTTTTACAATTATTTTATTATCTTGGTATTCTTTTTTAATCTTAGATCTTCTATTCAATTCTCGAGATTAGTAAGAAAATTACCGTAACTTCACTAGCAGCAGCACACATCTGAACGACTCGGCCATTAGCACCTAAAATAAACCACCAACCTTATGAACTGACCTCGGAAAAGGAACTCGCATGATACATGAGATACATGACAAAACCACTGTTTATTGGTGAAAATTTTGGGGTCGCATGATATGCGAGATCGCACGTTACTCGAGTATATACGGGGGGGGGGGGTAATTATTATATATGGATATTATATATTATATATATATATTATATATATATATATTATATATATATATATGTATATATGTATATTATATATATTTTTATTATTAATATATATATATAATATATGTATATATATATATATATATATATATATATATATATATATATATATATATATATATGTTATATATAATATTATATTAATTATTATATATAATATATTATATATTATTATATATATATTATATATAATATATATATCATTGTATATATATATATATATATATATATATATATACTATATATATAGACTATATATATATATATGATATGTATGTATATATATATGTATATATATATATCTATATATATATATATATATATATATGTATATATATGTATATATAATGTAGATATATATAAATATATATATATATATATATAATGTTCTATATATGTATATTATGTATATATTATATAGATGTATAATATATATGTATAGATATGTATAATAATATAATATATATATATATATAGATATATATATAATATATATATATTGTATATATATATATATATGTATATATATATATATATGTATATATATATTGGTATATATATATATATATATTGTATATATATATATATTTATATATATATATATACGATAATATATATTATATATTATGTATATATATATATATATATATATATGTAATTAATATATGTGTGTATATATATAGATATATGTAGTTATATATATGTATAATATATATAGCATATATATATATATACTATCTATATAATATGTATTATATATATGTATATATATTATATATATATATTAATGTAATTATATATATCATATGTATATGTTATATATATAATATATATTAATATATATAGATATATTTAATATATTATTTATATAATATATATATATATATATATGTTATATATTATATATATATTATATATATGTAATTATATGTGTAGATATTATATATGTAATAATATATAATGTGGTGTATATATATATATGTATGTTATATAATATATATGTGTGTATATATTATTATATTTGTGTATATATATATTATATATGTATATATATATGTGTATAATATATATGTGTGGTAACTATATGTGTAATTATATGTATGTATATTATTATGTGTGTTGAGGTATACATATATAATGTGTGGGTATATATATAATGTGTTTCATAATATATATTTGTGTAATATATCTATATATGTGTGTTTATATATATATATGGTGATATATATTAGTATGTGGTGTATAATATATATATTGTGGTATATATATATATATATATATATGGTGTATATATATATAATGTGTGTATATATAATATGTGTGGTGTATATTATATATGTGTGTGTATGTGTATATATATAAATAATATATAGATATGTGTGTAATATATATATGTGTGTGTAATATATTGTGTTTATATATATTAATTTTTTATATGTGTGTATTATATATTATATTTTATATATATTTTTATATATATATTTTTTTTATATATAATATATATATATATATATATATATATATAGATATATATATATATATATAGTATATATATATATATATATTATATATTTAGGAGGTTAATTATCTTTAGTTATTCAGTCTTGGGACCATAACGAAGTGAAGTAGAAGGTGATTCAAGTTTTTGTCTTAATTCATTAGCATATTTTTAGAATTAGAATAAAATATTTGCTATAAGAGTTAGTCACAATGTAATAATTTAAGTTTCATCCCTGTTAGTGTTTTTTTAGAATTTAGAAAATGTTTTGTAACAGGAATGGAAGAACCTCGTTTTTATTAATTCAAGAAAGAAAATTTTTGTACAACTATGCTTTTCTACTGTATTTTATCAGAAATGTATATATTTTGTAGATATTTGGTAAGAGAAGCTTTTATTTCTTTTACTGTACTTTTCATTGAAGGTTGTAGCAAGGAGTGCATTATCACTACTGAAGCATCTAAAAACAAGGAATGTGAGGAGACAGGGAAAGTTCTGAGTCGAGAACTGACCAGTCGTCTAATGAAAACTTACAGAAGAATGTGAGCGAAGGAAATGTAACTCAGTCTGATGTTCAGAACAGTAGTGAAATTTCCCTAACCTCTTTGGAGAGGTCTTCTTGTCTGAAGGGCAGAGATAAGGGGGACTTGCCTTCTGTTTGCAAACACAGGCACAAGCATAAAATGAAGAAACTTTCAAGTCACTCAGATGGCAGTAGCAGCGAGGGAGACAGTGAGGAAGACAACAGCTCCAGTAGCGAGGATGATGAAAATGACATGGATCGCGTTGCAAAGGAACTGGAGAGGAAACGCAACCACCCAGAACGTTTACATCCTGAACTCTGGTTCAATGACCCTGGTGAGGTAAGTAGTGTAGTGTTGTCTTTTTGGGTGGAATCATAGGATCTGAGGCATGTCATTTTGAAAACATGAAAATTTAATTTTTTTTTTCTTTCTTTTTTGGTGGTATTGCTTGGATCATTCCTTGTTCTCCAGTCAGGGCAGGATCTTACAAACATGAGTAATTTCTTTGCCCCAGTAGATGTACTATAAAGTACATTTGTTCTGACACATTATACAAACCCTCGGTCCTTTACATAAGGAATTACTATCCAACGCAGCTGGACCGGTCGTAAGATTTACTAACAAGGTAGTTCGGTAGTAACTGCTTGTCCGATGGTCGGGAGTCCTGCCTGACTGGAGGTAAACATATCACTTTGCTTTCGACCGCGGTCAGGTGAAGACGTGTGCTCTCCTCACTGCCCGCCTCTGTCGTGAGATTACCAAAGCTGATTATCTCATTTCAACCTGTTTGTGTTAGAATACTATAGTGTGGAAGTGAATGTAAGTACTCTGTATATTTATTTTGTTTTCATTATTTTGTGGAAGTGCATCGCTGATAGACATGCAGTCCCACGAATTGGAGAAGCCCCCCTCGCCCCCCATCCAACCGGAGAGTGTGCCCTGGAGTGGGAGGCCTTAAGTGTGGGGCTTTTAGGTCCAATGAGACTGTATCCTCATCCCTTATGTTCGAGATGCCGAGGGGATGAATGCTCTCGGTCTCTTACTTGTATTGTTTGTGTCTCTTGGTCAGAGGAGCAGTGGGAGTTGTACGAGAAGAGGAAGAAGCCGCACAAGGCCGCCAAGGTGTCATCGGAAAGCTTTCCCTTGACACCCTTGGTGACTGACATGTCATCATCTTTCCTTCCTTCTTGTCTACTCCCACGGATGGCTCTCCCCCCTTTGAGGGATGTGTCCCCCTCTGCCTCTTCGCTTGATTTGTTGAGTGTAGAGGAAGGAGGGCAACACCCCAACCTTGAGTTGTACTCGGGGTCTTCTGTCCGTTCAGGGTGGGATCCTTCCCCCTCTGAGCAAACAGGAACCCCCCCCTATTAACCTGACTTTTGCTTCTCCAGGTGTGTCTGCCTCCGTGGGTGGAGATCTCCAGCAGGTGTGGCGATCTTTTGAGTCTTCTGGGCACTCTTGAGTATCCAGGGGTTGATTCATCATCTGGCTGCAGCCCCTGTCACTCACGGGGTGGAGACGAGGACAACCACAACTGTGTCGACACAAGGTATTCACTGCACCTGGTGCACACCCAGCACGTGACTACAGTCACCCCTTCGGCTGCGGTACAAGCCCCGCTGCCGTACGGGGCCCGGAGGGAGATGTACCTCCTCCACCTGGGTTTGCTGTCCTCGCCCTGCCCCCTGACTTCGAGTGCCTGAAGAGCTCTTCCCTGGATCGTCCTCCTGTAGCTTTTGCTGTACCGGCTGCCTCCGTTCCTGCCTGTGGAGGTGCTGCCGCTCCTGCAGGTCCCTCCAGACAGGTGGAGTTGGGCCATGTTGCCACCGCAACATGGAGGACCTGTCTGTTGTCCGGAAGAAGCTGGTGAAGAAGAAGTCCAGGAAGAAGAGGAAAGTGTCGTCGTCTTCTCCGTCGTCTTCTTCATTGTAGTCTTCTGCCACCTCTTCTCTTTCAACTTCCAGGGCCCCCCAGTCGAGGAAGAAGGTGGCCTCGCCCCTCCCCAAGAAGTCTCACTCAGAGACTTCTAAGGGTCTGTCCTGCTACGGTTGGACAGGTGGGTCTTCCGCTGGTCCTCCCATTCCTCCAGGAACGGGGCCCGTCTCTCCTTCCTCAAGGGTAGCTCTGCTCCTGGCTCCAACGCTCTCGTCTCCAGACAGGACTCACTCAGGTCCAGCAGGTCAGAGAAGCTGCCTCCCCCTCCTCTGCCTCATCAGCGGCATTTCTTTGTGCCTTCGGTAGATAGACCCATTGCTGACCAAGCAGGTTGATCCGTAGATAGCTTGGCTAACTCCAGGAGTGCCTCTTCATCACCTTCTGTCTGAGAACCTCTGGTTCTCACAGCAAGAGGCATTGGCCCTGGAATCTACTGCCATGGCAGCTTTCCAGGCCGTCACCTGGCTGGATCTGTGGTCCCTCACAGTATCCAGAGTCGCAGCCACCTCGGGACCTATCGTTCCTGAGGAAGACTTGGTGTTCAGGAGACTGCCAGTCTGGAGGTAGGGCCATCTCCTACCTCGCCCACCAGATGGCCAACCTGTGGGCCAACTTGGTTCTGAGAAGACGAGACTCAGTCCTGACTCGGATAACCAGAGCGGCCGGTCGAGAGGTAACGTAGGGTTTACGTAACGGACCGTTGCTGGGTTCCTCCTCTCTCATCCCCCGAGAGATGGTGGACGCTGCGGTGGAAAAGCGGAGAACTGAGGACAGTGACCGCCTAGTACACCAGGCAGTTTCGAAGACTTCTGGGCAGTCTTGATCAACTGCAGCCAAGCCTCGGAGCTTGGCTAGCGCTTCCTCTGCTCCCAAGACGCTAGCACCATCGAGGGTAGTGCGAGGAAAGACCCAGCCTTCATCTTTCGCTTCAAGAGGTGAGCATCAGCCCTCCTCTCAAACCTTCTCTCGCCGGAGAGCAGCTAAGCGAAAGGGGAAAGAGGGGAACGCTAGGAACGGTGTTCCCCCGCACCTGCTGCTGGAAGTGGGGGCTGCCTGGCGAGCCATTGGGCAACTTGGCATCGGCTACAGAGCTGAGACCTGGGTAGTGGATGTCCTTCGGGAGGGATACCTACTGCCCTTCGAGTCGAGGTCACTCCTCACTTCACACCCAGTACACCTTCAGACGTACGTCCCCGGTTCTGCCAGGGATGTAGCACTGATACAAAGGAGCTGTGGAGATCATGTGAGATCAGTCACCGGGTTTCTACAGCCGACTCTTCCTGGTGGAGAAGTCTAAGGGGGGCTGGAGACTGGTGATAGATCTCTCTCCCTTGAACCGTTTCGTTCGCCAGACTCGGTTCATGATGGAAACCACATGCTCAGTGCTCTATTCCATCAGGGAGAACAATTTCCTGCTTTCAGTGGACCTGAAGGATGCGAATTTCCAAATACCCATCCACCAGTCCTCTAGGAAGTACCTCCACTTTGTTTCGGTCTTTCAACCGCCCCACAGGTGGTCACACAAGTGTTCACTCTGGTGTCGGCTTGGGCCCATTCAGTCGGGATACGTCTGATGGCTGGTCCTGGTGAGCCTGCTCGTAATTGCTACAGGACAGAGATTGACTCCTCAACTTATGTCGCGATCTGGGGATTGTGAGAAGTGTCAAAAGTCAGATCTCGTACCCAAGCAGAGGATAAAGTACCTGGGCATGCTGATCGATACGGTAGCATCATGAGTCTTCCCCGCAGACATGTGGATCAGTAGGTTCAGGGAGGCAGCCAGATGGTTCCTGTCTTAACAGGAACAGTCAGCTCAGCAGTGGCAAGTTGTGATCGGTCACCTGTCGTCACTAGAGAAGTTAGTTCCTCACGGGCGTCTTCACCTGTGGTCTCTTCAGTAGAGACTAAAGGAGTGCTGGTCACAGGCACAGGATCCACAATCCTTCCTGGTTCCTCTCATGGAGGAAGTAAGGGAGGACCTGGCCTGGTGGCTAGACGACAGGAACCTCTTAATAGGAGTGCTCCTACGCACTCCCCCTCTGGAGATGATTCTGTTCTCAGACGCATCGACCAAGTGTTGGGGCACACACCTGGAAGAGTTGCTGGTTGCAGAGTGTGGAACCATCACGACAGGAACCTTCACATCAACTTCCTGGAACTCAAGGCTGCGTTTCTCGCGCTCCAAGATTTCCGGGAATGAGTGATGGGACACTCGGTGGTATTGATGAGCGAGAACACCACGGTAGTGGCATATGTTAACAACAAGGGGGCCTATACTCTGTTTTTTTTCATCTTTCCATCTGCCTGTGGTGTTTGCGCATGGTAACACTGCATCCCGGGCTTTAAATAATATCCTATTTTGATTATTAACGGTGCAATTTGCATACAGTAAATTATTAAAACACTTTTCAGTTGCAAATGTACACCCAGATATTCTTTTATCTACCTAAAACTTACACATAGTGTAACTATTTAAAGCCCGGGATGCAGTGTTACCATGCGAAAACACCACAGGCGGATGGACAGATGGAAAAAAAAGAAAGTAATAGTGTCCCTCCCGTTGCACCATTTGATGATGCAGGTGCACGAATGGGCCGAAGCTCACTCGGTAGAGCTGTCAGCCAGATACATCCCAGGCAAGAGGAACGTAGTGGCAGACAAGCTCAGCCACCAGAATCAGGTGATTGGGACCGAACGGTCTCTTCACCCAGACGTGGCGGAAAGGCTCTTCAACCTGTGGGGGCATCCAGTAGTGGATCTGTTCGCCACCCGGCACAACAGAAAACTTCAGGTTTTCTTCTCAGTTGTGCTGGACCCATGGGCAGCTTCAGAGAACATGTTCCAACACCCGTGGGACAACCTCGTATTCTACGCCTTTCCCCTGTTCTGCCTGATTCGCAAGGTGATCAGCAGGGTGCTGACCACCAGCAATCTTCGGATGATTCTGGTGGCACCCAAGGTATCTGGACCTGCTGTCTCTTCTCTTGGAGGCACCACAAGAGATTCCGCCATCGCACAACCTGCTGTGCCAACGGCATGTAGAACGGTACCAACAGGCAGTTCATTCCCTGTGTCTTCACGGCTGGTGGTTTTCCACCATCTTGCGGGCCCCCTGGCCAAAACGATCTTTCATAACTTAGGATGATCGGAATGCTGGGGGGAGAGTAAAATGGCCTTTGCTGATGTACAGTCCTGTTCAAGTGTAGGATTGTCATCAGTTTATCATTTTCATTTCATTTCTCATTTTTCCAACTAGCCATACTTTCATTTCAGCGCTGAATGATCTTATAGGTTCCAGTGCTTGGGCTATGCCCTAAATTCCATAATCCATCCATCCATCCACCATCTTGCGAGCAAGAGGCTTTTCTTGCCAAGCAGCAACAGAGATGGCTGGTTACCTCAGACAGTCCTCTGCAGCAGTATACCAGGGAAAGTGGTCCGTCTTCTGTAGTTGGTGTCGTAGACAGGGTCTCTCTCTGCTCAGAGCCACTCTTCAGCAGGTAGCGGATTTCCTCGTATTTCTTTGCCTAGAGAAGCTCCTCCCTGTCTCCACAGTCAAAGGCTACAGAGCCACCCTGTCCTTAGTCCTTAAGCTGTGAGGAATCGATACTTCCTCCTCCTTGGAAATATCTCTCCAAATGAGGAGCTTCGAGAGGTCTTGCCCACACAGGGAACTCAGGCCGGCGGGGTGGGATGTGACTCTTGTCCTAAGGAGCTTGACTCATAGACCCTACGAGCTGCTCCGAGAATCGTCAGACAGGGATCTGACCCTCAAGACCGTCTTTCTGCTAGCTCTGGCATTGATGAAGACAGTAGGAGAACTTCACAGTCTTTCCTTCGATGTTAAACACTTGAGGGGAAGGGGATCGGTTACGCTCGATTTCATCCCGGATTTCTTAGCGAAGACTCAGAACCCTTCGGTCCCTGACGCCAGATTTGAGTCCTTCACGATCCCCTCCCTTGAAGACTTCACCGATAATGATGCGGATGAGATGCTACTTTGTCCTGTGAGGGTGCTACTGTGCTATCTGAAGAAAACTCGACACCTCATGCCTCAGTGTCGACACCTCTTTGTTAGCACCGGGGTGACCAAGGAAGAAGTTTCCAAGAACACAGTTTCTTTCTGACTTCGTGAGGTAATCCAGAAAGCGTAGAAAACCGACAGGAGTGCTGACACCAGTACGTTTCGTCTGAGAGCCCACGAAGTCAGAGGCATTGGCCCAACCCTTGCATTCCACAAGAACTTGTCCATGGCACAGGTACTGAAGGCAGGGGTTTGGGCCAACCAAACCACCTTCACCTCCTACCTTCGGGATATTACCCACAGGTCCTTGGACACTTTTTCCTTGAGACCCGTGGTTGCTGCTCCTTTACAGGACAAGGTAGCATCTCATCCCTGTGAGACTGCATGAATAGAGAGTGAATGAGAGTGTGACTGGCTTCTCTTCCTCTTTTTCTCCCTCTTCCTGTGAGAGAGGGTAGCGGTCGTCACGGCGCTGGACAGGACGACATTGCAGGTAAGCTACGTAATCGAGCTCTATTCTACCCCTTTCATTAGGGATAGAAGCGTTTATCCGTCCCTTCCCTAATAAGGGGGGAGTAGACACCAGTAAGAAACAAACCCAAGGACCTAGTTCTTGCTTGCTATTCAGGAGAGTTATGCTTGCCGCCCTCTTATGAATTGGTCCAGAGGTCTGACCACTGATCTTGCAGTACACACTCCAATTAGTTGGACAGAGGCTAGGTTCCCCCTCTTTGCTCCTACGACCAGGGAGGGAACCCAGGTTGGGCGAACACCAATCTGTTTACAAGACTCAGATTCCACCCACCAATAAGTGAGCCTTACGTAAAGGACCGAGGGTTTGTATTACGTGTCAGAACAAATTACAATTTTTCAAAGTAAATTGTATTTTTCCTAACTATACAAACCTGAGGTCCTTTACAGATAGTCCCACCTCATGCCACCCCTCACTTTGTTCCTGGGCCTAAAGCAGAGTGATATGTTTACCTCCAGTTGGGCGGGACTCCTGACCATCGGACAAGCAGTTACTGCCGAACTACCTTGTTAGTAAATCTTATGACCGGTCCAGCTGGCGCTGAATAGTAATTCCTTATGTAAAGGACCTCAGGTTTGTATAGTTAGGAAAAATGCAATTTTCTGTCAAAAATTGTGATTTTTCCTACATACCCATTTACCATAATTGCTGTATTTCCATGTACAAATGTCCTAGTCACTCAACTTGTTTTAAGGCAGTAGCATGTTTGATGGTAGCTCATGATTTGGTACAAAACTTTATTCCAGATGGAATTTTCATATCAGTTATGATGATTAGAGATTTAGGAATCATATACTAGGTGTGGGGAGTGGTCTCATCATCTATGATAGTGTGATATTATGCTATAAATATTGTTAATTAGTATATCCTTTGTCATTATGGGAACTGCCAGACTTGCTTGACTGTATTTGTCTGCACTGTGCTCTTTCATGTTATCTATCTAAGATACTATTATCCATTATTCTTTATGGAAAGCCCATTCAGAACCTGAAACTTTCAGTGCTGTGAGGTTGATATAAAAATTAATGTCTCACAGATGAATGATGGTCCTCTTTGTCGATGCTCCCTAAAAGCTCAGCGTTCTGGCATCCGTCATGGTTACTATGTCGGAGAGGATAAGTTACAGGCTTGTGATCCTTGGACCAATAATGCTGACACCCTTCATCATTATCGAATAACAATATCTCCTCCGACTAATTTCCTGGTAAGTGTTTTAGCATTTGTCTTGTAAGTACACTTTCTCACATACAGATACTTCTCGTTTAATGATGGGGTTCCGTTCCAGTGACCACGTTGTTAAACAAATTCGTCATTAAACTAATAGTATTAATTTTCAGTCGTACTTTATTCGCAGAACTAGTTTCCGACGTAGCCTTTTACTTGGCAAAGTTCTTACAACGCTTTTTATAATTTTATTACTCGTATATATTTTAACTTCATCATTTTATAACTTCATAGTGTAATTTTCTTTAAAACGGTGTACTTTGTTCAACACATTTAGCCTACATTCCGAAGTTAGTCTACTAGTAAGTCAATACATAAACCTTAGTAAGTCAATACAGTACTAAACTGTTCTCAGAATCTGCACATTTTTTGATATTCTAAATTTGGCATTTCATAATTATCGCTATTAGTTTCTTTGTCATTATTTCGATTGTGGAGGATAGTGAAATGAAAAAAATAATGATTGAATTTCGGGGATCACAGAGCATTTGAATGTCGCCGTCAAAACATAAACAAAGCGCAACGCTATTTATTGGGGAAAGTAAACACTAAACTATTCGCTAATGGGATAAGCATTTTCTAGCATTGGTAAAGATTTACGCTTGCACTTCTTACCTCTAGTATCATCTGATCTCATGGGTGACATCAAATGTGTATGTAAATACACAGTTGTATAAAAAATGATCAAACTGTATCACATAAGTCTTTCAAGCATACTGGGAGTAAGGAAATTGTACATGCCAAATGTCTCATTGTTATGATTAAAAGGATTGACTTGGTAAGGACTTTTCAAGTGGAATATTTGAAAAAATGTATGTATTTTCAAGTTAATATTAAAAAACACATTTGACTTTATGCATTTTCTTTTCATTTCTAAGGATTATTTTCATAAAAACAAGGAGATATGTCATAATTTTTGCAGTCTTAAAGTTGTAAACAATATGTGGTGCCACCTGTTTGGCGGTGCAACAAACTAATGGCGGCTGAATGAAGCCAAACCACGGAAGTTCCTGGACCATAGCTTGCCCCAGTTTTTTTTTTTTTTTTTTTTTTTTTTTTTTTTTTTTTTTTTTTTGTTTTTTTTTTTTTTTTTTTTTTTTTTTTTTTTTTTTTTTTTTTTTTGGTAGTGTATTGGGATGATATTTGTATTTGCATAACACTCATTCTAAGTTTTATTTCGGAAATTTTTAATAGATACTTGGTAACATGTAATTCCCTTAAATTTATATGTGCTTATATGTGCTGAGGCTAGTAATTAGAGGTAATCTTTATAGTGTTAGCACTTCCACAGTAGATAATACTGAAGGTTCATTGTATTGTTTTGTTAACCTTACTGTTTTGTTTAGCTGTTTTGTTTTTGTCCTTTACTCCTCATTCATTTCCATTATTCTTTTTTTTTACTTTAAGTTCCAGCTTCTTAAACATTACCATGATTCACTAGTCACCTCGTATTTAAGAAGAAATTTGTTAGGGTAGCCCCATGAGAGTTTAGAAATGGGACTCGTATAGTAATAAGTACAGCTTCTTTGACTGCATAAACTGTCGTGAATAATGTATGTATTTCTTGCAGATTAAGACACCCACTGTTATCATGCACGACAATCATGAGTTCATTTTTGAAGGCTTCTCTCTTCTATCGCATCATCCCCTTGAAGAGGTGCCAACATGTCAAGTGATTCGCTTTAACATCGAGTACACAATCTTATATATACAAGAAAAAATCCCAGATAATTTCTGCATTAAAGAACTTGATATATTTTGTAAGTAGTGTATGTATTATTGCAGTTAAAGTAACTTTTAGATATTTTGTTATTCATTTTCATGACCCCAAAATGTGGTCAGGGTGGAACATAGCAATGGATTCTGCATGTCTGCCCTCGTGCCTGGTAATTTATATTATTTCATACTGGAAAAGTGAGTCTTTGGGTCAGCCTTATGAGAGTGTACAATGTCTTAATTTTGATGATAATTGGCCCTAGGTGTTATAGATTGCAACAACCAAAAAGATGTAGGCAGCAACCAATAGATGTATCAATTGTAAGAATATATGACTCATTCGATAGGGAATAGACAAACTAAAATATTCTGAACTGTATGTTAACTTAAGGTTAGTTCAAATTTATCCCTTTGTAGCAAACCTTTATTTTTCAGATAAGTATTTGTTTCATGAGCTCCTAGAACTTGTTGATCTCAACCTCCAAGCCATGGGGGATCCTGAAGGATGTCCTCGTTTCCATTTCATGCCAAGATTCGTACGGAAGCTGGCAGGTCAGTTCTTCAGTTGTGTTAGATGTTTTCTCAGCAGTTTTATGGGGCGTAAGGAATTTGGTTCAGTAGTGGGTTAGTAGTAGGAACGTCTACCCCAAGGCTTGTCTTGACCTAACTTTGAAGGTAAGGGCTGCAAGTGATTTTTGGAATATTTTTTAATTTGCAAGTGTGTGTTATATAATGGGGACTGAGTAACTGAGGCCTTAAGATAATTTTTCCTAGGAAGCAGTTGTGTAGAATATTGGGATGATGGGAATTTGCATGTAACTTTTGTCTTTAGACCTTAAAAAACCAAGATAAACTTTCAGCATTTTAACAGAATATTTAAGAGTCAAGCTTTTAGATTTATTCATCTGCTCAAGCTAATTAAGGGCTAATATTGAGTATTGTTGGCAGATGTGCTGGCATGGTATGCACTGTAGTATATGTTTTCATTAATGATGAAGGGAAAAAGTATGGAATTGATAATATGTTTGCCCCATATCGTATTTTCAGATAATGGGAAAGAAATCTTATCCATGAATGAGGTTCTAAATTACGTGCTCAAGAGCAATGTACCCCTCATGCAGCCAGAGGACTTAGCAACTCTTCTTAATATGCCCCAGTACCAGTGGCAGAATTATGCAGATCAACTCAAAGGTGAGAGGGTACATTAATTTTGTGGGCCCAGTTCCATATTGTCCTGGGGTTCTGGTGTCAAATGGAGGATGTAATCATTGTTACATACTGGTTCAATTACCATTGTAAATAAAAGATAAGGAAAAAAGTATGAAGTTTGTAGTTATATACAGTGTGTTTCCTAAAGGATAACATGAAAAGAATTTTTTTCACCCGTTCGTTCACCATCTACTCTGTAACTTTATCGCATGGATTGTGAATGTTGGTTTGAAATAAAAGGCGGGAAGTGCTACTGGGAAACATTTGAACACCCAGCTATAACAATGTTGATGGTTGTGTGCATTAACTGTTATTATACAGTAGTTTAAAGAGATGGTAACAGTTTTTAACATTTCATGAAAATCAGTGGAGCAAGACAGAAGTTGGACAGCTAATTCAGAAGAGGCTAAAGAGGATGGATGAGAAGTAAGAGACAGGAGGCAGCTGGGGTTAAAGATATTTTTGTTATTTATGTTTCAAAGGGTTCGTGTTTGTATTTAAATATCTAACTTGAAATAACATCTTGTAGGGATGGTTGTTACGTGCCCGGGAATGAAGCCATGTAGTATTCGTGTAGACCAGTTAGATCGAGATCAAGTCAGTGAGGAGATAATTAATTATCCAGTCATTGTTCATTTTGGAATCAGACCGCCACAACTTTCCTATGCAGGCAACCCAGAGTAAGTAAAATTTTAAGTTGAAATAGTGATGAAATTAAGTAAATGCATGCATTACAATGTTTTGGACAAATGAAAGATTTTTATGAAAATTGTTTTCATTGATACCTCAGCTTTTTAGATAACTTAAAATTTTTTTTTTTATCTGGTTCCCTATTGATGGAAAACTAATGTTCTGAATATCACAGGTATCAGAAGGCCTGGAGAGAATATGTAAAATTTAGGCATCTTTTGGCCAATATGCCAAAGCCATCTTTTGAAGACAAAAGGCGATTGGAAGCGAAAGAAAATAAACTTCAGGAAATGCGAATGACATCAAAGATGAAGAGAGATGTAACTGTGGCTGTCTCGGCTCAGGGTTTTTACTGCACAGGAATTATGTGTGATGTTGTTCAGGTAGGTAATTTCATCTGGAAAGTTGTAACAAATGAAAGTAGTTTAACCTAATGAGTTTTATCCCATTAGCTTCAGACAGGCAGATGTCCGTTGATATTTAGTGTGTAAAAAATGAGGCAGAAGTAGCATAGTAGAGTGCTGTTTGCAGTAGAGGTAAAAGTACTGTAGGCGCAGTTTGGCTTTTGCTTTTCATGTCATGGACACTGATATTATAACATCTTCGCAATATGGAGCGAGTGACATTCACCTCAGAATAACTAATAGGGAGTTTTCAAGTGTTAATTTTGGCTTCTTTCTAGTTAGCTTCCAGTTAATGTAGACCAAAGCAAAATTGCCTTGTAGTGTAGTTATTCTTTTACAAAGTTACTAGACGGCACCTTAAGTTGATTCTTATTTCAAATTGGTTTAAGGAGTCTATATTTGTATCCAAGAGAGAGATGCTACTACATACCAAGCCCAAGGTAGCTACAACCTGTGTGTCTGGACATGTTTAGTAGTATAGTTAAGAGTCTGTTTTGGGAGAGCAAAGAATGAATTAAAAATAAATAGAAGAGACTCATACATTGTAGGATTAGTGTAGAAATTAGCATATGTGCTTTTGAAAGGAGCTAAAAGGCCAGTATTTTTACAGCAGACTTCAAAGGAATAAGAATGAGACAAAATTAAACGTGCAACAAAGAATTCAACATAGAAAATGAACAAAAAATTTACATAAAGTTGTAATCATTAATCCATTGGTGGTAAAATTGTAACCTATGCTGAAAATTTATGCTTTAGACAAACTACCTGCATTTTTTGGCATTTTGTATGCTGTATAATAGTTTTTAAGAGTAATGGTATTCCTTTTGCATGGTAAATTAATGATATGTATGTGGATATTTTTACAGGTTTCTTCTTACATATTTAAATGTCAAAAGTGGTAGCTAATGCTGTATTATCAAAGTTGTCATTTAAGCCATTGATTTGCCAGTGAAAGCAGTATTGGAGTCAGTGTCCTGTGATTCTATTTACAAGTTATTTTGTTCATGAAACTTACCTGTCAGATATATATATAGCTGTATTTTCCGAAGTCCGACAGAAATTAAAAAACTTACGACACACGTAGTGGGAGTCAGGTGGTTAGTACCCATTCCCGCCGCTGGGAGGCGGGTATCGAGGGAAATCATTCCCATTTTTCTATTCATAATTTTTCTGTCGCCGGTGTTGTAAACACAGTTTTCAGCACCTCCGTCTTGAATTTAGGAAACTTGGCTACTATAAGTACCCCTTTTTGATTTTTTGGTATCTTGACTTTTGGTTCGGTGGCTAGGCACACGTTAATTGTGGATTTGATTGATTTTGGCTTGATTTCTCTTTAAATAAGATGTCTGGTTCTAGTTCGGCTAGCGCCAGGTTTTGTACCAGGAGTGATTGTCGAGGTAGGCTACTGAAAGCATCAGTAGACCCTCATACTTTGTGTAAGAGTTGCAGAGAGCATGATTGCATGTATGAAAGTCGCTGCAAGGAATGTGAGTGTCTTTCTGATTCTGGATGGAGAGCGTATGAGTCCTATCTGCGTAAGCTTGAACGGGATAGGTTAAGGAGGTCTTCCTCCAGGAGCGTTTCAGGTAAACGGCAGGAAGTTCATGTTTCTCCTACTAACCCTCCTTTAATCACTACTCCTAACCCTGTAGTGTTGCCTTCGGGCCCTGAAGCAGTGGTTCTCGTAGAGGGTAATTAGGCCCTTACACTTATCTTAGAGCTCGATTCGTAATTTAGAATCTAAAGTGCTCGCCTTAGAAGGCAAAAGTGAAGGTGCAAAGTGCAGTGACGTGCTCCTTCTTGGTGGAGGGTGCGTCAGATCGGCCCCATTTCGCCTCTAGGCCTAGACCGCTGCCGACTCCCAGGTTTCAGGGATGAGGGCATGTCGAAAGCCGCAGGAGGGTTACGGGGAACGCCCACCGATCTGACGTGCCTTCGGCAGTATCTGTGGACGTTACACAAACTGCCAAAGAGCGTGCGCGTGCACGTCTCCTGAAAGAGTGTTTCTCTTCTTCAGAGGCTTCCTCCCCCGACAAGGGGTGGAGCTCGCATTCTATTTCACGCCCGCTGAAAAGGAGCGTTGGTGATCGTGACGCTTCACGTCCAGTTTTGGCTCTCGAGAGGCGATCTTCGCCTGAGAGTGTGTTCGCTGCTTTCCCGCCACAGAAGAAGCGTAAGGAGTCATCGGATGATGACTTTGTGGAGCGCCCCAGTCGCTCTCGAGCGCGTGCTACGGCAGTTTCTGGGAGAAGGAAGAAGGCGTCCCCTCGCCCCTCGCCTTCTCACAGGATCAGCCCGTCACCTGACAAGGAATCCTCTCCTCCTACTGAGAAGATCCTGCGCTCTTTGCAGCAACAGCTTGCTGATGCTCTTGCTAAGAAAGGGACGCAACCACGTCCCAGGAGAAAGGATGACCGTCTTCCTGTGAAGAGATCTAGAAGGTCTCCCTCCCCCTCTCCTCGCTCGTCTATCTCTCCACTTTCCTCGCCTGCTAGAGTTCGTGCGACTCCCCAGCGGCTCTCTGGAGGACGTGAAGAGGATTTTGCTCGCTCGGCGCATGAAGCGGTATTACCCGCTCGTAAGCTTGCGGTGCGAGAGCTTGATACTTGCGTGAACGCCTTTCGGTGCAAGTTCACGTTCCTGACGCTCGGTCGGAAGCCAAGCGAACGCCAGTTGCATCTAAGAGTGCTCCAGCGGAAGCAGAGCGCGCACGAGATGTTAAGCGCGCCTTAGTTAATGTCATTCGCACGCCAGTGGACGCCAAGCGTGCGCCAGCGGACGCCAGCAGCGCGCGAGTGGACGCCAATCCCGCGCTAGTGGCAGCCAGGCGTGCGCCAGTGGACGCCAGGTATGCGCCAGTGGACGCCAGGTATGCGCCAGTGGACGCCAGGTGTGCGCCAGTGGACGCCAGGTGTGCGCCAGTGGACGCCAGGTGTGCGCCAGCGGACACTCGGGTGGACGAAGATGTGGAGTTTCGTCGCCCCCCACCTGTTTGTGATGAGTCTTTACAAGTTGCTCCGGGTCTTAGAGATTCGACCGGAGCTCCTATTATTGAGTCAGCTTTACCTTCCACTTCTCAGCAACGCGCCTCGTGGAAACTTAGACCAGATAGTCTTGGTCCAGCCTATTGCCTCCAACTTCACCTGTGTCGGAAGCAGAGGTTAGTGACGCTTCGGTTGAAGTGGATGACGAGAAACCTTTGGCGGCAGTCTCTTCCGACTACCAGGTTTTGACCCGCCTTCTTCAATCAGAGTTTGGAGAGACGTTTCACCCGGAGGCTCCTCGCTCTCCTCCTTCACAACTTTCTTCGTCCAAGATCAACAAGGTCTCGGCATTCGTCAGGATGAAGAAGTCCCTTTCAACTAAGAGGGCTCTTCGTAAGGTCCATGACTGGATGGAGAAAAGGAAGTCTCAGGGAAAGACTTCTTTTGCCCTGCCACCTTCGAGACTTAGTGGGAAGGCTGGCATTTGGTACGAGACGGGAGAAGACGTAGGTATTAGACTTCCCTCGTCAGCCCAAGGAGACTTCGCCAGCATTGTGGATGCCTCGAGGAGGTCTCACCTGTCCTCTTCGAAAGTTTCATGGTCAACTACGGAAATGGACTACCACCTTAAAGGCCTCTTTCGGACGTTAGAGGTCTTCAACTTTCTAGATTGGTGTTTGGGAGTTCTGGATGCCAAGTCTAGGAGTTCCGACTCGATTAGTCTGGGTGGGGAGCTGTCCAGCGTAATGTCGTGCATGGACAAGGCCGTCAGAGATGGTTCGGAGGAGCTTACAGCTCACTTTTGCACAGGGCTCTTGAAGAAGAGATCCCTGTTTTGCAATTTTACAGCGAAATCTGTTTCTCCATCACAGAAAGCAGACTTGCTCTTCGCTCCTTTTTCGGATCATCTCTTCCCCCAGGCTATGGTAAAAGACATTGCGACCAGTCTACAGGAGAAGGCCACGCAAGATCTCCTCGCACAATCTTCAGGAGACCTGCGGTTCCTTCGTCCTCGGGAGTTTCGATTATCAAGAAATCGAAGCCCTTTCGAGGTAGTTCTTCCTCGAGACCAGCCCCTCGAGGAAGAGGCACTTCCAGAGGCAGAGCCACGGCGCTGGCCAAGAACAAGAAGTGAAGCAGAAGTCCTTCAGTCACGGTTGGAGCCAGGCTTCAGCTTTTTGCGCAAGCCTGGGAAGAGAGAGGTGCGGACAAATGGTCCGTGGACATCTTAAAGAAGGGTTACCGGATCCCGTTCCTGAAACCACCCCCGCTGTCTACGACACCCAGGGACATGTCTCCTTCCTATCGGGGAGAGAAACAACAAGTGCTTTACGATCTGTTAGATCAGATGATCGTGAAACACGCCGTAGAACAGGTCTCCGACTTGAATTCCCCCGGATTTTACAACAGACTGTTCCTGGTGCCAAAGCAGTCGGGGGAATGGCGACCGGTACTCGATGTCAGCAACCTGAACCTCTTTGTCATCAAGCAGAGGTTCAAGATGGAGACACCTCAGTCAGTGATGGGAGCTTTGAGACCGGGGGATTGGATGGCTTCACTAGATCTCCAGGACGCGTATTTCCACGTCCCCATCCACCCCCAGTCAGGAAATACCTGACGGTTTGTCCTGAAAGGAAAAGTGTTCCAATTCAGGGCTCTCTGCTTTGGACTCAGCACTGCTCCCATGGTATTCACCCTACTGATGAAGAACATTGCGAGGTGGCTTCATCTTTCCAATGTCAGGATCTCTCTCTACCTGGACGACTGGCTCGTACGAGCCTCCTCGAAAGACCGGTGTCTGGAGGACCTTCACACGACGTTGACGTTAACGAAGTCCCTGGGGCTTCTGGTGAACCTCGAAAAGTCACATCTGACCCCTTCTCAGTCTTTAGTCTATCTGGGGATTCAGATGGACTCAGTGGCTTTTCGGGCTTTTCCGTCCCAGGGGCGACAACTAGATTGCCTAAGCAAAGTGTCAACCTTTCTGGGGAAGGATTCATGCTCGGTGAGGGAATGGATGAGTCTGCTGGGGACCATTTCCTCACTGGAGAAGTTTGTTTTCCTAGGGAGGTTGCACCTCAGACCTCTTCAATTCTTCCTTGCCGACAATTGGAAGCACCAAAACACTTTGGATTCGATTCTGGTGTTATCAGAAGAGGTAAAGGGACACCTAAGATGGTGGACCGACCCTTTGAAGCTCGCAGAGGGTCTTTCCCTCAAGCTTCAGAACCCCGACCTAGTGTTGTTTTCCGACGCGTCTTCCACGGGGTGGGGAGCAACACTGGGGGGGGAGGAAGTGTCAGGCACCTGGAGAGGGGAACAGGTGTCCTGGCACATAAACCTCAAAGAGCTGGCAGCAGTTCATCTGGCGCTCCAGTTCTTTCAGAACGAAGTCTCCGGCAATGTGGTGCAGATCAACTCGGACAACACCACAGCCCTGGCATACCTCAAGAAACAGGGAGGAACCCACTCTCGATCCCTGTTCTTCCTTGCAAAGGAGATCCTGTTATGGGCGAAGGCACACGACGTCTCTATCCTGACGAGATTCATATCAGGGGTAGAAAACGTCCGTGCAGATCTGCTCAGTCGACAAGGTCAACTTCTGCCGACGGAGTGGACCCTTCATCAGGAAGTATGCCAGAGGTTGTGGAAGTTATGGGGATGTCCTCTCGTAGACATCTTCGCAACTTCCAGGACAACGAGACTCCCGCTGTACTGCTCACCAGTTCTAGACCCAGGAGCAGTAGCAGTAGACGCCCTTCTTTGGGACTGGACGGGGCTAGACGTATATGCCTTTCCCCCGTTCAAGGTCCTAGGGGAAGTGATAAGAAAATTCGCGGCATCAGAGGGAACGAGGATGACTCTCATCGCCCCCTTCTGGCCAGCGACCGACTGGTTCACACAGAGGTCATGTCCTTTCTTGTAGACTTTCCGAGGACTCTGCCTCCAAGGATAGATCTACTCAAACAGCCCCACTTCGAGAGGTATCACAAAAAACCTCCCCGCTTGAGTCTGACTGCGTTCAGACTATCCAGAAGTTGGCCAGAGCGAGGGGTTTTTCAAGACCAGTGGCGAGAGCAATCGCAACGGCAAGAAGACCTTCTTCTATTGCCGTATACCAATCCAAGTGGGCTGTTTTCCGGAGCTGGTGCAGGAAGAAAGACATTTCCTCCACCTCTACCTCTGTGAGCCAGATCGCAGACTTCCTTCTCTACTTGAGAAATGAAGTTCGCTTAGCGGTGCCTACGATAAAAGGCTACAGAAGTGTGCTTTCTGTAGTCTTTAGGCATAGAGGACTGGACTTAGCCAACAACAGAGACCTTCATGATCTTCTTAAGTCTTTCGAGACTTCGAAGGTACCCCAACCAAGAGTCCCTTCTTGGAACTTAGACATTGTTCTAAAGTTTTTGACGTCCAGTATTTTTGAACCGCTCAACTTAGCTTCGCTTAGAAACCTGACAAGGAAGACACTTTTTCTAACTGCTCTGGCGACGGCGAAGAGAGTTAGTGAGATCCAGGCTATAAGCAAGCATGTTGGGTTTAAGAACTCTGATGCTGTTTGTTCTTTAAGCCCTTTGTTCTTAGCAAAGAACGAAAACCCGTCCAACCCTTGGCCCAAGACATTTGAAATCAAGGGTTTGACAGAGATCGTGGGTAATGAGCCAGAGAGAGTCCTGTGCCCTGTCAGGGCTCTCAAATTCTATCTAGACAGAACGAAGGACTGTAGAGGACCTTCGGGCAACTTGTGGTGCTCGGTTAAGAAGCCCGATCTTCCCATGTCAAAGAACGCGCTTTCTTTCTTCTTGAGAGACACCATTAAGGAAGCTCATTCCACATGTAGTGATAGTGACATGAAACTGTTAAAAGTGAATGCCCACGAGGTGAGGCTATTTCGACCTCGATAGCCTTTCACAGGAATATGGCACTCAGTGACATTTTGAGTGCCACATATTTGGCGGAGCAAACTCGGTGTTCGCTTCACACTACCTGCGGGAGGTGAAAGCGACATACGAACATTGCTCGTCGCTTGGACCATACGTCGCTGCAGACACTGTTTTGGGGACAGGAGGTAGCACTCATCCTTTCCTTTAATGGTTAGGTGAGCTTTTAATCGTGTGTGTTTTTGGTTGTGGGGTTGATCGCCCGAGGCGGATCTCCCTTCTTTAGTCTAGTTTAGTGGTATACCTTTGGTAGACTAGGCCAGGTGGTTTTTTACTTCATTGCCCTCATTGTATGGTCAATGGTCTAGTCACATCGTGGTCACGCCCCCGTTTGACAGATCATCCTGAGTGCACCAGCTATATAGTCTCTACCTCGCTGGCAACTCTAATAGCACGAAGCAGACTTACGCGGCAGTAACCACGAAGTCAGCTATGCTTAACAGGTAAGGAATCCAAGACTATGCAGTTATCTGCATATATATGTTTCCTAAAATCTTCTATTCTGTCTACTCCCACCACCAAAGGTGGGATTCAGCTATATATATATCTGACAGGTAAGTTTCATGAACAAAATGATATTGTTAAGATACAATAAAGTTTGTTCATACTTACCTGGCAGATATATATAATTAAGTACCCACCCACCTCCCCTCAGGAGACAGTGGAAATAAAAATTATGAATAGAAAATGGGAATGATTCCTGATACCCGCCTCCCAGCGGCGGGAATGGGTACTAACCACCTGACTCCCACTACGTGTGTCGTAAGTTTTTTAATTTCTGTCGGACTTCGGAAAATACAGCTATATATATATCTGCCAGGTAAGTATGAACAAACTTTATTGTATCTTAACAATATCATTTTTATTTCAGGTGGATTTAGCTCAATTGAAAACTAATAGAAAATTTATATTTACGTATTTTGTATTACAGGGAATAGCTTTAGCTTACAGTATAGTCAAGTTTTTAAGTACTGTATTGTGTGTGTGTGTGTGTGTGTCTGTTTTTTTTTAGGAACTATTTTTAATTTTTCTGGAACTTGTGTATAAAATTTTTAAAACAAACACTGTTCCTTTATTCTTGATTGTTGTCCTGTGGCTGGAGTATACATATAGGATTTCAAGCTTGCATTACCATTTAATTTTCACTTTGATGAAAGATTTGGCAAATGGTAAAACTGGAGAGTTGAAACAGTGAAATTCCATGTCATTTAAGTGTAAAAACTCGGCCGTTTCATCAAAATTAAGTTTGATCTTGTT
>NC_087220.1:51550250-51625250 GCF_015104395.2 Macrobrachium nipponense
GTGTGCCATCTGCGCTTTCACCGGTCACTAGAAGTTTTGGAGAAACACATTGGATACAAGTTTCAGAATAGATTTCTCCTCCAGCTGGCACTCACCCACCCTTCATACAGGTTAGTGCCGTTTGTTGAGCTCGTTTGCTGGCATAGTAGAACCTCAGCTTACAGCCTGCTTTTGAAAGTTTTGAAGATT
The DNA here is from genome assembly GCF_015104395.2 of Macrobrachium nipponense. NCBI lineage: Eukaryota > Metazoa > Arthropoda > Malacostraca > Decapoda > Palaemonidae > Macrobrachium > Macrobrachium nipponense. Next base: position 51,550,440 of record NC_087220.1, read on the forward strand.
ATTTCACAGGGAACAGCAATTCCCATTATCATTCAGTTTTAAGTGATTTGTCTAAAATTTTATCACTTCTAAAATGTAGCAAAGGTAAAAAATAATCATCAATTTGGTAGTTGATATGTATAGAAGTTTGCTTAGGTCTGGTAAGTTGAGGTGTTAGTTTTAAAATGAATGTTTAGTATAGTGTAGTTCATCTCTCCCATTTGTTATAGGTATCAAATTTGTTGAGGTTATTTGAATTGATATTGATTTTATGAATAATAGGCCTAGGCAATCTTTTTATAAAAGTTAAATTTTTGATGCAATGCCAATTTTCTTTACTTTAACAGGGAAAATTTTGGCACAAATCCTGACCATGCTCGAAATTCACTGACCAACTGTGGAATCCGACAGCCGGAGTATGGAGATAGACGCATACATTACATGAACACGAGGAAAAGAGGTAAATTTGGTAAATTTTGATTGTACATAGTCTAGGCAAACAATGTAATAATAACAATTTAAGTAGCAGTCATTTGATCTCGACTATAGAGTAACTTTAATTTTTTTTTTTCAACAATAAACAACTGTAGAAATGAAAATTGGAGCACATGAATGTTAAAAAAGTTGGATAGCTAGGTGGGAAGAGGCGAAAGGGGGCAGATGCAAGTAAAAGGTAGAAAGCTGTGACAAAGAATATTGAATATTGTATACTTACTCTTAAAGGTAGTTCTCTGGTGGAGAAACTTATTAGTTTGTTCCTACATGATATACAAATCCTCAGTCCTTTACATAAGGAATTACTTTCGGCATAGCTGGAATTACGGCCGTTAAATTCTTGAACAAGGTGGTTAGGCAGTAACTACTGTGTGGCAGGCGGGTAGGCCAGCCTGCCCGGATGTAAACACTCCACTTTGCCTTCGGCCGTCATCCGATGAAGACGTGTGTTTTTGAGCTCTTGCTGACTGGTCGTTGATAATTTTCCGGGTGGGATCTTTCTTGTTTATTTCTGTTTTTTAAATAAATATGTATATATGGTGTTTGATATTAATATTAAATTCAAACAATTCAATTAACTTGCAACCCACTTTTTGTGATAGCCTTTATAGCTGCCTTTCTATTAGTGCTAAGAGCTGGCGGCAAAGGTATACCAACATCTTTATTATTTACATTCTTTCGCCCTTTAATGTGAGGACGAGATATGTACTAACATGAGTGATATTGATCCTGTAACAAGACATGTATTCATCTGAAATTTACGCTTACTCTTGGGAATTACCGACGGGAAACTTCAGAGGTTTGTCCTTTGTTTTGTTTTTTCTGGTAATTTCTCTTCTTCACCCTTTCTCTTACTATCGGACAAAGGTAGAAGAGGGGGCGTGTGGTGTTGGTGTTTGGGGATCTCCTCTCACTTCGGAGGGCGGTGCCCTTGGATGCGAGAGGAGAATCCTTATTACTTGAAATAATTTTTTCTTTAGTTTACAGACTAACAGTGGTGATTGTGTTTACAGCAGTATTGGTTGGATAGCTCTTCGTATTGGTTATCCTAACCTTGTTATTGTACCTGTGACTTGTAGCATGTTGTGATACTGATCCTTGAGTTTCTGTACTGATCCCCTGCTGGTAATCATATTCATTTACCACTACTACCCTGGAGTTTTTTCACTAGATGAAGCTTTCGCTGCTGCCCTGTGATGTTTAACTATTCCTGATGGTAGAAGTCTTGCAGAATTTTGAGGAATCGAAGAGGAAGAGAGCTCGTCAAATGTTGTCATCCTCCTCTTTGAGATGATCATATTTTCATCAGTCTCCACCCTTTCGACTCCTACGGCTCTTGCCGTAAGGAGAAGGTTGTCTCCCCCCCCCTCCCCAAGAAGTCTCGTCATGGGACTTCTAAGGGTCTGTCTCCTCAACTGAGGAGGTGGTTTGGTCTTCCGCCAGGCTCTCCTGTTCCTTCGTGAACGGGAACCGTCACGCTGTCCCCAGGGTCTAGCATGTTGGGAGCCGTAGAAGCACAAACTTTGGTTCACACTTCTGCTGCTAGTCCTAGAGGTTTTGCCCCTGAGACTAGTTCCACGTTGAGCGCTCGTTCGCGAGTCCCCGAGTGTATGTAATCTTCGGATTCCCATGCATCCAGAGTCGTTGATGCTGAGTCTGCACGCCGTCATGACTCAGGCATTTACATTCACCGAATAGGAGGGTTTTCTTCCCTCCCATTTTGGTTAAAATGCAAATGCTTGAGCATATTTGTTCCGATACGTAATACAAAACCCTCGGTCCTTTAACAATAGGAAGGTAACTAGCGGCAGCTGGGACGGTCGTAAGCTTCGAACAAAGGGAGAACGGTAGTTAACTGCTTGTCCGATCGTGCGCGCGCCCGCGCGCCCGAGAGGTGAAGAATCACTTTTGCTTTCGGCCGCGGGTGTGAAGGACGTGTTCTTCATCGTCGTATGCTTTGTTTATATTGTGTTTTCTACTAATGGTTTGTTTGACTTGAAAATGAAACTGTAAGTACACTGTTTTCATTTTCATTACTTAATTATGAATCAACATGGAGCTATCGGCGTAGAGGCGGCGATTTCCGCTCTTTTCATGAAATTGAATTTAATTATGTCTCGGTGCCGAGGGCGGGCGCACTCGCGCCGAGTCATGTATTTTGGGCGAAAGTGTGTAATTGAAAGATGTAAGTACACTCTTTTTCATTATATTTTTGCCCTGTGCGTTCGTTGCCGAGAGCTTGATTGCGCTCGGCACGAGCCTCTTATTTTGTATGAATAGAATGCAATGAAAGTGGATTCGCAATGCAGTTTTCTTTTCATTTTCATTTATTAATTGCATCAAATTTAATTTTGGATCAATTTCCGCTCTTACCCGGGAATTAATCCTTACGATTATTGCTGTGAAAGTGAAATCGCAATGCAGTATTGTTCATTTTCATTTATAATTATGATAGCATCATATTATTATGGATCAAGTTTCCGCTCTTACCCCGGGAATTGATCTTTCCCCCTTTAAGTTCTATGAAGTGAATCGCAAGTGCAGTATTCTGATTTTCATTTTCATATTACTTTTCACTGCTGTGCGGGGGTGGGAGGGGAAGCGAAGGTTCTGCCAGGAAGTCGTCGGAAAGCTCTCCCGCGACTCCCTTGGTATCCGATTCTTCGTCTTCTTTCCTGCCCCCCCGCTCAGCTTCCTCGTATTTTGTATTTGGGGTCTTCCTTCCGTTCGGGGTGGGACATGTCTCCCCCCCCGTGCGTGAGGGAACCCCTCTTACTAATCTGTCTGTGCTACCGCAGGTGCTACATCCGTGGGAGACGACCTTGGACAGGTATGGGCCACTGCGGCTGCAGGGCGTGCCTAGCATCCACGATCTGCTGCAGCGTCTAGCGAGGTCTGGGGCGGTGACCTTGGAGCGGTCTCCACTACAACCTTCACGGCCCGCTTATGCTGCTTCCCCCCGCTGGTCTACACTCCCCATGCTGTGTCTGGTGACGCCGTCTGCCGCTTCTAGGGCCGGTCGCCGCCGTACCGAGGAGGGGTATGCCGCCGTCCGCCTGTGTTTTCTTCGTGTTGCCTGCCCGCCCCAGACTTCCGCTGTTTCCAGCAGCTCGCCCCTAGACCAGCCGCCAGTACCAGGTTCCCGCTGGCTGCCGATGATTCTACGAGGCGATGGCTGGGCCTGCCGTACCTGTCGCTGATGTGGTTCCCGCTACTGGCTTGGCTGTCCCTTCTGTGTTTACCGCTGCCGCTGTTCCTGTCGCTCCTGGTTCCTGCGCCTGTCCATGCTGGTCCTGCCCATGGTGTGTCTTCCCCAGTCCCAGGTCCTTCCGGACAGGTGCAGTCGGGCCGTGTTGCTTCGGCAATAGACGACTCCGGCCTGGATGGAGGACCTGACGACTGTCCTGCGTGAGCTGACGAAGAAGAGGAAGGTGTCATCTTCGTCTTCGTCTGCTGCTGCCTCTTCCCCTTCGACTTCTAAGGCCCATAAGCCGAAGAAGAAGAAGGCTGCCTCTCCCCCCTAAGAAGTCTCCTTCGGGAACTTCTAAGGGCCCGTCCCACCTCGGTGGGACGGGGGGTCCTTCTGCTGGTCCTCCTGCTCCTTCGGGAGCGGGGCCCGTCTCCCCTTCCGTAAGGAAGAGTATAGACGGGGAACCAGAGGAGTAATCGGTTAGCTCTGGTACTTCCTCGCCTGGTGCTAGCGGCGATGCTGCTACGCCAGGTTCCGGCTCGGTCTCTCGTTCGCGGGAGATCCCGAGTGTACGCTCTCCCTCGGGAGACCGTGCAGCCAAAGTTTCGGCGCCAGAGTTCGCTCGGCGCCAAGACCACGGCACGGAGCAGAAGGCTGGCGAGAACCGCTCAGGTGACTCTCGCCAGGCCAGCGGCCACTCTCGCAGCGACCAGCTGGTAACCGGGTTTTCCCCCTAAGAAGACTCCTTCGGGAACTTCGAAGGGCTCGTCACACTCCGGTGTGACGGGGGGGTTCTTCTGCTGGTCCTCCTGTTCCTTCGGGAACGGGGCCCGTCTCCCCTTCTGAGAAGAAGAAGAAGACGGGGACCAAGGGTGTGCTGGCTACCGCTGGTACACCCTCGCCTGGTCTTGGCAGCTCTGCTGCTAAGCCAGGTACCGGCTCGGTTTCTCGTCCGCGAGAAGTTCCGAGTGTACGGTCTCCTTCGGGTGACCGTGCAGCCAAAGTTAAGACGCCTGAGTTAGCTCAGCGTCATGACCGAGGCACGGAGCAGAAGACTGTCGAGAGCCGCTCAGGTGACTCTCGCCAGGCCAGCGGCCGCTCTCGCAGCGACCATCCGGTACCTCCTGGGTGGACGTGACGGTCTCTGACCGGCCACGGGTTGAGGCTGCGAAGAGGTCCCCCAGGTCCCCTCGACCGACGGTACCAGCCTCAGCTGGTACCAGCGGTTTGACGTGCCGGGAGGACGCTCACCGGTCTCACCGCGAAAGTGAGCTCTGCAGGTCACCTGACCGCCGCTCCCACAGGGACCGGGCGGATACGATGACCAGTAGCAGCTCGTCTGACGCACGGGACCGGGGTCGACGTGCTCAGTCGAACCGCTCGCCACAGGTGAGCGGCACGGCCAGGCCTGCAGATCGATCCCCACCGCGGGTTGGTGATCGGCTGCAGCCCCCCACGTACGCTGGTCCTGCCAGCGAGCGGGGGGGGGGGAGCGTCAGGTCTGTCTCTCCACTACCTTCAACTTCCTCGGGCTACACCGGGAAGAGCGAGGTAGCTAGGAGTGATCGTGAGAGGTGCGCCACTAACGATCCCGTCACGACGCCGCACGTGTCACGTATGGTCTTAGGGACCAATCCAGGACGTACGCGCAAGTGATTGGAGGCGACCCTCAGGGGGGGGAGGGGGGGTAGCGTCAGTTCTGTCTCTCCAAAAAAGATACCTTCAACTTCCTCGGCATACGCCAGGAAGAGCGAGGTATATAGGAGTGATCGTGAGAGATGCGCCGCTCACGATCCCGTCACGACGCCGCACGTGCCAGGTATGGTCTTAGGACCAGCCAGGACGTACGCGCAAGTGATTGGAGGCAACCGTCAGGGATCTGTTGCTGGTCCTTCTTCTGAAGGAGGAGGGTCTTGGGAGCTGCTCTTGTTGGAGGGACTGGATGGTCCTACTCCTCAAGACGCTGTAACTTCCGAGATTCAGAGTAACTTTGCCCAGGTTATTGCACTGATTCGTCAGCACAACGACCTGGGGGAAGGATCGCCGCTCCCCACCCCCAGCAGAAAGCCCATGTCTCTGCTCGAGTCGTTTTTGGGGCCCGAGAGGGCGAACCAAACCGACGGTGGGTTTGCCCGCGATCGGAGCTTGCCGATTCTGTCTTGAACCAGAGTCTCTCGTCTCCGGACAAGAAGGCTCTCTCAGTTCTGGCCGGTCGATCAAGCTACTTCCACCTCTTCTACTGCGACAGCGGCGTTTCTACGTGTCTTCGGACACCGTATTTAAATACTCCTTCGGTCCTCCTGAGAGGTTTCGACCTCGACGAGGACTGGAATGAGTCGGAGGACGGTATCGGCTCTCTCCTGTCAGGTGTCGATCAGCCCCACCCAGACGACGTTCACAGTGGCGGCAGACCCTTACCTACAGTGAGAGTTCGTAACCCTCCTCGGGGAAAACGTTTTCTCCTGACGATACGTTTTCCCAGACTCTGAGAGGCCATCGCCGCAAGGCGATGACTGCTCCTACTCTTCTCCAACTGCTAGTTCCACTGGGAAGGCGAGCGAGTATCCAATTCCTCCCCCATTCCCTCTCTCCTTACGGCTACGAGGGAACGGGGAGGGATCCTACAGAGATTTCTCTGTAGGATTCCACGCTGGGGACTGCGCTACCGGGGGTGGGGGGACCTTCGGGTCCTACCTGACGTAAGCCCCGGTCGTTGAGGAGGGATCCTGCCCCATTCTCGATTTCTACGGGAATCGAGAGGACGGACCACCAGCCGATATCGTTTGACGAATTCGGTGGGGTTTCGCAGACTGCTTAGATTTCTAACGGAATTTCTAGCGCATTCAGAGTGTTAGAGTTTCTTACGATCTCCAAACACTTAGGCGAGACCACGGTCCAAAGTGAGCGAGACGAGAATCCCCGATATGTTACACGATAATCGGGAACCTCGCCTATGCTCGAATTCCTGGAATTTCTAGCATTAGGAAGAAGACTGCTGCTGAAAGAAGACTATCTCACAATAGGCGACCAACCTGGAATAGAGAAGAACGGACGGGAATATCCAGTTTGGCTTGAACTATCGTCTTAGTATTCTGTTCACCATTGAAGCTTTCCTTCGAGGTAGACTTCTTCACTCTCTTTGATAGAGACCGAAGGTGGTCGATCTCCAATCCTTATTTTGTTTTCTTGAAGGAAAGAATTTAGGATGGAGATCGTTGTTCAGAATCCTACAAATATACTACGTATATTAACCTCGCGACATGGATTCTGCTAAAGCAGTTGAATGGTCCGAGGGGTATGGCGCATATCCTGGTTATTCCTACGGATTGCGACTTAGACGAAAAGTATTCTAATTGAACTGCAACTCGGGGTTGCCTGCAACCTCCCAGGAGTTTCCAGTTTCAATTTTATATACTTATGGTGTTGTCACAACAACACCATTTAAGCTTTTATATTTACCGAAATTCGTTTCGCATAAATAATAATTGCTCGAGCATATCTTTTTATGCTCGGTGGTTCTAGCCGAACGCATTCCTTCGTGGAAAGGATTACTTGGCAACTCAGGATGACGAGTCAGCGACAGCTACTGCGTATTGAATTGCCCGAGGCATTTCAGTACCAGCTGGCGCTTTGATATGGACGGTTGGTTATGTCTTTCTCACCTGCTTTGATTGAATACCAACCGTATCTCTGCCCAACAATCACGGACTTAAGTCTCTGATTAACGGGGATTCTCGCATACATGAATGACCATCTACTGCTGTGACGCTAGTATTCATCGTCTTCGGTATTGCGAGAATTTTAAACAGAGATATCTATTCGACTCTCATCTTTTCTGTTTACCGCACGGTAACAGAATTCTGTAATAGTCTCTTGCTGCATCGTATCTCGATAATGCGAATGATTTTTGCGGAATCTGAGTTTGTCCTCAAAATATCTTGTATTCGGAGGTGTGCAATTGTTCATTGTTCACCCCGGATTAGCAGATGTATTGAAAGACATCGCCTACTCCCACACCTGCCAGCTCTACTTCCAAATGTTCAGCCCATGAGAAGCAGTTCTTCAAGCGGCTCTCCCCTGTGTTTCATTACTGAAGAACGCCCCGCTTTCATTGCACAACGGACAGCAATGGAATGGCGGTTAGCGTTTTCAGTCATTTGTAAGCACAGGTTTAGAATCTTGAGATTCCTTCTCTCGATTCAGCTGGAAGACGTAGGTTGCATTCATTGCCTACCTTCGTCTTCAACGTCACAGTGTTGTTTCTCCTTAAGCTGAGATTCAACGTCTATGAGATTTTCTTGCCATCAGGGACCTCGGTCTTTTGAAGGCAATTGACTTTCGCCTTTTGAGCTTATGCATTAAGAGAATCATCGCCGCGCCGTCCGGCATCGGTGACTAACAAATATTTTATTTGTTTGGTCTCTCAGCATAACTCTTTTAAGGGCGAAGGTCACGTGACTTACCCGGATGCTTGGACAACTTGCCTCTACTGATTCCGAACCAGTCAGTCGGCAGCTGTCAGAGCGCCCCGAGTCAGTTACGAACTATGCTGTGGACTTAGTTCGGTTGTTCCAGAGCAATCATTACTTCGTCTTAATAGCTTGTCAGTATGAGTACTGTACATAACCAAAGTCGAGAAGAGGGATAGGTCATACGGACTATTCCCTTCTTTTCGTCTTAGGTAACTGCATGACTTCTCTTGAGAAGTCAAGCACAAAGGGATGGGGATTTGTGACGCTCGATTTCGTACCGATCTTCGTAGCGAAGACTCAGAACCCTTCGGTAACTGACGATTGGTTCGAGTCCTTCACAATACCCTCCCTAATGGACTTCACCGCCTCCGATACGAAGGCTATGCTGCTTTGTCCTGTGAAGGCGCGACGGAGCTGTCTGAAGAAACTCGACACCCAGGATGAGTGTGGACGCCTCTTCATCATTCTCTCGCGTTCCGCAAGAACTTCTCCGTGGCGCAGGTAATGAAGGCAGGCGCCTGGTCCAACCGGACTGCATGCACCTCCTTGTACCTTCAGGATATTGCCCACAGTTCCTTGGATCTTTTTCCTTGGGAACCGTGTTGGTTGCTCAACACGTTGTGTAGTTAACCCAGACCCTCGCAGGCTGAACAGCATCGAGTCCTGGTGTGACCGTAAGAATGGATGAGGAATGAGAGTGTGACTGGCTCCTCTTCCCATCTTTTTCTTCCCTCTACCTCTGGGTAGAGGGACACGGTCGTCACCCTGCTGGGTAAGGACGAGATGCAGGTGAGCTACTCAATAGAGCACCATCCTATCCCTTTCAGTAGGGATAGGAGTAAATATCCACCACTTCCTCCAACAAGGGGGAGGAAGTGGATGCCAATTTGAGACAATCCATCATTTTATGATTGTCTCTTGCAAACAGGAACAAGTTCTTGCTTGCTGGTACGAAGAGATACGCTTGCCTCTCTCTTAGTACTTGGCCCAGAGGTCTGACCATTGATCCTGCGGTGCACACCCCGATCAATCGGACAGAGGTTTGGATCCCTCCCTTGCTCTTACGACCAGGGAGGCACTCCAGGGTTGGACGAACACCAGTCTGTTCACCAAAAAGACTCAGATTCCTCCCACCAAGAAGTGAGTCTTCCTATTGTTAAAGGACCGAGGGTTTGTATTACGTATCGAACAAATGACAATTTGTCGAAAATTGCATTTTTCCTAACTATACAACTGAGGTCCTTTACATATAGTCCCACCTCATGCCACCCCTCACTCTGCAACTTTTTGCATGGGCCTAAAGCAAAAGTGATTCTTCACCTCTCGGGCGCGCGGGAGCGCGCACGATCGGACAAGCAGTTAACTACCGTTCTCCCCTTGTTCGAAGCTTACGACCGTCCCAGCTGCCGCTAGTTACCTTCCTATTGTTAAAGGACCTCAGGTTTGTATAGTTAGGAAAAATGCAATTTTCGACAAATTGTCATTTTTTTTTCATAAATTCACCATAAATCGAAATATTGTGCTAGAGACTTCCAAGTCGTTTCAAAATGAAGGAAAATGATTGAATATTACTAGAATATAAGAGTTTTAGCTCTTAACAATTGCGGTTTTTTCTTTTTTTTTTTTTTGCCATTCGCTTTAGGTACGATCCAAATTCGAACGACAAAGTTGAAATTTTTGCACTTAACATTGATTTATATGAAAATATTTCGAAACTGATAAAAGCTACAACCATGGGTTGTTTATTGTTGTATTGTGCATGAAATTGCGCACATTTCCATATATAAAACTATGTAACGGCAAATTTAAAAGGGTGCAAACATTAGGACAATCGCACGAAAAAATTTATCGGAAGAGTTATCGCACGAACGTAAGGAAAAAGTTTTTTCATAAATTCACCATAAATCGAAATATTGTGCTAGAGACGTCCAATTTGTTGCAAAATGAAGGAAAATGATTGAATATTACTATAATATAAGAATTTTAGCTTACAATTGCGTTTCTCGACCATTTCTGTAGAGTCAAAGTTGACCGAAGGTTGAAATTTTTGCACTTATCGTTATTTTTATGAAAATATTTCAAAACTGATAAAAGCTACAATCATGAGTGTTTTTTTGTTGTATTTTACATGAAATTGCGCACATTTTCATATATAATACTTCATGTAAAGGATAATTTAAAATGGTGCAAAAATTATGTCAAAGTGACGAAATAATTTCCGAGATGCGTCACTGATACTTTTTAGTGCGATAAGAAAGAAATTCGCGCTTGCGCGCCTGCGTAGCGATTGTAAACAAAACAACGCCTTGAACCGTGAACTCCCAGCATCCCCCAAGGCGCGTGATACAAAAGTTTTCGGCTGGTAGGCCTATAAGTATTTTTCCGCGAATTTAAAAAAAAACTTTTTTGAGCTGACGTATGATACATCCAATCGGCATACGGGAGACATTTTGACTCGACGTTTAATACGTCCAATCGGCGTAAGAGGGTTAACTGACAATAAAGGTAATAAAACCATTCTTACCTTCTATATTATAGTCATATCTTCATAATAAATAGCCTATTCAAAGAATAATTCCACATCACTGCACTCAACTTATCGTCGGAGTGGCCAGCCACAAAATGTAAGCATATAACTTTACAAAAATGGTTTATGTATACGGTTGCGTTCAAAGCGACATTTTTGTTTGATAAACTTTTAGAAATTTTAATAGTAGTAGTAGTGTAATTACGGTAGTAATAACATTAAGGCTAAAATTAATTCGAACTTCATTATTATTTTGGCAGTATTCGTATATAACTTCTCTGAACAATGAAGTCATACTAACGCTATTTGTCATAGATTATCGTAAGTATTGCTGTTTGTTATTGGCGACAAAGCGTAAACGAAATACGTAAAAGCATTTTTTACCTTGTATATTATCGTCATATCTTCATAATAAAAAGGCTATTCGTGGAGTAATTCCATATCAGTGAAATCAACTTTTATCTATGCGAGGCCAGCCAGCTGACAAAATGTACGTACGTATATGAAAATCAAATTATGGTAGCGTTCACAGCAAGATTATCTTTCGAAATTTTTATAGTACTATTCATGCTACGTAGTAATGATGTTTGGAATATACATAACATTCATTTTCATTACAAAATATCATTGTTATTTGTTCCGATACGTAATACAAACCCTCGGTCCTTTAACAATAGGAAGGTAACTAGCGGCAGCTGGGACGGTCGTAAGCTTCGAACAAGGGGAGAACGGTAGTTAACTGCTTGTCCGATCGTGCGCGCGCCCGAGAGGTGAAGAACCACTTTTGCTTTCGGCCGCGGGTGTGAAGGACGTGTTCGTCATCGCTCTCTGCCCGCTTCATCGTCGTATGCTTTGTTTATATTGTGTTTTCTACTAATGGTTTGTTTGACTTGAAAATGAAACTGTAAGTACACTGTTTTCATTTTCATTACTTAATTATGAATCAACATGGAGCTATCGCCGTAGAGACGGCGATTTCCGCTCTTTTCATGAATTGAACCCTTGAATTATGTCTCGGTGCCGAGGGCGGGCGCACTCGCGCCGAGTCATGTATTTTGGGCGAAAGTGTGTAATTGAAAGATGTAAGTACTCTTTTTCATTATATTTTTGCCCTGTGCGTTCGTTGCCGAGAGCTTGATTGCGTTCGGAACGAGCCTCTTATTTTGTATGAATAGAATGCAGTTTTCTTTTCATTTTCATTTATTAATTGCATCAAAATTAATTTTGGATCAATTTCCGCTCTTACCCGGGAATTAATCCTTACGATTTATTGCTGTGAAAGTGAAAATAGCAAGTGCAGTATTGTTCATTTTCATATATATTTATGATAGCATCATATTATTATGGATCAAGTTTCCGCTCTTACCAGGGAATTGATCTTTCCCCCTTTAAGTTCTATGAAGTGAATCGCAAGTGCAGTATTCTGTTTCATTTTCATATTACTTTTCACTGCTGTGCGGGGGTAGGGGAAGCGAAGGTCTGCCAGGAAGTCGTCGGAAAGCTCTCCCGCGACTCCCTTGGTATCCGATTCTTCGTCTTCTTTCCTGCCCCCCCGCTCAGCTTCCTCGTATTTGTGTTTGGGGTCTTCCTTCCGTTCGGGGTGGGGCATGTCTCCCCCCCCGTGCGTGAGGGAACCCCTCTTACTAATCTATCTGTGCTACCGCAGGTGCTACATCCGTGGGAGACGACCTTGGACAGGTATGGGCCACTGCGGCTGCAGGGCGTGCCTAGCATCCACGATCTGCTGCAGCGTCTAGCGAGGTCTGGGGCGGTGACCTTGGAGTGGTCTCCACTACAACCTTCACGGCCGCTTATGCTGCTTCCCCCCGCTGGTCTACACTCCCCATGCTGTGTCGGTGACGCCGTCTGCCGCATCTAGGGCCGGTCGCCGCCGTACCGAGGAGGGGTATGCCGCCGCCGCCTGTGTTTTCTTCGTGTTGCCTGCCCCAGACTTCCGCTGTTCCAGCAGCTCGCCCCTAGACCGGCCGCCAGTACCAGGTTCCCGCTGGCTGCCGATGATTCTACGAGGCGATGGCTGGGCCTGCCGTACCTGTCGCTGATGTGGTTCCCGCTACTGGCTTGGCTGTCCCTTCTGTGTTTACCGCTGCCGCTGTTCCTGCCGCTCCTGAGCTGGTTGCTGTTCCTGTCGCTCCTGGTTCCTGCGCCTGTCCATGCTGGTCCTGCCCATGGTGTGTCTTCCCCAGTCCCAGGTCCTTCCGGACAGGTGCAGTCGGGCCGTGTTGCTTCGGCAATAGGCCCGACTCCGGCCTGGATGGAGGACCTGACGACTGTCCTGCGTGTGCTGACGAAGAAGAGGAAGGTGTCATCTTCGTCTTCGTCTGTTGCTGCCTCTTCCCCTTCGACTTCTAAGGCCCATAAGCCGAAGAAGAAGAAGGCTGCCTCCCCCCCTAAGAAGTCTCCTTCGGGAACTTCTAAGGGCCCGTCCCACCTCGGTGGGACGGGGGGTCCTTCTGCTGGTCCTCCTGCTCCTTCGAGCCTTCGGGAGCCGGGGCCCGTCTCCCCTTCCGTAAGGAAGAGATAGACGGGGACCAGAGGAGTATCGGTTAGCTCTGGTACTTCCTCGCCTGGTGCTAGCGGCGATGCCGCTACGCCAGGTTCCGGCTCGGTCTCTCGTTTGCGGGAGATCCCGAGTGTACGCTCTCCCTCGGGAGACCGTGCAGCCAAAAGTTTCGGCGCCAGAGTTCGCTCGGCGCCAAGACCACGGCACGGAGCAGAAGGCTGCGAGAAACCGCCTCAGGTGACTCTCGCCAGGCCAGCGGCCGCTCTCCGCAGGCCGACCAGCTGGTAACCGGTTTTGGTTATATTCCCCCTAAGAAGACTCCTTCGGGAACTTCGAAGGGCTCGTCACACTCCGGTGTGACCGGGGGGGTTCTTCTGCTGGTCCTCCTGTTCCTTCGGGAACGGGGCCCGTCTCCCCTTCTGAGAAGAAGAAGAAGACGGGGACCAGGTGAGGGTGTACCAGCGGTAGCCAGCTGGTACACCCTCACCTGGTCTTGGCAGCTCTGCTGCTAAGCCAGGTACCGGCTCGGTTTCTCGTCCGCGAGAAGTTCCGAGTGTACGGTCTCCTTCGGGTGACCGTGCAGCCAAAGTTAAGACGCCTGAGTTCGCTCAGCGTCATGACCGAGGCACGGAGCAGAAGACTGTCGAGAGCCGCTCAGGTGACTCTCGCCAGGCCAGTGCCGCTCTCGGTAGCGACCAGCCGGTACCTCGGGCGGGTGGACGTGACGGTCTCTGACCGGCCACGGTTGAGGCTGGGAAGAGGTCCCCCAGGTCCCCTCGACCGACGGTACCAGCCTCGGCTGGTACCAGCGGTTTGACGTGCCGCGAGGACGCTCACCGGTCTCACCGCGAAAGTGAGCTCTGCAGGTCACCTGACCGCCGCTCCCACAGGGACCGGGCGGATACGGTGACCAGCAGCAGCTCGTCTGACGCACGGGACCGGGGTCGACGTGCTCAGTCGAGCCGCTCGCCACAGGTGAGCGGCACGGCCAGGCCTGCAGATCGATCCCCACCGCGGGTTGGTGATCGGCTGCAGCCCCCCACGTACGCTGGTCCTGCCAGCGAGCGGGGGGGGAGCGTCAGGTCTGTCTCTCCAGTACCTTCAACTTCCTCGGGCTACACCGGGAAGAGCGAGGTAGCTAGGAGTGATCGTGAGAGGTGCGCCGCTCACGATCCCTTCACGACGCCGCACGTGCCACGTATGGTCTTAGGACCAACCAGGACGTACGCGCAAGTGATTGGAGGCGACCGTCAGGGGGGGGGGGAGGGGGTAGCGTCAGTTCTGTCTCTCCGATACCTTCAACTTCCTCGGCATACGCCAGGAAGAGCGAGGTATATAGGAGTGATCGTGAGAGATGCCCGCCGTCACGATCCCGTCACGACGCTGCACGTGCCAGGTATGGTCTTAGGACCAACCAGACGTACGCGCAAGTGATTGGAGGCAACCGTCAGGGATCTGTTGCTTGTCCTTCTTCTGAAGGAGGAGGGTCCTGGGAGCTGCTCTTGTTGGAGGGACTGGATGGTCCTACTCCTCAAGACGCTGTAACTTCCGAGATTCAGAGTAACTTTGCCCAGGTTATTGCACTGATTCGTCAGCACAACGACCTGGGGGAAGGATCGCCGCTCCCACCAGCAGAGCCCATGTCTCTGCTCGAGTCGTTTTGGGGCCCGAGAGGGAACCCAAACCGACGGTGGGTTTGCCGCGATCGGAGCTTGCCGATTCTGTCTTGAACCAGTCTCTCTCGTCTCCGGACAAGAAGGCTCTCTCAGTTCTGGCCGGTCGATCAAGCTACTTCCACCTCCTCTACTGCGACAGCGGCTTTTCTACGTGTCTTCGGACACCGTATTTAAATACTCCTTCGGTCCTCCTGAGAGGTTTCGACCTCGACGAGGACTGGAATGAGTCGGAGGACGGTATCGGCTCTCTCCTGTCAGGTGTCGATCAGCCCCACCCAGACGACGTTCACAGTGGCGGCAGACCCTTACCTACAGTGAGAGTTCGTAACCCTCCTCGGGGAAAACGTTTTCTCCTGACGATACGTTTTCCCAGACTCTGAGAGGCCATCGCCGCAAGGCGATGGCTGCTCCTACTCTTCTCCAACTGCTAGTTCCACTGGGAAGGCGAGCGAGTATCCAATTCCTCCCCCATTCCCTCTCTCCTTACGGCTACGAGGGAAAGGGGAGGGATCCTACAGAGATTTCTCTGTAGGATTCCACGTTGGGGACTGCGCTACCGGGGGGACCTTCGGGTCCTACCTGACGTAAGCCCCGGTCGTTGAGGAGGGATCCTGCCCCATTCTCGATTTCTACGGGAATCGAGAGGACCACCAGCCGATATCGTTTGACGAATTCGGTGGGGGTTTCGCAGACTGCTTAGATTTCTACGGAATTTCTAGCGCATTCAGAGTGTTAGAGTTTCTTACGATCTCCAAACACTTAGGCGAGACCACGGTCCAAAGTGAGCGAGACGGGAATCCCCGATATGTTACACGATAATCGGGAACCTCGCCTATGCTCGAATTCCTGGAATTTCTAGCATTAGGAAGAAGACTGCTGCTGAAAGAAGACTATCTCACAGTAGGCGACCAACCTGGAATAGAGAAGAACGGGCGGGAATATCCAGTTTGGCTTGAACTATCGTCTTAGTATTCTGTTCACCATTGAAGCTTTCCTTCGAGGAAGACTTCTTCACTCTCTTTGATAGAGACCGAAGGTGGTCGATCTCCAATCCTTATTTTGTTTTCTTGAAGGAAAGAATTTAGGATGGAGATCGTTGTTCAGAATCCTACAAATATACTACGTATATTAACCTCGCGACATGATTCTTCTGCTAAGCAGTTGAATGGTCCGAGGGGTAGGCGCATATCCTGGTTATTCTACGGATTGCGACTTAGACGAAAAGTATTCTAATTGAACTGCAACTCGGGTTGCCTGCAACCTCCCAGGAGTTTCCAGTTTCAAATTTTATATACTTATGGTGTGTCACAACAACACCATTTAAGCTTTTATATTTACCGAAATCGTTTTCGCATAAATATAATTGCTCGAGCATATCTTTTTATGCTCGGTGGTTCTAGCCGAACGCATTCCTTCGTGGGAAAGGATTACTTGGCAACTCAGGATGACGAGTCAGCGACAGCTACTGCGTATTGAATTGCCCGAGGCATTTCAGTTACCAGCTGCCGCTTTGAGATGGACGGTTGGTTATGTCTTTCTCACCTGCTTTGATTGAATACCAACCGTATCTCTGCCAACAATCACGGACTTAAGTCTCTGATTAATGGGGATTCTCGCATACATGAATGACCATCTACTGCTGTGACGCTAGTATTCATCGTCTTCGGTATTGCGAGAATTTTAAACAGAGATATCTATTCGACTCTCATCTTTCTGTTTACCGCACGGTAACAGAATTCTGTAATAGTCTCTTGCTGCATCGTATATCGATAATGCGAATGATTTTTGCGGAATCTGAGTTTGTCCTCAAAATATCTTGTATTCGGAGTGTGCAATTGTTCATTGTTCACCCCACCCCCGGATTAGCAGATGTATTGAAAGACATCGCCTACTCCCACACCTGCCAGCTCTACTTCCAAACGTTCAGCCCATGAGAAGCAGTTCTTCAGGCGGCACTCCCCTGTGTTTCATTACTGAAGAACGCCCCGCTTTCATTGCACACCGGACAGCAATGAAATGGCGGTTAGCGTTTTCAGTCATTTGTAAGCACAGGTTTAGAATCTTGAGATTCCTTCTCTCGATTCAGCTGGAAGACGTAGGTTGCATTCATTGCCTACCTTCGTCTTCAACGTCACATAGTGTTGTTTCTCCTTAAGCTGAGATTCAACGTCTATGAGATTTTCTTGCCATCAGGGACCTCGGTCTTTTGAAGGCAATTGACTTTCGCCTTTTGAGCTTATGCATTAAGAGAATCATCGCCGCGCCGTCCGGCATCGGTGACTAACAAATATTTTATTTGTTTAGTCTCTCAGCATAACTCTTTAAAGGGCGAAGGTCACGTGACTTACCCGGATGCTTGGACAACTTGCCTCTACTGATTCCGAACCAGTCAGTCGGCAGCTGTCAGAGCGCCCGAGTCAGTTACGAACTATGCTGTGGACTTAGTTCGGTTGTTCCAGAGCAATCATTACTTCGTCTTAATAGCTTGTCAGTATGAGTACTGTACATAACCAAAGTCGAGAAGAGGGATAGGTCATATGACTATCCCCTTCTTTTCGTCTTAGGTAACTGCATGACTTCTCTTGAGAAGTCAAGCACAAAGGGATGGGGATTTGTGACGCTCGATTTCGTACCGATCTTCGTAGCGAAGACTCAGAACCCTTCGGTAACTGACGATTGGTTCGAGTCCTTCACAATACCCTCCCTAATGGACTTCACCGCCTCCGATACGAAGGCTATGCTGCTTTGTCCTGTGAAGGCGCGACGGAGCTGTCTGAAGAAACTCGACACCCAGGATGGAGTGTGGACGCCTCTTCATCATTCTCTCGCGTTCCGCAAGAACTTCTCCGTGGCGCAGGTAATGAAGGCAGGCGCCTGGTCCAACCGGACCGCATGCACCTCCTTCTACCTTCGGGATATTGCCCACAGTTCCTTGGATCTTTTTCCTTGGGAAACCGTGGTGGTTGCTCAACACGTTGTGTAGTTAACCCAGACCCTCGCAGGCTGAACAGCATCGAGTCCTGGTGTGACCGTAAGAATGGATGAGGAATGAGAATGTGACTGGCTCCTCTTCCCATCTTTTTCTTCCCTCTACCTCTGGGTAGAGGGACACGGTCGTCACCCTGCTGGGTAAGGACGAGATGCAGGTTGAGCTACTCAATAGAGCACCATCCTATCCCGTTTCAGTAGGGATAGGAGTAAATATCCACCACTTCCTCCAACAAGGGGGAGGAAGTGGATGCCAATTTGAGACAATCCATCATTTTATGATTGTCTCTTGCAAACAGGAACAAGTTCTTGCTTGCTGGTACGAAGAGATACGCTTGCCTCTCTCTTAGTACTTGGCCCAGAGGTCTGACCATTGATCCTGCGGTGCACACCCCGATCAATCAGACAGAGGTTTGGATCCCTCCCTTGCTCTTACGACCAGGGAGGCACTCCAGGGTTGGACGAACACCAGTCTGTTCACCAAAAAGACTCAGATTCCTCCCACCAAGAAGTGAGTCTTCCTATTGTTAAAGGACGAGGGTTTGGGTATTACGTATCGGAACAAATGACAATTTGTCGAAAATTGCATTTTTCCTAACTATACAAACCTGAGGTCCTTTACATATAGTCCCACCTCATGCCACCCCTCACTCTGCAACTTTTTTGCATGGGCCTAAAGCAAAAGTGATTCTTCACCTCTCGGGCGCGCGGGCGCAGCGCACGCCCATCGGACAAGCAGTTAACTACCGTTCTCCCCTTGTTCGAAGCTTACGACCGTCCCAGCTGCCGCTAGTTACCTTCCTATTGTTAAAGGACCTCAGGTTTGTATAGTTAGGAAAAATGCAATTTTCGACAAATTGTCATTTTGGTAGTGAATAATAGTTTAGAATTATCATACATACACTGCATTGTTATGGGTTTGTGGCAGTGATAAAACGACCAAAATAACGTTTTCCTTTAAGTCAACGCGTTTACTTCAATAAATTTTCACTTACTTGTGTATCCTAAAAAAAAATAATAGTTCAAGTAACAAATGTTCTTTTTACCGAGTAAAACAAAAAGTAAAAAATCCTTCGGTGTTGTGCCTTAATCAACTGATTTGGAAATTATAGATGGTTAGTCTAGAACAGTTAAACATGTTGTATAAACCAAAATAATGCAAATGGCGGGGAACAAATCTTAACATTCCTCGAGAGATTAGAGAGATGAACCAAGGCCATCTAGGATGAATTCTCTCTCTCTCTCCTCTCAACTATACTCTAAGTGTTAACTTGAGTCTCTGAAACCAATAGGTATTAGCACACGTGCAACTGTATGTGTGTATGGGCATACTGTTAAAAAATGTGCTGTACCTACAGGTAATACCTACATCTTGGAAGATAAAACAAACAAAAATTTTGTTGTTGTTAGTTGCTGGGGATATAAAGGGTGTGACCAGCAGACAGAAAGATTAACATTTTTCCAGAGATTAAAGAGCTGAATTTTGTTTTGAAGGTATGTCAACCGTGTTAGTAAATAGGTATCCTCTTCTAAAGAAATTTTTTTTCTCTTCTTTTTGCGGAAGAATCTTCAAGCCATTTTGCATTCAAAGTAATGAGAAGGAATCATTCTATTCTTCATGAAATCAGTAAAATACTTACACTAATAACTAAAAACTACGTACTTGTAAGCACACACATCATCGTTAGCTTCGTGTGTGTAAACGTTCATTCTAAGAAATTACAGAGTAGTATAACTAACACCTGATTGGTTGGTTGGTAGCCATGGAGATCTGTTATCCAATGACTGCCCTCTGTTTCTGTTCTATTTATAGACATATGCCATGGATGGCACTAGGTTTGAACGTTACCATGTTCGTGATTTTCTGACTGCTGACGGCAAAACTTACTCAATAATTTTCTTTATATAATTATTCCTTCGTGAAAACAATACATAATATAATATGATCATTTTAACTTTAACGTATAGTTGTATGAAAAATACCAGTGTGTCGTAGTGATGTGTCATCAATATAGTGGTATGAAAATACCACATGGTGTTGTAGCGAAACGTAATCACAAAGTACGAATCCTTTTCCCGGACCATCCTCAGAATTTTACGACTCTTCAACTTCAAGATCGATATGGTGAAATATATTATATAGTCATACTTATTGTTAAAATTCACAAGTTGAACTGCAAAACATTATTATATTTTGATTGTTATGTACATATATTTTTTGTGTTTTACGGAATGTTTGTTTTGAAAATAATACCTATTAGTGAACATATGGTTATTAATTGTCCCACTATTTTATTATAGGTGATCTTAATTATCTCACATTCATTTAACAGTATTATATTAATATTTATTTAAATAAACTGTAATTAATAAATAACAATAATGAAAAACATAAAGGGAAAAAATGTTTTTGCTGCAGTAGTGGTGTTTGATTATGCATCTGACCTCACATTTTGCCGTAAGAGAAGGTGGTCCCTCCCCCCTAAGAAGTTTCGTCATGGGACTTCTAAGGGTCTGTCTCGCTCCGGTGAGACAGGTGGGTCTTCCGCTGGTCCTCTTGTTCCTTCGGGAATGGGGCCCGTCTCTCCTTCCTTGGGGAGGAAGAAGACGGGGACCATGGTGGTACCGGCCACCGCTGGTATCTCCTCTCCCGGTTCCGAAGGTTCCACCTCCGGACCAAGAACCTTCTCGACCACCCGCTTGCGAGCGTTACCGAGTGTACGGTCACCTACGGATGACCGTGCAGCCAGGGTCCAGACTGCGGAGTTCGCTCCCCCTGTCTGGACCCAGGCACGGAGTGGAAGATGGTAGGAGTCGCTTGGGTGACTCTCGCCAGACCGGCGATAGCAGCGATCGTGCGTGTTGACGTGACGTGACGTTCCTGCGGGTCCGTGCACGCAGAGACCGGTGGAGGCGGGCCATCCAGCCCTCTTTTAATTAATCCTTTTCTTTCAGAGACAGCCCCACCCAGACAATGGTCGCGTTCGCACGACCGACCAGTCTCGGGGGTGGAAGACGCTTCACCTGCCAGGTAGGAGTTTCGTAGCCCTCCTCAAGGAAGCGTTCTCTCCACTGCTACTCCCCAGGTCCCTCCGGACAGGTGCAGTTGGGCCGTGTTGCTTCAGCAACTGCCTCAACTCCGTCCTGAGGAACTGGCGAAGAGGAAGTCTAGGAAGAAGAGGAAGGTATCGCTGTCGTCTTCTGCCGCCTCTTCCCCTTTGACTTCTGAGGTCCCCCAGCCGAAGAAGAAGAAGGTAGCCCCCACCTCCTCCCACCCCCCTCAGAAGTCTCGCTCAGAGACCTCTAAGGGTCTGTCCCACTCCGGTGGGACAGTTGGGGCTTCTGCTGGTCCTCCTGTTCCTTCGGGAACGGGGCCCGTCTCTCCTGCAAGGAAGAAGATGACGGGGACCGGAGAGGTACCGGCTAACACCAGTACCTCTTCTCCTGGCGCCAGAGTTCTGCCTTGATGCCAGGTACCGTCTCGGCCTCTCGTTCGCAAGAGGTACCGAGTGTACGGTCACCTGTGGGTGACCGTGCAGCCAAGACCCAGGCAACCGAGTTCACTCGGCGCCAGGATCCAGGCACGGAGCGGAAGACTGGTGGGAGTCGCCCAGGTGACTCTCACCAGGCTAGCGATCGCTCTCGTGGCGAGTCGCCGGTACCCAGGGTTGACGCGACGGTCCCAGACCAGCCGGGGGCTGAGGCGAGGAAGCGGTCCCCTCGACCAGCCTTGGCTGGTCCAAGTGGCGTGACGCGCTGTGAGGACAGGCCTCGCTCCCACCGCGACTGCGGACTCTGCCGGTCCAGCCGCTCTTCCCGGGAGAGCCGCTCGACCAGGCCTGCAGATCGATCGCCACCGCAGGTTGGCGAGCGTCTGCAGCCCCCCCCCCCCCAGCACGCAGGTTCTACCGGTGGGCGAGGGGGTAGTGTCAGGCCTACCTCTCCTATCCCTTCAACT
This sequence comes from Macrobrachium nipponense, assembly GCF_015104395.2. Taxonomy (NCBI): domain Eukaryota; kingdom Metazoa; phylum Arthropoda; class Malacostraca; order Decapoda; family Palaemonidae; genus Macrobrachium; species Macrobrachium nipponense. The sequence continues at coordinate 51,572,246 of NC_087220.1, forward strand.
TCCTCGGGCTACACAGGGAAGAGGGAGGCGATCAGGAGTGATCGCGAGGGGCGCGCTCCCACCACGACAGCGGACTCTGCCGGTCCCCTGACCGCCGCTCCCACCGGGACCGTACGGATAGGGGAACCAGCAGCAGCTCTTCTGACGCTTGGGACCGTCGCCGCTGCTCTCGGCCTAGCCGCTCTCTTCCGGAGAGCCGCTCGACCAGTGCAGCCTGATTGCCAGCAGCTCTCCTGAAGAGACTGACGCTCCGTTCTTGGTCCAGCGTTTCTCCGCAAGAAGACCGCTGGTCCAGACTGGCAGCTTGATCGTCACCGTGGTTGATGATCGCCTGCAGTCTTCCCAGCCTAGTAGGCAGGGTAGGAGCATCAGGTCTCCCTCACCTGTCCCTTCCCTCCTCAGGCTACACCGGGAGGAACGAGGCGAACAGGAGTGACCGTGAGGAATGCACTTTTTACGGTCCGGCCACAGGCCTGGTTCGGTCTTGGGACCAACAGATCCTTGCTCAAGTCATTGGAGGAGATCGTGGGGGGCTGGCGAGGACGAATGACGCTTCCCAGACTCTCGGAGGGACCATAACCGCCGTTCACGTGACGGTCCATCTAGACCACGCACTCAGAGACCAGGGTGGGCTCCCCCTTCGGTCCTCTTGAGAGGTTTCGACCTCGACGAGGACTGGGAAGCGTCGGAGGACGGTATCGGCTCTCTCCTGTCAGGTGCTCGCTCAGCCCTACCCAGACGACGGTCACGGTGGCGGCAGACGTTTAGCCTACAGTACGAGTTCGTAACCCTCCTCGGGAAAACGTTTTCTCCAGACGGTAACGTTTTCCTAGACTGTGCGGTGATGGCTGCTCGTAATCGCTTCTTCGACTGCTAGTTCCACTGGGAAGGCGAGCGAGTATCCAATCTTCCTCCCCCATTCCCTCTCTCCCTATGGCTGCGAAGGGAAGGGGAGGGATCCTGCAGAGCGTTCTCCGTAGGATTCCACGTTGGGGACTGCGTTCCTGTTGGGACCTTCGGGTCCTACCGGACGTAAGTCCCCGTCGTTGAGGAAGGATCTTGCCCCATCCTCGATTTCTACGGGAATCGGGAGGACCACCACCCGATGATCGTCTGACGAATTCGGTGGGGGTTTCGCCAAGTGCTTAGATTTCTTCGAAATTTCTAGCACTCTCCGAGTGTTCTAGTCTTCTACGATCTGCAAACACTTGGGCGAAACCACGGTCCAGAGTGGGCGAGACGAGAATCCCAGATATTTGTTACTAAGATAATCAGGAATCTCGCTGAATGTTCGAATTCCTGGAATTTCTAGCGTTTGAGAAAAGCACTGCTGCTGAAGGAAGAATATCTCCGGAAGGGCTCAGCCTTGATGGACCAGACGGTCCGTCGCCTCATTAGGCGGCCAATTCTGGGATAGAGAAGAACGGGTGGGAACATCCAGTTTGGCTTGAACTATCGTCTTCGGTATCCTGTTATCCCCATAGAAGTCTTTTTTCAGGGAAAACTTCTCCTTCACTCTCTTCATTAGAGAATAAAGGGTGTCGGCTTCCAGTCCTTATTCTTGTTCCTTGAATGGAAGAGAATTTAGGATGGAGGTCTATGTACAGGAACCTACAAATATACTACGTATATTGCCCTCGCGACATGCTTCTGTTATCAGTTGAATTGTCCGAGGTGTAGGCACATACCGTAGTTAACTCTACGGGTTGTGACCGAGACGAATAGTATCTTCTTAATTGAACTGAAACTTAGTACTGCCCTGCAAACCTCCCAGGAGTTGCCAGTTTCAATTTTGAGATACTGATGGTATTGTTACAACAACAACACCTCAGCATTTGCATTCACAGAAATCTGTTTCGATTAAATGCAAATGCTCGAGTGTATTTTTTTGCGCTCGATGGTTCTAGCCGAACGCATTCCTTCTTGGATTGGATTACCTGGCAACTTGGATGACGAGCGAGCGAGAGCTAGCGGTGTATTGGGCTGCCTGCCGCAGCCCAGTACTATCTGGCTCTCCGAGATAGCACGGTCGGATTATGTCTCGCACGGTCAGATTATGTGTCTCTCCTCTACAATGATTGACTACCGAACCGAATCTGCCCGGCAATCACAGACTTAGGTCTCTGGTTGGCTGGAATTCTCGCATATGTGAATGACCATCTCTACTGCATCACCTTGAACATTGCGAGAATTTTCAGACAGAGTATCTCAATAGACTCGCTATCATCTTTGTTTACCGCACAGTAACAGAAGTCTATAGCCTAGTCTCCTGCTGCATCGCACCTGCCGCTGCGATAATGCGGAATGATTTCTTCAGACATCTGAGTTTGTCTTCTAAATATATCTCGTATTCATAGGTGTGCAATTGTTCATTGTTCACCCCAAATTGTAGATGTACAGTAAGTCCTCGGGTTACGCTGGTCTCGACTTACGATGTTTCGTGGTTACGAACGCTCCCCATAAAATATATAATATTTTGCGTCGTTCCGTCTTACGCGGTTTAGCGTCGTAAGCAACGTAAACAAACGCGAACTAGTCCCGGGCGCACGGCGGAAGAATACGCTTTGTGGGGGAGAGGACGGCGTCGCTTCGCTACGCTCATTCCTCGCCCATACGCCATTTTGGTTGTTTACACTGCCTCTCTCTCCCTCGTGTTGTATCGTTTTTGTAACTTTTTGCTCTTTGTTATGGCTCCCAAGCGCAAGGCGGACTCTTCTGATGGTAGTGCATCGAAGAAAAGAAAGGCCATCACCATGGAAATTAAAGTGGACATTATAAAGCGATCTGAGAAGGGAGAAACGCCAACAAACATTGGCCGCTCGCTTGGCCTTAGTCGTTCGACCGTTGCTACCATTATCAAAGATAAAGAGCGCATCGTTGAACATGTGAAAGGATCTGCTCCTATGAAAGCGACAGTGATAACTAAGCAGCGTAGTGGTCTAATAATTGAATCACCTGCCTCAGCATCTCCAGCAACTTCTGGAGGTTCTTTTTCTCTTCACTAACCTCCCCCAGTCTCTCCAGCACCGCAGCTTCCTCTCCAGTGTGCAAGCCAATCAAACTAATAAAGGTAAGGAATTGTTCTCTCGTTGTTATTGATAGGTATTTACATTAAATCATGTGGTATTTTTCAATGTTCCGACTTACACTGAAAATCGTGTTACGACGCATCGTAAGAACGGATCAACATCGTAACTCGAGGACCCCCTGTATAACGGAAGACATCACCTGTCCCCCGCCCTGCCAGCTCTACTTCCAAGTATATAGATGTCCTCCCTGGATAACCTGGGAAGAAGATGATGATGATTTAGCCCATGAGAAGTGGTTCTTCAGGCAGTACATCCCTGTGTTTTCATTACTGAAAAGCGTTCCACTTTCATTGCAACTCTGACTTCTCACTGAACAGCAATGAAGTAGCGGTTTAGCGTTTTCAGTCCTTTGTAAATCACAGGGATTAAACCGTCTTCGCGGGTTGGTGTCATTGGCAGGACTTTTCTAAGTTCAGAATCTTGAGAGTTACTTCTTTTGATTTGGCTGTAAAGACGTAGGTCTGCATTCACCTACCACCTTTGTCTTCAACGGCACATAGTGTTGTTTCTGTCTTGCCATCAGGGACCTCGGTCTCTAGAAGGCAATTGACTTTCGCCTGTTGGGCACATGCCTTGAGAGAATCATCATCTCGCCTTCCGGCATCGGTGGCAACAGATAGACGATTTGTATGGTCTCTCGGGCATAACCCTTCAAAAGGCGAGGGTCACGTGACTACGCCTCGGATGCTTGGACAGCTCGCCTCACACAACTGAATGCAGTCAGTCGGCAGCTGTCGAAGCGTCCAAGACCGCCACGATCTACGCTGTGGACTTAGTATCAGTTGTTCCAGATCAATCATTACTTCGACCTACTAGCGTGTTCCGGTACCCATAACCATCGACACCCACCATGGAGTGTTGGTGTCCTTCCACCGCGGAGACGAAGAAACTTCGCCACAGTGGGGTACGAGATCGCGAGAGTCTTCGCTGCAGTGGGATACGAGACCGCGAGACACTTCGCTGCAAACGGATAGACCAGTATGGGTACTGGACATCACTCCGAAGAATATGTCGGACAGGAAGATGGATAAGTCATTGTGACCATATCCTTCTTTCCCTCCTGGACTGCCCACAGGTCCTTGGAACCTCATTTCCCTGGACCAGTGATGGATGCTTGCAAGATGTGTTTGCTTACCCAGCTCCTCGACATGCCAAGTTGCATCTCGTCCATGGTGTGCAGTTGTAGAGGTAAGAAGGATGAGAGAGTGACTGGCTCTCCCCCTTCCACGCCTCGTCTCTCCATTCCTAATTTCCTCATCCTTCGGGTTGAGGATAGGACTCAAACTCACACTGGCTGGTCGGACGATTGTCGTCCATGGTGTGCAGTTGTAGAGGTAAGAAGGATGCGAGAGTGACTGGCTCTCCCCCTTCCACGCCCCGTCTCTCCATTCCTAATTTCCTCGTCCTTCGGGTTGAGGATAGGACTCGAACTCATACAGGCTGGTTGGGCGAATGATGCGGTAAGCCTATACATAAGCATACCGCATCATTCGTCCAACCAGCCTGTATAGGCTTACCGCATCATTCGTCCAACCAACCTGTATGATGCGGTAAGCCTATACAGGCTGGTTGGACGAATGATGCGGTATGCTTATGTATAGGCTTACCGCATCATTCGTCCAACCAGCCTATACATAAGCATCCTTTTTATGTTTCTTATCAGAATCATAGAAGCAATCCCGCTCCTTCCTCTAGCAATGGGAGGAAGGAGACTGACAATAATGCAAACCCTTCCCAGAACTTTGCATTAATGTCTCCGACGCCAATATTCTTCACAGCCCTTTTTCGGATGAGTCACGATCCCTCACTCATTTCGAAAAGACCCAGAAGTCTGACTCTTGATCACGCAGCTCCTATACTCTGATCAAGTTGTCAGAGGCAGCAGGGCACTCCTCCTCGCTCCAGGTCATAGCCTAGGTGCGCAGAACTCCAGTCAGTTCTAGAGGCTCACTCAGATTCCTCCCACCAATCGGTGAGTCTTCCTATTGTTAAAGGACCGAAAGGTTTGTATTACATATCGGAACAAATAACAATTTGTCGAAAATTGTATTTTTACTAACTATACAAACCTGAGGTCCTTTAACAAATATGCCCACCTCATGCCACCCCTCAATCTCTACCTGGGCTGAAAGGCAAAGTGGAGTGTTTACATCCGGTAGTTACTGCCTAACCACCTTTTACAAGATTCAACGGCCGTAATTCCAGCTACGCCGAAAGTATATTCCTATTGTTAAAGGACCTCAGGTTTGTATAGTTAGGAAAAATACAATTTTCGACAAATTGTTATTTTTGAAAGTAAATTGTATTTTTCCTGACTATATAAACCTGAGATCCTTTACATATATGCCAACCTCATGCCACCCCTGTGCGAATCTGGGCTGAAAGGGATAGTGGAGTGTTTACATCCGGGCAGGCTGGCCTACCCGCCTGCCACATGGTACGTGGTTACTGCCTAACCACCTTGTTCAAGAATGTAACGGCCATAATTCCAGCTACACCGAAAGTAATTCCATATATAAAGGACCTCAGGTTTGTATAGTTAGGAAAAATACAATCTACTTTCAAAAATTGTGATTTTTTCATCAATCTTTTCCAGATATATATATATTTTTTATTGTTGTTTAACCCTTAAACGCCGAAGCGGTATTTTAAAAATAGTCTCCCGCCGGCCTGAAGTTTAGTATGCAACCATCAGAAATGAAAAAAAATATCATTATCATATATAAATATTGGGATATATGAGTGCAAAAAAAATTTCATATATAATTGTATACAAATCGCGCTGTGAGCAAAACAGTTAAAGCTAACAAGTTTATTTTTTTTTCATTGCATTGTACACTAAATTGCGATCATTTTGGTGTATAATACATTGTAAAACGATCAAGGCAACACAGAGAAAATACTATCACAAAATGATGCATGAATTCGTAACGCGCGGACATAAAAAAAAGATGTTTTCAAAAATTCACCATAAATCAAAATATTGTGCCAGAGACTTCCAATTTGTTGCAAAATGAAGGTAATTAATTGAATATTATTAGACTGTAAGTGTTGTAGCTTACAATTGCAGTTTTCGACCATTTCGGTCGAGTTAAAGCTGAACGAAGGACAAATTTTTTCTATTTATCATTATTTATAATGAAATCTTTCAAAACTGATAAAAGCTACAACCATGGGTTGTTTTTGTTGTATTCTACATGAAATTGCACACATTTTCATATATAAAACTTTATGTAACTGCTAATTTAAAATTGTGCAAACATTACGACAATCGGACGAAAAAATTTATGATTTTTTTGGAAGAGTTACTGCGCGGACGCAAGGAAAAAGTTTATTTCATAAATTCACCATAAATCAAAATATTGTGTTAGACTTCCAATTTGTTGCAAAATGAAGGTAAATGATTGAATATTACTAGAATATAAGAGTTTTAGCTTACAATTGCGTTTTTCGACCATTTCGGTAGAGTCAAAGTTGACCGAAGGTTGAAATTTTGGCACTTATCGTTATTTATATGAAAATATTTCAGAACTGATAAAAGCTACAACCTTGAGTTGTTTTTTGTTGTATTCTACATGAAATTGCGCACATTTTCATACATATAACTTTATGTAAAGGCTAATATGAAATGGTGCAAAAATTATGTCAAAGTGACAAAATAATTTCCGAGATGTGTCGCTGATGCTTTTTAGTGCGAGGAGAAAGTTCTCACTTGTGCGCCTGCGTAACGATTGTAAACAAAACAACGCCTTGATCCGTGAGCTCCCAGCATCCCCCAAGGCATGTGATTCAAAAGTTTTCGCCTAGTAGGGCTATAACTATTTTTCTGCAAATTTAAAAAAAAAACTTTTTATATCGACGTATATATGTCCAATCGGCACCCATCAGACAATTTATATCGACATTTAATATGTCCAATCGGTGTTAAAGGGTTAAGGATGCAAAGGTCTTAACTTGCTTGTATTTAAGCTTCTTTTTTTCTATTTTTTTAGTTGTAGTGCATTTACATGTAATTAGTGTTATTTTTCAGGGTTGATAAATGTCTTCTTTAGGCATAATTCACTGTTGTGTTTTTGTGCAGCCTGTGAACCATATTCTTCATTATTCTAGGAATAAATACGCTTATAAACATCATGTCCCGGTTTGGAAGAAACTTAGAGACTGAGAGCAAGATAACTCATAATGAAAGGCTGGAATTCTTGGGTGATGCTGTTGTTGAGTTCCTGACCTCAATACATCTGTTCCATCTGTTTCCAAGTCTAGAGGAGGGTGGGTTAGCTACGTACAGGTGTGTTTTTCATAATTTCTACTTCTGTGATGTGAAACAGATTGTTCATTTTGAGTTAACTTATCTTTCATTAACATTTGCTTTATACATAACTTTATATAAGTTTGTATAGCTCTTGTAACTCTTCCAGAGCGGCAATTGTACAGAATCAACATTTAGCAGTGTTGGCAGAGAAACTAGGATTAGATCAGTTTATGCTGTATGCTCATGGTTCGGACTTATGTCACGACTCTGAACTGAGGCATGCTATGGCCAACTGCTTTGAGGCTCTTATGGGAGCTATTTTCCTGGACAGTGGGATTGAGGTGAACTGTTGTATCTGTTATTCATTATTGTTTCCTTCTTAATTGTATTATGTATCCCATTACCAAATATGATTACATGATACTTTGTTGAATTATGGGGATAATTTGGAAATATAGCAGCTTATATGACGAGTTTTTAAATCTTAATTTCTTGCAACAGGAAGCAGACAGTGTTTTAAGCACTACATTGTTCAAGGGTGAAGACCAGTTGTATGGTATTTGGGTCAATTATCCACCCCATCCTTTGCAAGAACAGGAACCACATGGTGATCGCAAGTGGATCAAAGCCTTCCCCATCCTTACCGTGTGTATTTGCCTCTTGTAGTTTTTTGAAAACTTACAATTTTGGAATTAATGTAGTGGATTATAAGCACAGCTGTTATATTTGCTGAGAAAATTATTTGGTAGTATTTAGATGCTGGTAATATCATTTATTACAGAAATTGGCCAAGTTTGAAGAATCCATAGGTGTAGAGTTCAACCACATCCGTCTATTAGCACGTGCCTTCACTGATCGTAGCATTGGCTTTAACAATCTTACCCTTGGCTCAAACCAACGACTTGAGTTTCTTGGTGACACAGTTCTACAGTTGGTAGCTTCTGAATATCTATACAAGCATTTTCCAGAACATCATGAGGGACATCTATCAGTAAGTACTGCCTTGAAGTATAGGTAATATTCTACAAAAGGGCTGGCATTACTTCTATGATTTGAATTAGTGATGGTTAATCAACCTAAGTGAATATAAAAAAGGGAATCTTATTGAACTACAGAAGCTTATACGAGTATCCATATCTACCAGGAATAAAACCACTTAACACAAGAACCTGATCATAATTTCACAAGATTGGTTTCAGGATTTTTTTTTATATACAATATCACCCAAGGAAAATTCATTGTGTTTCAGGTAGGCCCATCCTGCCTCTCTAATCAAAGTTCTGTTTTACACAGTCCCCTGTTGTAAAGGGAGGAGGGGAAGGAGGATGCAATTAGTATCAGTAACTAAAAATTGACATTATTTTGAATTTGAAGCTAAATTTAGAAAAATTTACAGATGGAAATTTTACCATCGAGTGTCTTTTGACTGTATTTAGCAGCGTTATTTTGCCAGAATAGAAATATTTAAATAAGGGATCTAAAGCTAATTGTCCTAAGATATCAAGAAACTTAGTTATTAGAAGCCATGTTGTAAACATTTAAATTACCTAGTCCAGATTTAGAGAAAAATAGCCGCCATTACTGTGGTACAATGGCCACAAAGCATATTGAAGCAGTAATTTTGTTAGCAAAATGTAGTAATTCAAGTGATGTTCACTAGTTATTTATGCTGCATATTAAATCTGGAATAAAAATTCCAGGAAAACAAGCCTACTAAAGAGCATCATTTACAGCATATTTGCTTACATTTGCTTGTTAGGAATCTTATCTATATTCTTGGAAAAAAGCCCTGTACAGTATACGTATATCTAAAGTCTAAAATTTTGTGCTTTAATTTTAATTTTTCCTTCAGTTACTTCGTTCATCTTTAGTCAACAATCGAACTCAAGCAGTAGTTTGTGATGATTTGGGGATGACTACCTATGCAATGTACTCTCATTTAAAAATTGAACTGAAGACAAAAGATCGTGCTGACTTGCTGGAAGCATTTCTTGGCGCCCTGTACATTGATAGGGTAAGTTATGATGCAATTAATCAGGAAATTTTGGCTTTTATTTTGGACCACTTTGAGTTGAAGCTTTTCTGTGTCCTGTATATTGATAGGGTAAGTTTTGATGTGATGAATCTTAGCAAGGTTTCTATTTTATTTCAGGCCACTTTTTTTTTTTTCTTTCTTTCTTTTTTTTGAGCTGAATGAAGATTTTCTGTAGTAACATTGTTTCAGAAGAAATTATTCACTGATGAATTGGTGATTTGAAAGCTATGATTACCATATGGTAAAATCTTATATTGTTCCGACACGTACTACAAACCTTCGGTCCTTTACATAAGAAATTACTATTCAGCGCCAGCTGGAGCGGTCGTAAGATTTACTAACAAGATAGTTTGGCAGCAACTGTAGGTAAACATATCACTTGGCTTTCGACCACCGTCGGGAGAAGATGTGTGTTCGCCTCTGCCCGCCTTTGTCGTGAGATTATTATTAGAATAAACTTAAAGCTGCTTACTTCTACCTGTTTCTTTAAGAATACTAGTGTTAATAAGTTTGTAAGTACTCTCTCTATTATTTTTGTTCATTTATTATGGAGTTGCATTGCTGTGACACCATGCAGTCCCACGAAGTGGAGGAGCCCCCTTGCCCCCCATCCAACTGGAGTGTCTGCCCTGGAGTGGGAGGACGCAAGTGTGGGGTGTTTTGGTCCAACGATGCCGTGGACCCTTATCCATTGTGTACTAAGTGCCAAGGGCGTCAATGCTCTCGGGCTGTCCCTTGTGATAATTGTGTCTCCTGGTCGGAGGAGCAGTGGGAGTTGTACGAGAAGAGGAGGAAACCCTGTAACGTTGCCAAGGTGTCTTCGGAAAGCTCTCCCTCGACACCTCTGGTGGCAGACACATCGTCTTCCTTTCTCCCCTTTGGGGGATGTGTCCTGCTCTGCCTTTTCACTCGATTTGTTGAGAGCAGAGGAAGGAGCGCTACACCCCGACCTTGAGTTGTACTCGGGGACTTCTGTCCGTTCAGGGTAGGATCCATCCCCCTGTGAGCGAACAGGAACCTCCCATATTAACCCGACTTTTGCTTCTCCAGGTGTGTCTGCCTCCGCGGGTGGAGACCTCCAGCAGGTGTGGCGATCGTTGAGTCTTCCGGGCACTGAGTATCCAGGGGCTGATTCATCACCTGGCTGCAGCCTCTGTCACTCGTGGGGTGGAGACGAGGACTACCACCACAGTGTCAACACCGGGTTATGCTGCACCTGGTGTATACCCAGCATGTAACCATGGTCACCCCCTTCGGCCGCGGTACAAGCCCCCCCGTTGCCGTACGTGCCCCGGAAGGAGATGGTTCCTCCGCCGCCTGGGTTTGCTGTCCTCGCCCCGTCCCCTGACTTTGAGTGGCCGAAGAGCTCTCCTCTAGACCATCCTCCGGTAGCTGTTGCCGTACTTGCTGTCTCCGTTCCTGCCCGTGGAAGTGCTGCTGCTCCCGCAGGTCCCTCCGGACAGGTGGAGTTGGGCCGTGTTGCTACCGCAACTGTCCCAGCCCCATCCTGTGTGGAGGACCTGTATGCTGTCCTGAGGAAGCTGGCGAAGAAGAAGTCCAAGAAGAAGAGGAAGGTGTCGTCGTCTTCTGCCGCCTCTTCCCCTTCGACTTCCAAGGCCCTCCAGCCGAGGAAGAAGAAGGTGGCCTCGCCCCTTGCTAAGAAGTCGCGCTCAGAGACTTCTAAGGGTCTGTCACGGTCCGGTAGGACAGGTGGGTCTTCAGCTGGTCCTCCTGTCTCTCCTTCCTCAGGGAAGAAGAAGATGGGGACCGCTGGTACTTCTGCTCCCGGCTCCAGAGGTTCCGCCCCCGGACTGGGAACCGTCTCAGCTGCTCGCGAGCCATTGGGCAACTTGGCAGCACTACAGAGCCGGGACCTGGGTAGTGGATGTCCTTCGGGAGGGATACCTACTGCCCTTCGAGTTGACGCCACCCCTCACTTCACACCCGGTCCACCTTAGACATATGTCCCCGGTTCTGCTAGGGACGTAGCACTGAAACAAGAAGCCAAGACCATGCTGAGCTAATGAGCTGTGGAGATCGTGCGAGATCAGTCACCGGGTTTCTACAGCCGACTCTTCCTGGTGGAGAAGTCTACATGGGCCTGGAGACCGGTGATAGATCTCTTTCATGAACCGATTCTTTTGCCAGACTCGGTTCCTGATGGAAACAGCATGCTCAGTGGTCGATCCCATCAGGGAGAACGAGTTCCTGCTTTCGGTGGACCTGAAGGATGCGTATTTCCAAATACCCATCCATCAGTCCTCCAGGAAGTACCTCCGCTTTATCCTTGACGGGACAGTGTACCAATTCAGGGCACTTGTTTCGGTCTCTCAACCGCCCCACAGGTGTTCACGCGAGTGTTCACTCTGGTGTCGGCTTGGGCCCATTCAGTCGGGATACGTCTGATGAGGTATCTTGACGATTGACTGCTCCTGGCGAGCTCCCACTCGCAGTTGCTACAGGACAGATCGACTCCTCAACTTATGCCGCGATCTGGGGATCGTGGTAAATGTTGAGAAGTCAGATCTCGAACCCAAGCAGAGGATAAAGTACCTGGGCATGCTGATCGATATGGTAGCAGCACCAGTCTTCCCCGCAGACTTGCGGATCAGCAGGTTCAGGGAGGCAGCCAGACGGTTCCTGTCATGACAGGAACAGTCAGCTTAGCAGTGGCAAGTCGTTATCGGTCACCTGTTGTCACTAGAGAAGTTAGTCCCTCACAGGTGCCTTCACCTGAGGTCTCTTCAGTGGAGACTAAAGGAGTGCTGGTCACAGGCACAGGATCCACAATCCTTCCTGGTTCCTCTCACGCAGGAAGTAAGGGAGGACCTGGTCTGGTGGCTAGATGACAGGAACCTCTTAATAGGAGTGCCCCTGCGCACTCCCCCTCTGGAGATGCTGCTGTTCTCAGATGCATCGAACGAGGGTTGGGCCGCACACCTGGAAGAGTTGCTGGTTGCAGGAGTGTGGAACCATCACGACAGGTACCTTCACATCAACTTCCTGGAACTCAAGGCTGCTTTCCTTGCACTCCAAGAGTTCCAGGAACGACTGATGTGACTCTCAGTGGTGTTGATGAGCGAGAACACCACGGTAGCAGCATACGTCAACAAACGGGGTCCTGTATCCCTCCTGTTGCACCAGTTGACGATGGAGGTGCACGAGTTGGCCGTAGCTCACTCGGTAGAGCTGTCAGCCAGATACATTCCAGGCAAGAGGAATGTAGTGGCAGACAAGCTCAGCCGCCAGAATCAGGTGATTGGGACCAAATGGTCTTTACACCCAGATGTGGCGGAAAGGCTCTTCGATCTATGGGGGCGCTTAGTAGTGGATCTGATCACCATCCGGCACAACAGAAAACTTCAGGTTTTCTACTCAGTTGTGCCGGACCCATGGGCAGCTGCAGAGGACGCGTTCCAACACCCATGGGACAACCTCGTAGTTTACACCTTTCCCCCGTTCTGCCTGATATGCAAGGTGATCAGCAGTGCTGATTACCAGCAATCTTCGGATGATTCTGGTGGCACCCTGCTGGCTCTTCTCTCGGAGGCACCGCACATTGAATAGTACCGGCAGGCAGTTTATTCCCTGTCTTCACAGCTGGCGGTTATCCACCATCTATTGTGAGCGAGAGGCTTTTCTCACCGAGCAGCAACAGAGATGGCTCATTACCTTAGACAGTTCTCTGCATTAGTACACCAGGGAAAGTGGTCCGTCTTCAGCAGGTAGTGGATTTCCTCGTCTTTCTTCGTCGAGAGAAGCTCCTCTCTGTCTCCGTAGTCAAAGGCAGGCTACAGAGCCGCCCTGGCCCTAGTCCTTAAACTGCGAGGAGTTGATATTTCCACCTCCATGGAAATATTGCTCCTGATGAAGAGCTTGAGAGGTCTTGCCCATCCAGGGAACTCAGGCCCCCGGGGTGGGATGTGACTTGTCTTAAGGAGCTTGACTCTCAAACCCTACGAGCCGCTCTGAGAGTCGTCAGACAGGGATCTGACCCTCAAGACCGTCTTTCTGCTGGCCTTGGCGAAGAGAGTAGGAGAACTTCACGGTCTTTCCTTCGATGTTAAACACTCGAGGGGATGGGGATCAGTTACGCTCTATTTCGTCCCGGATTTCGTAGTGAAGACTCAAAACCCTTCAGTCCCTGACGCCAGGTTCAAGTCCTTCACGATCCCCTCCCTGGAAGACTTCACCGATAATGGTGCGGATGAGATGCTGCTTTGTCCTGTGAGGTTGCTACAGCGCTATCTGAAGAAAACTCGACACCTAAGGCCTGAGTGTCGACGCCTCTTTGTTAGCACCGTGGTGACCAAGAAAGAAGGGTCCAAGAAAACTGTTTCTTTCTGGCTTCGTGAGGTAATCCGGAAAGCGTACGACTCCGACAGGAGTGCTGACACCAGTACCTTTTGTCCGAGAGCCCATGAAGCCAGAGGCATTGGTCCAATCTTTGCATTCCGCAAGAACTTGTCCGTGACACAGGTACTGAAGGCAGGGGTTTGGGCCAACCAGACCACCTTCACCTCCTTCTACCTTCGGGATATTGCCCACAGGTCCTTGGACACATATTCCTTGGGACCCGTGGTGGCTGCTCACTAAGTTTTTGTAGCTTACCCAGCTCCTTTACTGGACAAGGTAGCATCTCGTCCTTGTGAGACTGCATGAATGGAGAGTGAATGAGTGTGTGATTGGCTTCTCCTCTTTCTTCCCTCCCTGTCGGCAGAGGGTAGTGGTCATCACCACGCTGGACAGGATGGCGATGCAGGTAAGCTACGTAACCAAGCTCCATTCTATCCCTTTCATTAGGGATAGAAGCATTTATCCGTCCCTTCCCTAGCATGGGGGGAAAGTGGACACCAGTAAGAGACAAACCCAATACTTTATATTTGGCTCTTACATAGGACCTAGCTCTTGCTTGCTATTCATAAGAGGTATGCTTGCCTCCCTCTTATGAATTGGTCCAGAGGTCTGACCACTGATCTTGCAGTGCACACTCCAATTAGTTGGACGGAGGCTAGGTTTCCCCCTTTGCTCATACGACCAGGGAGGGAACCCAGGTTGGGCGAACACCAGTCTGTTCACAAGACTCAGATTCCACCCACCAATAAGTGAGTCTTCCTTATGTAAAGGACCGAGGGGTTGTATTACATGTCAGAACAAATCACAATTTTTGAAAGTAAATTGTATTTTTCCTAACTATACAAACCTGAGGTCCTTTACATATAGTCCCACCTCATGCCACCCCTCACTCTGTTCCTGGGCCTACAGCAAAGCGATATGTTTACCTCCGACCATTGGACAAGCAGTTTCTGCCGAACTACCTTGGTAGTAATCTTACGACCGGTCCAGCTGGCACTGGATAGTAATTCCCTATGTAAAGGACCTCAGGTTTGTAGTTAGGAAAAATACAATTTAGTTCCATAAATTGTGATTTTTTAAATTATCTGAAGTCTTATTCACTTGACACATTTTACTCATTACGTACATTAGCCTTATAAGCTTATCTGTTGTACTATTTATGTTCTGCACTAAACTTAAAACTGACATCAAGTAGTAAGTAGACTAGATTTAAAATTACCCTTCTGTGTCCAGCAGCTGTAAAGTATATCAAGGTCTAAAACTAGTATTAAATAAGTCAGTTTATAATGTAGAATTTTGTAGTTGTAGGTATAGAGTAAACATATTTCTCTGAGTACTAGGATTTCACAACTTTAATATTTTTTCTGCTAGGGTTTTAAATGCTGAAATGAAATCATGGGAAAGCTTGGTAATAATATCTTACCATTTCTTTGCCCTAAGCAAGTAGCAGCATTCAGTGTGTTTATCAAATTCACCCAGTGTGTAAAGTAAAATAAATCCCGTTATGACCAAGGGTAAGACCATAAGAAGAGGAATTGGAAATAATTTCTTCCTTTTTCCCAAAAACCACATATTTGTCATATACCACAAAAATCTGTACAGTATACTTAGTAGAGCAGTAGAATGTGTACTGTTTTCACGAAGGCTGTTTATCTGTTCAGGGATTGGATCACTGTCGAATGTTTTGTCAAGTATGCTTCTTCCCACGTCTCCATCATTTCATCATGAATCAAGACTGGAATGATCCAAAGAGCAAATTGCAACAGTGTTGTCTTACACTAAGAACAATGGATGGCGGAGAACCTGATATTCCCATTTACAAGTTAGTCTGGTTATCAAAGCTTTTATTTTTTTTTTACCTTCCAGCTTTCATTATTCTTCACAAAGTTTTAGCAGGTTTCAGCTATTCCATAAGTTTACCTTTGGTGGTCTTCTCCACCTTTTATTTTGCTCAAAATAATAATTTTAATATTTGCTGCAGAGAATTTCAGTTTTGAATGAGCAACTGTACAACTGGAACCAACTGGATCAGTGTAAAATTAACATATGCTTCTTTCTTAGAAATAGATAATGACTAGGTTATACCTAATGTAGATCACCAAAATTTATGATTACCTGGTGGCACATTGGTAATACTGGCATAAGAATGTAAATACTTGTATGTCCTTAACTTTTTCACCAATTCTGTTTTACTGTATACTTTATTTCTACTTTATAGTTTCCATTTTTCATGCTTTCATTTGTCAAGCTGAAATCTAGCCACAAATGCAAATTTTTTGAATATAGTGCTGTATGCATGTTAGTCTCATCACAACATTTTTCAAGTCTTAGTGGAATGGTATATTGAAATTGTACTGATATATAAATGCTTGCCTCAAGGAAACCTAAAGACTACTGACCACAGAGAAAAGCTACTTACAGGCAACTCTTTAGTTGACTTACTATTCAATTGTAATTGTAATTGCAATTGTCCTTTTTACTATGGGGTCTTAGGCACTGTTTGAGCATGTTAAGACCTCTTTGATTTCCCAGAAGTCATTCACTGATTTAGGCATACAAAACTACATTAATCTTCTTTACCTTTATTTCACTTATTCCCACTCACTTAATCTGTTTCCAGAGTAATTGAATGCAAAGGTCCCACAAACACTCGGGTATACACTGTTGCTGTTTATTTCCGTGGACGCCGTCTTGCTAAGGCCTCGGGTCATTCAATTCAGCAGGCAGAAATGAATGCTGCCAGGGATGCCCTAATGAATTCCAAAGGTAAAATAATACATTTAGGAATAAGTTTTGTTTGAATGATTAAATATCTACTCATAGTTTTGGAAGTATATTACATTGGATATAATTACAATGACATACTGCTTTTTCTCAACTTCAACATCATGGTGAACTTTCAACTGCTGAATTTTAAAAATATAAAATTTCAATAAATTTAACATAAGTGAGCTGCAAGGTATGGTAGTAGGAACCAAATATTACTCAATCAACCAAGTAAGTTAAAATACTTACTTTTCCTTCAACAGATTTATTTCCACAATTGGACCACCAAAGAAGAGTTATTGAAAAGAGTGTAAAGATTCAGGGTGTAAAGCCAGAATCTGCAAGAGGAAGGGAAAGAAGAGATAGAGAAAAGAATGAGTCTAGGTATAGGAGGAATGACAGACGTAAACGTGATAAAGGTAGAAGTCAGGAAGAACGTAGAGACACTGACAGACCAAGAAGTGGAACCAGAGAAGGCAGAGTCAAAGGAAGCAGTGGTCAAGGAGCAAATAAAAATGGTTTACGGGAAGTGCACAGGGAAAGCAAGAGGTGTGGTAGAGAAGACAAACATAATGAAGAAAACACTAGAGTGACTAAAGTTGATGAAAACTTATGAAATTTTCTGTGTGTAGTGTGATAAAAGATTTTAAATTGTGTGGTGTGGTGAAGATTTTAAATCTTTCTAGAATGTGGTGGTCACTAAAACACGGTTAGAACCAACTGGAGAGAGGAACGAAGTTCATCCAGATTGACCCCAGTGTAAAACTGATGAAAAGAAAGTTCATCCAGATTGACCCCAGTGGTAAAACTGTACTACTTATGCTCTGTGAATCCGGGTCACCATGAGACACGGATGTAAAATTTGACAAATTGTTAAGAACAATGATAATTTAATGGACAAAATTAATTTTTGGATACTTGCGTACTGTTAAAGTTAGCTTTATCTTTGTGCTGTTTGGTGCGATTATCATTTTAAATTTTTTAAAAGTACACTTGGCTCACCTGCTCAGACTGTCTGTAGTCATATGTTTCCCACCAGATAGTGCTGGAATGTTTACATCTTGTCATATTTCTTCATGACCACCCACTAGCATGTGGGGAGGCTAGGTGGGATCCCACTTTAACAGTAGGCAAGTATCCAAATTATTTTTTCATGAAAATTATTTGGAATAAATCTTACCTACTGTTAAAGTTAGCTGACTAACACAATGAATGATGGTGGGGGTTAGTGCAGCCAGAGAAATAGTGCTTAACCAAACAAACTTTTTAAAGGATGTAAAAGTCTTCTTAGTGAGACTTGTCAAGAGGATCCTTACGGGGAAAAAAGGACCATCTCATAGAGAAGTATTGGAGACACTCCTGTGCCTGAGTTGAATGCTCACAACTGATAGTCAAAAACTCCTATGCACCATTGTGTCCATACTATCAAAATCTATTGTGAGATTTATAACAAAAAGACAAAGAAAAGTTACTGCCCTATTTGGTTCAGAAGATATAGTGTATCCGCCGCAACAATAATCTTCAAGGCTTAATGAGGCAGAAACAGTTATAACTTCCCCAAGCTGCAGGACAACCTTCTCTAGAAGTTTTTAAATGTCATAGACACATTAACAGTATGGAAGCCGTGAGGATATTTCCTAAATTGGTAGATACTCAGGAATAAACTATGTGCAGACTTGAGCCATCTTGGACAGGAGTCTTTAGCCTAATAACTTCTCTTACAGGTTGACTGTCCAGTTAAACCCTTAAAAGTTATAACTGGACATAAGATAGCCATTATTCCATAACTACCTAAGCATTTAAATTATGCTCGATTACAAATCTGTGAAGGGCTCGCAGTTCTGAGTCTCTCCATCTTTCCTTTAAGCAATGAAGGAAAAGAAAGGTTGTCACTAAAGCAAATGAAAAGATGTTGCCACTAGAGCAAAGAACAAGGTAGGGCTTGATGCTCACTAATAAAACCTCTCACTAGGTCTAACCTGGTCAAAGACAGCCACCTCTTCCTTGTCTACCAAAGCAGTTAAATTAGGCACTATAACAAAACTGGGAAGGGCTTCCTCTTATGCTTTCTTGTTTTCTCTAAGAAAGAAAAAGAGGTGTAGCCTCTTGAACAAAGTCCCAATACAAGAAAGGGCTTGAAGCTCACAAATACACTTTAGCTCTTGTTGGGGCAAAGAAAAGTGTCTTCCAAGTTCCTAAGTGATGCCTTATCAAAGATCTTAACTGAAGTTATGGATGGTATCCTTGATTGCTGTGGCAGAAAATTGCTTTGCATATCTGAGACATTGGTAGAGCTAAATCAAGATATTTAGTGGAACAAGTGCTGTATATCACAAAGGACATGCACAAAGATCACTGCTATTGATTGATACAGATGTCTAACAGTGAAGGGCCTAACATCAGATTTAGGGATTGCTTCTGTGGCCATTCAAGTTAAGTATATCTTAGTTTTACCAGACCACTGAGCTGATGAACAGCTCTCCTAGGGCTGGCCCAAAGGATTAGATATTTTTACGTGACTAGGAACCAGTTGGTTACCTAGCAACGGGACTAGGAACCAGTTGGTTACCTAGCAACGGGACCTACAGCTTACCTACAGCTTATTGTGGGATCCGAACCACATTGTATTGAGAAATGAATTTCTATCACCAGAATATAAATTCCTCTGGATTCACGTTGGCCGAGCCGGGAATTGAACTTTGCACCACTGGATAATTAGCAGAGCGTGAAATGCATTTGGCCAACTTGGAACTCTCGTGGCCATTCAAGAAATAACCTTTGCTTACAGTAGGCAATCTACAATCTCCACATGGTGAGATAAAATATGTGGAGATTTGATGGAATGTTAAAATAAGACTGAAAAGGTCCTTCCTGGACGAATGAAGATGGGGAAAATCTACCCCCAAGAAAGAAAGTTTTGGGAACCATTCTTTATGGGGCCATAATGTGCTAGCAATCAAAATCATTCTTGTGATCTGCAAATTTTATAACTTGAGTATTTCCTCAAAAACAGCCAACAGAGGAAAAACCTAAAGGTCTAAATTCGAAGAAAGGGATCTACTGCCCATGCATAAGGATTCTGGCTTGGAGGGCAGTAAACTGGTATTGTGTTTTGGGCAGTCATGAACAGGTGGGTGTTTGGGGTCCCCCTGGAGGTTCCACAACTTCTGGAAAACCTGATGCAGAGGAGACTATCTGACTGGAGACCTTGCCCTTACTGCCGAGTTGGTCTTCAGTATCAAGGTTTCTTCTAAAGACAAAATGAGGAAATAGAATGATATCTGAGGACTCCATCCCAAGGAAAATTGGTTTCTTTGCTAGCCTAAACAAAATTCTTACATGCCTCCTTGTTGTCTAATATAAGAATCTAGACTTGTAAAAGACTATTCTAAACTGTTAAGAACTGTAGGATGGTTATATTTGCACTTCCTGACATCAGATTTTTGTCAGAAAGACTCCTCAATCTGCCTCTGAGACATAAAAGGACATTGTAAAGGTTTCTGAAGTCTACAGACTAACCATATAATTCTCAACAGAAGTAGAAAATTGTTATCCTTCTTTGTTGGAAAAACTTTCAACAAGAGATAGTTGATTCTCATCACCAGATAAACAACTGACTGGTGAACCTTGAACAAAATGCCCACTCCTAAGGTTACACATAAAACAATCACCATAAAAAACGGTAAGAAACATTGTCCAAGTATGGGCAACTGAAGCACGTACTCCGATACCATGCAGATTAATCCAAAGTGCTACGACTTCAACTCACAGAATACTTAACTTTGACCGAAGGAGTACCGGGGTGCGGAAATGCATGTCCTACATGTTGGTAGAACTTATCCTTTGCCCTTCCAGAAAGCTGCCAGGACCCAATGAATTGACTTGCTGAAAAGGGAGTAATATGAATCAACCAGAGAAAGCCCATGGCTGGATGGCCTTGTGACATAACTTTCCAAACTCTGAACTTTTCTGTGTAAAGAACGTGGACAGAAGGATATTAGGAAACTGATGAGGGTAAAATATAACAAAGTACAGAAGACCATCAATACCTAACATTCTACTTAGCGCTTTACCAGACACATGAAAATCTGCACACAGGCTTCTGATGATCCACATGGCCTACTTGAACTAGTTCCAAACAGTTCAAGTTGTGTAAAAATTTTTCACTGTGAGCCAAATCACTACAGAATCAAAACCCTAGAGTAAATTGGGAAATTCTACCTGGAACTTTGGTGCAAAATAGGCTGTAGGGGCTAAACCCTAGAGGAAAGACTTCAAAAGGTAGTGCTAAGAATTTCTAACCTGATATGAGATCTCTTCGGTGAAGGCCTTAACATGTTAGACAATGATGAATCTCTTAAAAAAAAAAAATTGCTACCAATGGTCCAGCGGGGGCTACCTGTATGTACTAATTTTTAGGTTTGAAAGTCTAACATAAGGCATTCAGGCCTGTTACCATAGCCTAAGGTGTAGTACAGATGGGATAGCTTTAGAGCCTAATGTATTTTAGCCTGTTGGGTTTTTGACATGCCTTATAAAATAGCCTACAAAATTAGGGGTGATATATTTATAGCAGATAATTACATCTGCATACATATACATATCTACAAATGCAAGCAAAAACATTGCTGACATATTTATAGTAATCAAGCTGTAGCACTAAGAATGAAATACTGCATTCAAAGGTACTTTTGCCTCAATTAGACCAAATTACCTTGCCTATAAGTATGTGTGAATCCTAACTCTACCATCTACCTACATCACAATACTCTCTCCAGAAGGTATTAATGAGCCAGCTAGTTTGCCAACTTAGAAACACTTCTATGTTTAACAATTTTAAGGTTGTCACAGCTGGCGACAATGCAGCCCATGAACGAGAGAGAGAAACTGAACTTGGCAGTTGTTGTTCGGCAGCTCGGTGCCAAACCTGAACCAGAGAAACATTTGAGAGAGAGGAGTCAAACAACACAGAACCCTGGTTGTGAAACATGCCTTGGTTCCCTGTCAGAGGAGACAACCAAATGGTGCAGGGCAGGAACACAGATAATGACCAGGCTCCAACACCCGCTCTCTTGCAGGGGAAAAATGAATATGTATCTATTGTTCTCCTGCAAACCACATAGTGAGCGCACACATGCACAAAAAAAAAAAAAAAATATCCTAGGCTATCAGGTAGGTTAATGGAGGAGGAAAAGTAACTATGAAAAACAAAGGAACAGACTGAGTAGACTTCTGGTGTACCCAATTAATTGTCAGCAAATTACTGGCCTCCAACATCTAACAATACTACACAAAATTTACATCCTCCCTTCAGATTATTCAGAATTATATATCAAGAAAACCAATCTTGTGCCTGAGCAGTTAGTCTAACATTTGATACAGGGGCCATCTTGCAAAACTTAAAACATTCGGTTTTCATAAACTTTTCCCTATACAGCCTAATGCTTGTAGATGACAAAGCAAAAACAAACTAGTGCAATACTCTACAAGAGAAAATCATCAAAATATTACTAATGCTGATCAGAACACAGATGGCTTGAAGAAATAGGCAACTATTCCTGCACCATCTAGAGGAAAACAGATGACAACAGAGTCTGAGCGGGTTAGCCAAGTGTATTTTGCTTTTTTTTTAAAATGCCAGTTGCACCAAATGTCATGAAGATAAAGGTAACTTTAACACCAGGCAAGATTTATACCAAGTAATTAACTTTACTGCATTAGTTTATCGTTGCATAACACCGAATTCATATGCTAGTCTAGTTTGGCTTCAATTCCAGGGATGGTTGTATGAAGGCAATTAAAACTGTGTTCAAGTAGCTGAATTTTCTACTGGTTATTCATAAAGTTGTATATGGTTGTGATAAATTCTCAAAGGGCATGCATAAGCAGATATAAAAAATGAAATCTCAAGCTTCAACTTCAGAATTAATGTTAAACAGTAATAAATGAAGTGGTTATAGGTCTTTCAAAAGAAATTACAATGCTGCCCCACTTTTTTGCTGGGATAGCTTCCAGAACCCACCACCAATATGCAAAACCTCTCTAAAAATGCTTATAACTGCCATATACCATGTACCCCATGGACTAAAATGCTTATAACTGCCTATTTTATGTTCACTGCCTATTAAAATAAAAAATAAAATAAATTTTTTTTTGAGATACAGCCCATAGAAAAACTTGTGAATTGGTGGAAGTTCCTGCAGAAATGCAAAAAATATGTTCCACAAAAATCAGCAAAAAAAGTGGGGTAGCACTGCAAATTGTAATTCACTGTTTATGTAAATTATTTGTTACATAAAAAATAATACAGAGATGGTATTATTCAATTTTTTCCAAAGTACAGGTAGAATATAACTCTTAAATAATAGTGCTATTTATGTATATAATAACCCAAACAAAAGTAACCAATACCAAAGTGGTATACCATTCTTAAAAGATATAGCAATTATGCTATTGCTTGGCAACTGCAGTTACAACTGTTAAGGAATTAAAATGCTTATTACCAATTCTTATGCTGCTAATAATGCAACTGTCCAGTTTAAAACACAACCTGGTGCCATTTATCTGACCTGTTCATAAAAAATTTCATTTTTAAAGTATGGATTCACCTAAATACCACAGCATACTTTACACAGGGATGTAGTAGTATATGTATACATACATGACAAATATACCAACAAAAAAAATGAAGGTGAATGACAATGGTAACAACGTACCTGATCGTGAATCCTCACCTAATATTAATGGAAGCATTCCAGGAAATAGTTTGTAATAATGCAATTTGATCTTTAATAGGCCTATACCAATTTATAAATGTCACAAAGTGTGATTTGAAAACACACTAAATGTCAACCTATGTTTTGTTTATACTTGACAATTTTATTTCCATCCAACAAGTTATGCATAGACTGAATAGGTGGTATGTATAGATCTATACAAGAACTGAAAAATGTTTATTACCTTACAACTACTACTATATGCTTAGTAATCCTATTAATCTCCTACTTTCTTACATTCTCATCAAATTTCTTCTATTCCCTTTGTGTACCCCCCACACTTCCACATTGGTACATAAGTGTCCTAAAGTTGTTTCACCCTGTAACCCTGTCTCTCACCCAATAAGTTTATTTTCTTTCCAATTTCAGAGAAGCGATTATCTAAATTTCCTAATGATAGTAATGCTAACCAACATGAAACTAATTTCTGTCAAGACTGGAGGAGTGACAGCTTAAATACAGTAAATAGGCCTACCATTGTATGGCAAAACTGTAGTACAATAGGATTTATGAAAAGTATAAGGATAATGCACCTGACCTGTATCAGTGAACTGGCATTACTGCACTATAACTCTAAAGTCAATAATACATATACTGTATAGTTGAAAATATTGTGCACAAGGCATGCTAATTATGACCTGACAATCCAATTAAGCTCTGGTCCCCATCAAGGAATTGACAATGTAATTTTACTGAACACTATGAGTAGTACTATGATTTTCTCAAGTTGCATGGGGAATGCTACATAACAGAAATTAATAAATTAATTTTTTAAGTAAGTCTCTCTCTATTAGAGTTTATGTAATTCCTGCATCAGGCGGCAGGACATAAGTGTGAAAAGTACAAAATTCATAGGATCGTATACTAGTTTGAATCATCTTTTCTCACATTTAAGCGGTCTGCGCTTGAGCGCGGATGCAGGCGCCAGTGAAGGGGCCTAACGAACACCAACTAGAGTTTCTGCCGAGTTGAGTGCGTATAGTTTCCCATTCAGTTTGTTCTGTCCACATGAGTAGGAGTTATTCATAGAGGTGTATTTATTTAAAAATAAAAAAAATAAAAAAAATTTATTTTTGAAATGAATCTTGCCTCTATTATAATAGCAGATTTCTGCATTGAGCAAAGGTGGGAAAGGTGAAAGGACAAATTTCATAATCCCCTAGATTGATTGACTTTTAAAACTGGTGTCACAACATCAAAGATATTGACGCCATAATAAATTTAAATAGAAAACTAAAAATAAATGTTTAAAAAGATTTTAATATAAAATATTAATCTAATTTGTTTTGAGGAGGACCACCTCCCACATAAAAGATATATAACTGATCTATATTACAATCCTCACCGAGAATTATCACTTTCATGCCTCCCAGGAAAGGAACCTGTCTCAAATTCCCAAGGTTGGGACATTTGACCAGCAGATGCCTAGCAATCAAAGGCACAGAATAGTCATCGCAAAATGGAGAATTTTCAGGCTACATTAGAAACCTATAAGTCTTCTATGTCCAATCCTCAATCTGCACAACATCGTTTGTTGTCTCTGGCATAGTATAGGGATATGACCGAGGAGACATGGATGACGATATGTAATGTGTCTTTTGATTCGTTAAAATAACTTTCCATAGGGACTGCCATCAATTTTTAATTTTCTGACCTACTAGAAGATATAAATCCCGATATGGTAATGGGTATCTTCTGGGTTCTGGGGAGGTAACTGCCGACTTTGCAAAAGCCCTTGTGCCTAGGCCACCAGAGTAATGACAGTAAAAGAATGAAGGCTCTCACCTAATAAAACAATAGGTACCTTCATACTCCCCAAATCAACAATTTCCCAACTATATAGGAAAGGTTAGAGTACAACTACCCTAACTGTTCAGGATATGAGTTCCCCTAATGTAATAAGGGGTGCAAGAGCTGCGAGGCAAAAAGTATCAAGTTACGCCTCCAGCACGCTGCACTGACTACTACCTCCGGAGAAAGGTGGTCACTACCGCTCACGTCATAGAATCTTACTTTAAGCTGATGATAGGTAAAAGTATTCTAGACTTCCACGCGCTTCTCTGACCAGAGCCTTGAACAGACGAGACAAAACATTCTCTGTCGTGGGTAAAAAGGCAAGTCGGGTTTCCCAAGGCTGCAAAAAAAAGGTTGACATTTTCCCTGAATTCCCTAGTCCTTTGTAAATATATAGACAGAACTCTGACAGGATATAGGGAAGTTTCTTCCCCATTTTATATCAAAAAGAACAGATGGGGTCACAAAAGAGCAATGCAGAGGATGAGACAAATACCTCATACCTCCTGGCTATTTGAAAAGACTTTTTTTTGGTGGAAGAAGCCTTGTTTCACACTAGAGGAATGGTTGGCTTCACTTGTGCCATGGCACCTGGTACCAAAGAATCATCTGCACAGGAAACATAGCCATCCTGCACTGTCATTGAAATAGGAGGCGGCAAAATTGATACTATACATGTAGTCCTGAAGCAGCCGACCTAAACAAAACTTCGTTGAGAGAGATGATATTCTAGTCTCTGCTACTGATACAGTAGCAATTAAAGAAGGATCTCCTTGACTCACAGGTGAATACGACAAACCTTGGTGCTAAAAAGGCAAACAAGAATACCTAAAAGAGGCTTGAGAATGCTGCAAATCCTGCCTCAGACTGGGAAGAAGCCCAAGGCATCAGTAATGTAGAACACAGTTCAGGAAAGCGCCCAGAATGCTCAGGAGTAGACCAAGTCGACAAAGAAGGGGACTGACACAGGAAGCACAATGTCTGAGAAAAGCGGGAACTACAATAGAAGCTCCTACTTCTACAAGAAGCAAGAGAAACTAGCACTGTCTTACATGACAGGCATCAGAAGTTGATGAGAACACCAGAGAAAGAAAGAAAAATGTGGAGAACAAAAGCATTCACACACCCCATCATGGTTACTAGTACAAAAATCCCTACGTCAGATGAAAAATGAGAAGAACGCAGGTTCCTGGTGTCAGGCAAACGTCTAATGAGTGCCTGCTGTCAAATACTTTTCTGATGGCAGCCGAATGCCAACTAGCAAGAGCGCTTCAATGCAAGGTGAGCGCATGCTGTTAGGCAAGCGCCTACTACTAGATGACCAGCTGCTGCCTTGCAAGGGAAGACTACAGGAAGAATCCAGATAGGGATTGTTAGGAGTATGCAGCTTTCAGCAAAGGCTATGGGATACAAAAGCAGATATTGAGGGTGTGTGCTCAACTTTACCTAGCATATCTACTGCCAGCTTGGTTCCTAAGCACTCAATCTGCAAACATAGTTGCAAGCATACTACATTGTTCATGTTATGCGAATACTTTATTATTACAACTTTAAATAGTCTTACTTTACAGCATTCTCTTTCACACTTATTGCATTATAGAAACTGACAATTATCTCAGAACATCACCTTTTCTAACAAGAATGTTACTAAACTAATTTCCCCGAAATTCGCTTGATCTAGTCATGCTTACCCTTTGGTGATCGAGTGTCAACCTGTGTGTGACCTATGCCAGGTTGGCCAGAGGAAAAGGACAACAGGCACAAACCACTTCCAGGCATACCCCGCTTCCCTGTACCTCCAACAGTAGAGGAAGCACCACAATTTTTGGCAAGGGAGAAACCCAAAAAAGGATAAAGCAGCATGTAGCCTTAAGACTAGCTACAGTGCTTCTAATTACCACACCCCATAGCCTGAACAAAAAGGGGAGCTTTGAGAGTAGAATATTTTGAAGAAGAAGCATTAATAAGAATCTCAAAACATATCCATTTTCGAAAGGTAAATTTCTAGTTTGAGACAGAATCCTCTAAAAGGTACCATGTCAATGTCCCACATGCATTCGAACCTTACTGAGCAGAGATCCAATGACCTATGCAGTCCTGCAGCATTCATCATTTCCATTCATTATCCAATAACAAGGGTGAAATGTGAGCCCTAGTGATAAAGATACAAGAGGATCACAGGCCTTGTGATACTTTATATCCTATTGAGACAGCAAAATGCTTTTTCTAACAGGAACCTTATTTTTTGAGTTGCGTAGATCAGTTTATAACATCAATGATCTAAACTCTATTCAAATTTCCTTATCCAGAAAAGCTTCAGGTGAAGGGAAGAAAGGTATCAAACATCAGTGCTTACACTAAAGCTTCTTCATATGGTAGTGAAGGCATCAATGACATTCATGATGTAGTGAGTAAAAGGGTAGTCCTTACTGAGAGATGCTCAAAACAGAAATACCCTTTAATATGCTGATGACAATTCTCAGCTAATGCCACACCATTCTGGGCATTACAGTATAAAAATATGAGGTTTGTGCATTGTCAGGACACAACACATTTAATTATGGATTTACTTCATGTTTACTGTTCTAAACATGTTCTCTGTAAGTTGCATTTGGGATGTTACCCTTGGAATCATTCTCTGTCTTCTACAATACAAATGCTGAGAAAACTCAATTAAGATGTGCCCAACATATTTAGTTACATATTTAGTTCTCTATTTTTATGCAATTATTGTTCCCAAATGTACTAAGAGCTAACAGTTTTTAGTACTGTGGCTTAGAATCATTCAACTACATATTTTTATGTGATTTCAGACAAACTTTTATTACAATATACATACATACTAAGAATCACACCTTGGAAATCCACACAGGAATAAATTTCTCAATAACCATCTGCATAAGTTAAAAGCCATTCTTCCCTTTGGAGGTGCCGGCACCACTTACAGTGTGAACAGGTGGTAAGCCGTGGATGGTACCAAGGCTCTTTACAATGTCCTTCAGCTCAAGCAGCCCTGCATTCTGTCTTATATTTTTTATCTTTTATTCATTATTTACTTGGCATTACTCTTAGTTCTTGAAAACAAATCCTTCTTACATGCTCATTTCAAGTTAACATTCGTCTCCGTGGTCAGGTTTAATTACTGGTAATTCATAATAATAAAATTACTAGTATTTGGGGCATTCTGAACATTTTGGATGATGAGCTGTACTTAAAGGTTATAAGCCCCAAACAAGCAAACATGGGACCCTATTCTTCTGAATTACCAGTCTTTACATTACTATATCCTATTTTTCTCATCTACTACCTCAGTGAAACCCTAATACAAGAAATTATTCTACTGATGCTACTTCATCCTAAAACTTGTAAATAGTAATAAGATCCATTAAAAGTGGGCAAAACTAATTTCAATTTCTGCTGCATTAAGACCAAGGCAGAAAGCTGTCTGTTCTGCTAAAAAATGGTTGAGACTTTTGAATAGCTATACTACTGGAATAAAACCTAAAATATGCTCATGTCTAAGGTCTCCTGAGGTTTTTTCATACATAATAAAAGTGATGCTTAAACTTCAATTATTTTCCATTATTAAAATCTTACTTTTGAAAACTAGCTTCAACAAAAATACATAAATTTCTGAAAGTATCTTTCTGACCATAAAGTAAATGATTTTGATGTCTAGTGGAGGTTATACGACGAGCTTTACAGTCTTGGCGAATATGTATTAAGCTCCGTACACACTGCATCATGATGCTCCCAGCGTTAGATGGAAGCGTTTTCAAGACGAAGCCGCATCACCAACATGTTGATGGGTCAGAGCCATTTCATTACTCAGCTCAGTGTTGCACCATCATTCAGAGGGGGAGGACGTCCGCTAATCACCACCCGCCAAACCCCTTGAGTGGACAAGGACTAACACAATACATTTTATTGAATTACTGAAGGAACATCCATCTGTTTGGTACATCAAAAGCAAGCATTACAAGGTGAGAAACATCAGGAGTGCAAGCTTGGAAACCATAAAGTCCGAGTTATCAAGTTTTGTAAACTGTACGTTGTGGAATGAAGACATTACTAAAAAGCTGCACACCCTGAAGACAATTCTATAAGGAAATGTCTGCAATCAAAGCATCACAGAATTCTGGAGCTGGCAAGGAAGATCTCTACACTCCGAAGTTATGGTGTTTTGATGAGCTGCATTTCCTGTAATAAAAAAATGTGTGTACTTTGTACCTATATTTGAACCTTACTCTCAAATAATCCTCCCTAAGGACATTATGGATGGCTTCACAGGTTTTGGGGATGATTAGACCGAGGCTCTGTTTTGAAATCCTGGTTGAATACTGGAGGCTTGCATACGATCCTCCAGCTGCAAGAACGAGCTCCTGGTGATATGCTGTCTCGAAAGCTGGTGTCCTGCTTACAAATGTATGGATAAATTTGTTTCCAATAATTTATAAAATGCAAGGATTGGCATTATGTAATTTTCAAAGTCTTGGATTTTCGACTCGTAGCTCCAAAAATATTTCATTGAAGCTTCCCTTCAAAGGTCGCTGAGAAAGCCATTGCTTACACCACAAGGTTCTACGTTTCTTCCTCAAAAGTTTCTTTTTTGCAGCACACAAAGTAACTACACCCCACAGTAGAGTCTCTTGGCAAAGTATATCATCGGCAGACATCCTGCCGTTGAAAGCTGAACTGCGAGAACAAGTGAGCAGTGTTGCAGTGCAGTTTGACCGCTATTAATTTTATTCAACACCACTACTGCATCACGTAGCTGATACATGATGGCATAGTGTGTACCATGCTTTAGTAGCAAATGTAATTACTGTTTTAAGAACTATGACCAGAAGGGCTGCCCATGTCATTTCCTCAGATCACAGACAACATGAAAGCAGAACAAAGACATAGTATTCCAACATGGATACATCCTGACCTTACCTAAGCCTGAGGCACCATTTCTTGACCTGGCCAGAGGGACTTTGCCACCCCTGAGGCATCATGTATATCCTAGTAAAGTGGTTTTCAACCTTTTTGTGCTGATGACCTTTTTTTGGCATCTCTAAATACTCATGGCCCACTGCCCTTCAGAACTGTCATGATCATAATAGAATATTATATATAGTATAGCTTTTTAGAACACTATTAGTGTGAACACTTAGTTTTACACTTTCATTTACAGAATTATTTTTCAAAACATGACAAATTTTTAACCAATCTGTATTTTTCATAACTAACAAACCTGAGGTCTCACATTAGGATAATACTAGCGCCAAGCTGGAAACCAGTAGAATTAATAACAAAACTTGTGAGATACAGGGACTATTGGCAACTGTACCAGGTCACGGGGTATTGTAGTTCCCACAATGCCTTTGGCGTCCCGTGACCTACCAGTTACTTTCCTACCGCCTTTAAGAAAGATTGCATTGGCCTGCATTTACAGTAAATAAAACATTTGCATTGTAATAAAAAATCAAATTACTTTTTCATTTATGAAAGAAAGCAATGGCCTGCATTTACAATAAGTAAATTTTGTGCACTGTAATACTGGGTAGTTATATCCTTTTTGTTTATTTATTTTGCTCTTAACTATTTCTAGATTTTTAATTTTGAAAAACTTTTTTGAAGCTGTCCAGGGCATGGCCTCCCTCAAAACTGCCCATGGCCCAAGGTTGAAAACCACTGTCCTAATAGAAGGAAGCATGTTAAACTACTTGAGAGTATTGCCACAAACTGTTCATTTCAACTTAGCCTAACCTCTTTTCGGCCTCATGAATAACTGACATCTTGGGCTGAATGCTGTACAGGACAGTAATGAGCAGCTTACTCCTCTGACATCAATTACTTAAACTAAGGTTACAAACTTACAAATGCATCAGTAGCCACACTAACACTTACTCTAGGAACGGTGGCTCTACTGACCGATGATAGCATAACCAACACAATTATAAGTTAACCACACAATCATGCACATAGCATAGTTGTGCCAGTGTTTGTGTGTGTAGGAATGTTGGAAAGTGATGACGCAACTGTCCTCACCCATAACATGTACAATTACTCAGGTTTGCCATGGACATATTCCTCAAGCATGAGGCCAACACCACCTGTCCAATTTCCCCCCCTCCCCCACGCGGAAAATCTCCAGCTATCGTACTTACCCACAAAAGTACCATACTTCCTACAAGTCTATTTACATTTTAAATACCTACACATCTTTTCCCCTTCAAAACAAAATAAATATGGTCCCTCCCTATACAAAAAAATTAAGAAAATATAAATACAAATCTTCTTCCTAGTTTAAACCCATTTTTATATGGGGTCGCCATTGCGAATGAGTCGTCTCCATCGATTTCTGTCCTGTGCCTCGTTCTCATTTATACCTTTCAATTCCATATCTTCCCTTACACAATCACGCCATCTCTTTCTTGGTCTTCCCTTCTTCCTTCTACCCTGCACTTCCATTTCCATCGTATGTCTTCCAACATGACGTTCCTCCCTTCGTAACAGGTGTCCATACCATCGAAGCCTTCCTTCCTGTATTTTCTTCGATATTTCAGCTACCCTTATCGATCCTCTTATATACTCATTTCTAATCCTATCTTCCCTTGTTACTCCCGACATCCATCTCAACATTCTCATTTCTGCTACATCCATCTTCTTCTCCTCTGTTTTCCTCATACTTGCTGTTTCTGTTCCATATAACATTGCTGGTCTGACCACCGTCCTATGGAACTTTCCTTTCAATTTCAGAGGGACCTTCTTGTCACAGAGGACCCCTGATGCAGACCTCCAGTTATTCCATCCTGCCTGAATTCGGTATCTCACCTCTTGGTCCACGCTTCCACTATCCTCTAATACGGACTCTAAGTACTTGAACTTCTGTACTTTCTTTATTTCTTCCCCACCCAATCTTATGCTACTTCCACCGTCCTCAGTAATACTAGAACACGTATATTCGGTTTTTGATCTGCTTATTCTCATTCCTCAAGTGCTGCTCTCCACCTCTCCAACCTCCCCTCCAACTCCTCCTTCCCCTCTGAACACAACACAATGTCATCCGCGTATAATATGCACCATGGCACTGCTTCTCTAACATCCCTGGTCATTACATCCATCACGATGTTGAAGATGAATGGGCTAAGTGCTGACCCCTGGTGTAATCCAACTCCTATCTCAAATCCATCCGTCTCTCCAACACTACTCCTCACTCTAGTATACATTCCTGTACATCTCCTGAATAATTCTGACATACTTTTCCGGCACCATCTTCTCCCTCAAACATCTCCATATTTCTTGCCTTGGCACTCTGTCATAGACCTTTTCAAGGTCTATGAATACCAGATGCAGGTCTCGTTGTTTTTCTCTGAATTTCTCCATTAGCTGCCTTATGCAAAATATTCCATCCGTTGTGCCGCTTCCATTCATAAATCCTAACTGTTCCTTCCCTATTCTAACTTCCTCTCTCAGCCTGCTATCTATTATTCTTTCCAAAATCTTCAATGTGTGAGACATTAGTTTTATACATCTATAATTACTGCATTCCTGGACATCGCCTTTACCTTTAAATATAGGTATCAATATGCTTTCCCGCCATTCTTCTGGTATCTTTTCCTGTTCGAATATTTTTACCATCAGATCATACAAGATGTCTACCCCTTCCTCTCCTAAGGCTTTCCAAACTTCGACTGGGATTAAGTCAGGTCCTGTTGCCTTCCCATTCCTCATTCTTTTTTAAGGCTCGTATCACTTCATCCCTAGATATCCCCATTACCATTCCCATGTTTACTTGTCCATCCTCTCTTACAAGTCTTTCATTTTCTTCATTTAGCAGTTGTTCGAAGTACTCTTTCCATCTTTTCAGGATGTCTTCTTCCTTTTTTATGACCGTACCATTCCTATCTTTCATTTGCTTAATATGGGTGATGTCCTTTGTTTTTTTATTTCTTACTTTTGACAGTTTGAGCATCTTACTCAACCCTTCCTTGGTTTCCAGTTCATTATAAACCTCTTCATATGCCCTTGCCTTAGCTTGAGCTACCACCCTTTTTACTTCTTTGTTTCTTTAATCTTTCTCTGTCCTCCTGCAGCTGTGACTCTTCAAAATCTCTTCTTTGCCTCCCTTTTACCCTTCACCACCTCCCCCACCTCTTCTCCCAACCACCAGCTCTCCTTTTCCTCCCATACTATTCCAGATGTTTCCCCTAGTATCTCCTTTCCATGTCTTCTAATCACTGATGCATTATGCCTCCACCATTCTCCCACATCTTCAATTCCCAGATAAACCTCTCCCAGCACTCTTCTCCTGAACTCTCTCTTCTTATCATTATCCCTCCCTAACAATTTATACCACTTGATTTTCTTTACCCCATTCGTTTTCGTTTTCTTTTCTCTTTTCATCTTTAAATCCATACAAAGGAGCCTATGTTGAGGGCCACGTGGTCACCTGGGATAACTTTACAATTCCTAACTTCCACCAGTCTTGATCTATTGTAAAGGAGGTAATCTATTTGTGTGCATCTACCGCCACTCCTGTATGTTATCAAGTGCCCCCTCTTCTTTTTGAAGAATGTGTTCACTATTGCCATATCAAAGGACACAGCAAAGTCTACTATACTCTCTCCTTCTGGGTTTCTCTCCCTAATCCCATGTCCTCCATGCACACGTTCAATTACATCCTTTTCATTTCCGACATGTCCATTAAAGTCTGCCCCCACTACAGTCCTCTCCTGCTCTTCCAGTTCTTGCGTTACCTCACTCATTTCGTTCCAAAAACGGCCCTTTTCTTCCTCTGTGCAGCCCACTTGTGGAGCATAAGCGCTAAAGATGTTCATTGTTTCCCCTCCATAACATATCTTCACTCTCATAATGCGGTCATTCTTTCTACTCACTTCCGTCACTGCATTCTTCATTTCCCCCGACAACACTACACCAACGCCATTCCTACCCTGCTCATTTGCTCCACTATAGATTAACTTGTAGCCATCCCCCAGTTCTTTAGCTTTATTACCCTTCCATCGAGTTTCCTGCACACACAAAATATCCACTCTCTTTATCCTCATTAACTCCGCCAACTCTCTTCCTCTTCCTGTCATAGACCCAATATTGAGCTGGCCTATTCTGATCACATTTAGAGCTCGCTTCTTTAGCTGCACCCGCTCATGATGCAGTAGCCCTCGCCTTGTCACAGAGTTAGGGCGATGTGTCTGTGCGTCGTTTACGGAGTACGCCCTAGCACTATTCTCATCAATATCACGACTCATTTCATTGGTTTTGGCGTTTGTTTTTACAGTCGGATGCCCTTCCTGACACCAACCCTCCCTATTTATCTGGGCTTGGGACCGGCACCCATTGAGGCTGGCTTGCCCCCACAGGAGGCTAGATTAAAATAAAAATACAAATAAATAAAACAAATACAATATAAATTCCTTACAAATCAAGCCGGGAAGGTGGCTTACTATGCCTTCCCAACCTAGTAATAACATTCTTGGGATCTGCATTCTTCTCATTATTCCCCTGCTCCTGCCTGGCCCCTTCCTTCATTACAAAGGGTCCCCTCTCCTTGACAGGTGTAGGAAGGGATGGCTGCTCTGGCATACCCCCAGGTGTGGCGAGTGTACTAAACCCATCAGAGCCAGCACCATAACCTGTAGGTAAAGACTTTATGTGCCTTCAGTTTCTTACCAAGAAAGATCTAATCCTACTTGAGGCCCTACCACAGTAGACTGTCTTTCTGACTTTTTTTTTTTTTTACCCCCATAAGATTCCATAAGAATGGGCACTTCCACCTCTACAGGAAGCAATGCCCTGGTTCCATGATGCCTGTCATAACTATGGGCAGATGCAGCCTTCATTCGAGCATCATTTTCAGCCACCTTCTGCAAACCTGGCCATCGGGGAACCAACTTGGACTTGACCATAGGTAGCCTTGTCCTCATCTGCCTGCCCATCAATAATTGAACCAGAGAACATCCTTTAGTATCCAATGAGAGGCCCTGTATGTCTATCAATGCCATAAACACATTGTTTTGGGATAAAATTCGCTTGGCAGTCTGTACTGCCCTCTCAGCACATCCATTTTCTTGGGGAAAATGAAGGTTTGAAGTATAATGTTGGAATCCATAATCTAATGCAAACTGCCGGAAAGCTGTGGACCCAAACTGTGGTCCACTGTCCGACACCAGCACCCCTGGGATACCACTTTTGGCTAACATATTCCTTAGCTTCCCAATAACAAATGATGAAGTAGTTTTACTACGACGTACTATCTCAATCCATCTGCTGTAATAGTCCACTACTATTAAATACTCCTTCCCTTCATAAGAACACAAATCCATTCCTGTTTTCAACCACGGCCTTTCTGGCAGCGCCGTTGGCCTCAGAGATTCTGCTCTTTGCTGCCGACTATTTCGTAAACAAAACAAGCAATTATCAATTAACCATTTAAAATCCTGAACAAGATTAGGCCACCTTACTGAATCCTGAGCCCTTTTCCTCCATTTATTCAGACATAAATATTCCTCTGAGTGAATCCTCTGCAACATTTCTTTATGGCAGAGGACTTGGAATGACTATTGTATCATTATACAGCAACAAACCTCCCTCCACCACACTTAGACAACTCCTGGCAGCCCAGTATTTGCACAAACCTGCATCATTATTGGCTGACTCCAGTCAACCCTCCAATACAAAACTGATTACTAAACTTAAGTCCTTGTCTTTACATTGCTCTTCTCTAATCCTCTATAACTGACTGCTAGTCACTGGCAAATTTCCTATAATGCCACCTACAAAACCCTCTACTTCTGCCTGAAATAAAACTTCCATTTGATCTCTATTCATGCCCGGGCCCTGGGAAAAGGCATCCGCTACTGCCATGAATTTCGCCGGTGTATACTCAGCCACCAACAAAAATCTTGTCAATATTATTAGCATCCGTTGGCATCTAACTTGTGCCAAATGTAAATCCTTGGAATTCAATAGTGGTATCAAAGGTTTATGATCTGTCTCCAAGTAAAAGACTCCAATCAAAAACTACTGTAACCTTTAACATGCCCACATGGCTGCAAGGCAATCCTCAATCTGCGGCCACTTTTGTTCTGCTTCGGACAGCAATCTTGAACAAAATGCTACAGGCCTCCATACATAAATAACACAAAACTGGACCAAAATTAAAATTTTCTTCAAGGCCTAAAATGCCTTCTCTTTATCTTGATCCCAAACCCATGTATTCTTTATGGACAACAGGAGGGTAAGTGGTTGAATTACATCTTGTAACCTTGGTAGCAACCTTGCCAGAAAATTGACCATACCCAACAGTCCTCTTAACTCATGTACGTTTGAGGGTTTATGTTCAAAATAACCTTTACTTTTACTGGATTTATTCGGACTCCCTCAGCGCTAATGATGTGCACCAGAAATTCTATTTGTTTTTACTTAAACACACACTTCTTTTCATTCAGCTTTAATCCTGACTTCTTAATTACCTATAAAGCATTTCTTAGATTTTTGTCATGCTCCTCTTCTGACACTCCAGATACCACTGTTATCCAAAAAGCCTTCTACCTTTCGTAATCCATCTAATAATTCTGTCATTTTCCACTGGAAAATCTCTGGAGCGATGCAAATACCCATCAGCAACCTCTTAAATATGTTACCCATGGGGATGATAAATGTGGGTAAGTCCCTGGATGCCTCCATCCAACACTATCTGGTAAAACCCAGATTTTGCTTCTAATTTAGAAACATAAGCAGCCCCACTGAATTTACTGACAACATCAAATGTGAGAATTTCGAAAATCTCTCTCTTCAAACATCTATTAAGCTGTCTATAGTCTACACACAATCTGACCTCCCGAGGTACTGCCTTGGGTTTCACTACTGGCACCATGGGACTGACCCATTCTGTAGGATGCATTACCATTTCAATGATGTCCAGATGACTTCTCAATCTTTCTTAGATTCTCCTTAACAGCAGACACCTGGTATGGCCACTGACCTAGCACATCTAACTGAATGGGATGGCTCCCTGTCTTAAACAAATTCACTGGCTCAGTCCTCCACCTCCCAAAGCCAAAAAGTTATTTTTCTAACTCAACACTGCCCATAAATACAATGATTTGCAACTCCAAAGCTGCACTCCTAGGCAAATTATCTGATTTGCTCTTTGGGCTCAACATATAAATTCGGTCATACAACTTCCTATCTTTATAGCTCACTACGGTACCAAACATCCCAATGATGTCCATTTGGCCTGCAGAAGTCAATTTCTTATCCTGTTTATTCAAAAGTTCACATTCCAAGTGCCTGTATCCACCTTAAAGTCCACTGCCTGACCCCCAAAACCTTAATGTAACTCTTAGTGGGTTTGACCCACTTAACGCTATACAGGCCTACCTCACTAGCCTAGCTATAACAAACAACAGACAACCTAAAGTGGTCCAACCAGTAAACCTAAAATAATCTAGCTATGTCTTACCCCATGGAGCCACCAACATAAAATTCTTACCCTGCCACCTAGATAATACAAAACACAACCTAGGTTTAATCGCCAGTGACCTAATCAGACCTTGAGCTTAAGCCTAACCTGCTTACCACCACCAGAAAATTCCTTCAGTCCTCACTTGGGGTACCATGTACAGGACGGTAACGAGCAGCTTAGCTGCTACTACGTCAATTGCTTAAACTAAGGTTACAAACTTACATATATATCAGTAGCCTATTAACTGGCACTTACACTGGGAACGGTGGCTTTGTTTTTCTTTGTTTATATGGTGCTTCTACATTGCATGGAACCAGTGGTTATTCAGCAACGGGAACAACAGCTTTACGCGACTTCCCAACCACTTCGAGAGCGAACTTCTGTCATCAGGGAACGGTGGCTCCACTGCCAGGTGACAGCATACTACCTAGTAGTATATACATAAATGCCATCAGGGTAAGTGCACGGTGTCCATGGTTTGGTTAGGTTAGGTCAAGGTTGGGTCATATTCTGTGATATGCCCACAGCTAAAGGGTAGCCTAGGATAGACCACGTTGCCCCTTCGTCTAAACCGGCCCCCCTCCTCAGACTCGCATCAACTGTGTCCTTAGACCATCACTACTGTCTCCAATTGGGTAATTCTAGGGATGCAGTCAACCCAAACTTTGCAGGTCATTATCTCCAAAACCTTGATCTTAGACATAGACCCAAAATAGTATCTTGGCTACCAGCCATACATTTGCTATGCAATAGGGGTAGCCTTCATTATGGAAAACTAGGTATTAGGTTGGGTATAGGCACATATGGTAACAAAGTGCAAGCTGTGCTTGTTAAAAGAACAAAGTTGGCTCGGCATTTACCTTTAAAGATACTCGTAGAATACAATAAAGCACTTTAAAAATTATATTAGCAGAAGACACGTTTACAGAAACGTCTTAGGTATGCCTGACGCTGACATGGTCATTGGTCACATGATTATCTGGGGTAAGTGTTGCCAGGTCGCACAGCCAAAATTTCCCTGGAATTGCCATCAGAATTTCCCTTTTCGGAGAAAAATTTCCCCATGTATACCGGGTAAGCCTATAATAATTAATTTACATATAATATACTCCTTAGACTTACCTATATGTCATTCGTCTTGCGTCTTGTACATTCTATCATTCATTCTGAGCAGGTTTTATCTTGAAGTTGGATCACTTTCCCATAATGCTTACATATATTTTTGTGCATATGTCTGTGTACATTTAACTTTAGCTGGATGTGTGTCGGCGCCACTGCTGGACTCCATAATTGTAGGGTTTTTTGGTCACTGAAACTCTGACTGAGGTCTGAGTGAGAGATGTAAGGATATTCAAACATTCTCAGAACAGGCAGATCTTATTGGCTTAGAATATGTGAAAACGTCAGAATTATGTAAAGTAGCTGAAGGCCAACCACCAAACAATGTCCTGGACGACATGCAAGGAAAGTATAACAGGCGGAGCCAGGAAGCCCCTCCTCATTCTTAAGGGCAAACTTCACTCTTATGAAAAACATAGAATTAATTTAATTCAATTGTCGTTATTCAGTTTATATATTTTTCGTCAGTGGTAAATAATGAAAATTAGCCATATACCATGGACAAAAATTTGACTTCCTTGTTTAGGAAGGATAAAATGTTACATTCTTAGTGAAATTTCCATAATTTCATATGAAAATATACTTTCTTCCCTTTTTGGGTCTTAATTTCCCTAAAACAGGGAAATTTCCCTGTAACTGGCAACACTGCTCCAGGTTAACCCAAGGACTCTTAAGTCCCAGAAAGGAAACATTTCTTTTGTTTATCAACAGTTCTACGAACTTTACTAGATAGCAGACTGGAAGTGAAACTGTGAACAGTTACGTAAAAATCCATTGTTAAAATATCTCTTGTTTCACGTTTCTTGGCGGTTAGAGAAGTTGACATGTAATGATATCTACTTAAGGAATGATTCATAACAATGCAGTTGTGACTATTGAATAAAATTGGTCTTTATTTCGGTTCTGAATATTCAGTATAAAATCAATTTTTTTTTTCAGCAGAGCCATGTGCAGCCACAAACATTTAACTCAAGAGACTAATAATATTTACGAGGATAAATTAAAATATTTCTTACACTTGTTTGAGTCACGTCAACACGGATTCACATTTAAAAGTTTCATCGTTTGCTACCCTTTTTCACACTTAATTTGCATACTGCTTCCAGTTTACTATTGTCATTAGCCTTAATTAATAATAATAATAATAATAAAATTTTCAACTGAAATCACATCCTCTTTAGAGAAGCTACTTATAAAGATATCAGATATAAGGAAAGTCAAACAATTCATATTACTCTCTGCTTTGGTTTATTCACTTAGACAAGGATATATGTTACAATGTCTCTAAATAATTTGCATATTGAGAGGGCAATGTTGACGCCAAGTGGGAGACAGTGAGTCAAGCCACCCACCCTTACTCATCATGATTTGACATTACAGGCGTCACTGATGAATAACGGTGAGTGGACTGGCATATATAGTTTGTGCTGCCTGGCCTACCTGTCGCCCCATCTACTATACTGTCCAGCACAACCAAACTTCCAACCCTCTCTCTTTCTCTCTCTACATGCAGAGATGACCTTACCAATAAAATACAAGCTGCCCGCAGGTCATACAGACGCGGGAACGGGCGCGCGGGCCTCTTTGAGTTTGAGAGTGGTGGACGATGGCAGGTGGAGTGACAGGTGGGCAGTGGGGTGGTCACCCTCGTATGCAACAACTGAAGTGGAGTGGCTGCATGTGACTCTGACGCCAGGCCATTCGACTTTAACCTTTAAATCTACACTTGTGTTTAAGGCATATAAGGAGGTCTCTAGCACATGGACTAAAAATAGGGTGCAGTATACATACGGCACTAGAGGGTAGAAAGAGATGGTGGGGTATGACAGTCTGTACAGCAGGTGATACTACTCTATACGTCTCCAGATGCGCGCACACACCAACGTTTTTTTTAATTTTCCTTGAAACAGCTAAAAGCTTGCGACCAGTTCTCGCTGGCTGCTTCTGTACAATGTTCACTTTTTATAAAAACATGATGATATGTGTCCCATATGGTCCATAATGGAACATATGAATTATTTAGCATTACAGTACTAACAGTAGCGCATGTGTCCGACAAGAACCACGGAGAGGAGTATTATTATTGCACTGTGATCAGTCCAGGTTCAGAGGCAATCCGCTGTGGGGAGGAGGAGGAGGAGGAGGAGGAGGAGGAGGAAGGAGGAGGAGGAGGAGGAGGAGGAGGAGGAGGAGGAGGAGGAGGAGGACAAAGGGGATGGGGTTGGGGAGGCCTTCAGTGACATTGGCATGTGGGGAAGGATACCTCTACAGATACGAAGGGATCATACAGGAACTCTAAAAGAGAAGTTTCTTTACAAAAGGACACATCACTGTGGATAAAAAAGGATCTTAGGAGGAGATCCTTAAAAAAGAGATATTTTAAAAACGAGGACATCTCTCTCTCTCACTCTCTCTCTACAAGGGCGTAGGGGCTGTAAGGGAACCATATGGGAACATTAATCAACGAGCTCTAAAAAGGGGATGCTTCTAAGGAAGGACTCTACTTGGGGACCTTCTTCTTGATTTCCACGAAATGAAATATGGCTACGGTTTTGCTGGCAGGTTTCACGACTCGACTTCCATACAAAAATGCGACAAATAAAATATGACTAGATAAAGCACAGGGAAACTATGCAGGGCACATATAATTCATAAATAAAGTTTGGGTGGAAGGTTATCATGTAATGCTACTTTTAAAAAAAATTGTCATTACAAATGTAGCCTTGGAATTGAATGAAGGAATCGTTACAAGCACAGAGATGTACATCATGAATAATCAGAGATGACAAGAGTGATTCTACATTTAAAAAAAAACAAGTACTTCATGAGGAATCCATGAATCTAACATGAATGAGTTTAGTCATGGGAGGAATGACTTGTGGAATGAAATGGAATTTTTTAGTTATCAGATGAAAACAAGAGCTTATCAAACATGAGCTCTGTAGAGAACGAATCTTTAATTTCTTTGAAGTTATATAGACATGGATCAATAATTGCAAGGAGAACTTGAGGTAGGTGAATGATGCCTGGGGTGATATTGTGTATGTATATATATATATATATCTATATATACTTAATATTATATATATATATATATTATATAATATAATATGAATGAAGGAGAACAGCACAGTAAGCATACAAGATGACTAGTTCCAAAAACAGCTACAAGGTCCCACGAGGTTGAGGGTAGAGGGACCGGGGGATTATGCCAGTAAAGTGGGTGGAGCTGGCCATTGTATTGGGGCTCCGAGGCACGTTTCTCTTCCTGGCTTGTCATGGGAAGCCTAAGAAGTGTGTGTCATACCTGCTTCCCAAATATCACCTTATACAGTATTGAATCGACTTATCAACAGTAATAAATACACGATACTAGAGTGACTAGTGGTAGCGTTGACAAGTGGTCAAAAAGGGGGTCATGCTCACACTCCTGCCTCTCGACCTCCCCCCCTTTTTTCATGTGTAGGAACAGTGGTGCCTTCATGATTATTATTATTTTTTTTTTATTTACTTTTTGTGCACTTTTGACTTAATGCTGACGAGGTTACCAGAACCGATGCACGTATTAAATTCATCACAAATAACTTAAGCCTAAGAGTCTCACCACTTACATATTAAACAAACGACAAACGGGAGAAGCTTTGCTCACTGAGAAATAATCTATCGTGGTATACATGCAGGCAATAGTATTAGCAGAGAAACTCTGCCTTCTTATACCTTCACCCTTGTCGCTTGTCTTTTTTTTTTATCTTTATAACACTCTCACATTATTTTTTTTATTGGTGTCTAACTTTAAATGACAAAACTATTTGGGCAAGTCATCCAAAACAAAACATGCATCAACAAAAATTGTTTTTTTTACCTTACACTCTAAAAAAAGCTACGCTATTCACAAAGCCATAGAGTTTCTGGACAACTCACCCAAATTCTTGTACTAAAAACCACCTTCACGGTTTTGAATATCAACTGAAGACACTGAATCTAACAGATTTAAGTAGAAATGAGACGAAACTCCATATATACGT
The DNA here is from genome assembly GCF_015104395.2 of Macrobrachium nipponense. Lineage (NCBI taxonomy): Eukaryota > Metazoa > Arthropoda > Malacostraca > Decapoda > Palaemonidae > Macrobrachium > Macrobrachium nipponense. The sequence continues at coordinate 51,614,933 of NC_087220.1, forward strand.
ATAATATTTATATATGGTTAACCAACCTTTCGGGCCAGAGGGGAACATTAGCAACCTCGTCGCCGCAAGCACCTTTCGGCTGTACGGAATAGATTGAATCTGACTCAATGGAAGTTGGCGCAGCGGCGGCCGCGGCGCAGGAATTGAATTCCGCGGCGTCCGCGGCGGCGTCCGCGCTCGCTTCGATTGCCTCAGTCGCAGAAGCAAAGATTGCAACGAAAACCCTGCTGGAGACGGGGTGGCTAATACCGGTCTGTCCTTATTTATAGTGTAGGTCACTTTACATGCTGCCATAGAAGAAACCCACTACAGTACACTGAATATTATCTATAAAAGTGAAAAAGAATGCATATAGTATCTGCCTTTGTTCCGTGATGTCAGAGAATGGCATTGAAAGCTCAGGTATATTTATATATTTTTTTCTTCATCTTTTCTTCCTGGAAGGAACACGTATCGTATTCACTTGCTTTTATCGTCCGATATAAATCAAGAAAAAATCCGACTCGTCTCGCTCCTTCTCAGAAACCACAGTTCGTAGTAGTACAGAATAAATCATTGGAATACCTTCATCTAAACTCGGGTCGTTCCTCCGTTTTGCGTGACGTATCAAAGTCTTAACAATAATTTTGATTTTTTTTTATAACTTTTCTACCATGTCTCTAAAATTGACGGCATTTATAAAACCTGGCTGTAGTAACAGTTTCTCTTTCATAAATAAATATAAACGTGATTAACATACAATTTGGTACATTTCTCTTCAGCTATAATTTCAGCATTAGAACCTAATTCAACACAAAGGAAATTGTTGGAACATCATGTCTGATACATTTCTCTCTCCTTGTACGGAGAAGAGCCACATATGATCATCACTGCATCCTCTTTTTTGTTTTATTTTTTCTCCTCGTTACAAAAATAACTATAACAACATCTCTTACAGCACCTAAGAAACTTAGAATTATGACTACCGAAAAAAGAACACATGAATACATCGTTACAGAGAAGGAAACACACGAACAGGCAGGTGACCTAGATTCAGTCCGCGCTTTGTAACGCGCGGGACACAGTATTAAAAAATATATTTATAAAAAAGTTGGATTCAGCAAAAATTTACATCATAAATACATTACATTCCTGATCTCTAAGAAACTGTCAACAAATCTATCTTGGGAAGAGAACTCAGAAGGTATTGTACAACAACGGAACGAGAAAAATGAGTTGATCCCTGGTGGTCGCCCCTCGTGTGACGATCGCTCAATGCACCGAAGCTTCGACTGCATTTGTTTTATTCTCTTCTTATTGTTATGTTATCAGGGGCTGTTGGACATCACAGAATTTTGAAAGATGATGTTGGAAAACGAACACAAAGTACACAAACAGACCAAATATAATAATCTGAGTCAGTGGAATGTTCGATGGTGGAAAATACTTCACAGCTTACAAATTAATTCATAAATACGATTGAAGACACACATTCAACAGAAAAACACTGTAGTACTCCAGCAGGGGGCGCTAAATGAAAACGGAACCACTGAGATGATAGCAATAATAAATATCGTTTGAGATGGTCATCACAACGGAAACTCACACATCTATTCCCCTGAGGTTCGACAAACCAACGAGACAGACTATACTCTGAACCGAAAAACCACAGTTAATGATTAGACAAAGATCTTAGGTTTAAAATGGCGGTGACGTCACCTGGTGACCACGCCGTCACTAGACCGGTGACGCAATCACCAGATAACCGCACCAGATAAGATAGTAGGTATTCTAATGGGAGTCTCTCTCCTCTCGCTCTCTCTCTCTCTCTCTCACATACACGTTCTCTGAGAGACTCCTCCCTTCCTTCCTCCTCCTCCTCTCTCCTCCTCCTCCTCCTCCTCCTCCTCCGCTCCTCCTCCTTTATCGCTCCCCCTCCTACTCATCCTCCTCCATCCTCCTACCTCCTCCTCACCTTCCTCCTTCCCCCTCCCCACCTTCTTCTACATGCACCCCTCCTCCCAGGGTTAGCCACCGATTGGCTGATTGGGAGACAAATTTCGGGGAGGAAGATTAACATAAAATTTTCATCTCAATCTTGTTACCGCCTTGCCGTTGGCGTCACATAGCCAACTCATAGCATAAAACGGCAGCTGGAAAAAGGGGGAAAAAAATCACTAACCGAGTTTATTTTGAAGGTTGTTTAGTGCAGCGCCTGGCCAGAAATCCCCACAAAAACAAAATACAAAAAACCTTACGAGACTAGACTAAAGGCCCCCACGGGGTCACGACATCCCCCCCCACCCCCCCCCACCCCAACCAACCCCAGAGAACCGACGCCACGGGAGGAGAGAGAGAGGGGGGCGGGGAGAAGGCTAGTGAGGTGGAGAGGGGGGGGCGGGGAGAATGGGCATGGGGGAGGGGGGTGGGGGGGGGTTAATACCATCGAGGAATTGACACAAACTTAAAAAATATAAACCATACAATCTACTAAAACTACTTGGGAACCTTTCCCGTAAAAGAGACAGAGAGATAAAAAAAAAAAAGAAATGAGACACCTCATTCATTGATCATCCTATTATAAAAATATAACAAAACTTACGGTTAAAAGTAGAGAAAATAAGTTAGCAATAAATATTCAACACAGCTTAAGTACATAGGGCTACGGCTTTTGATAGCGGCAGAAACAATCGCATATTCAATTAAGTACATATTCTATGATCCGTTTCTTTGGCGAACATTTTGGAATGTTTGTTTACAAACACTATTATTCATCATAATAATAATAGTAATAATAATATTAATAATAATAATAATAATGCTGACTAGCAAAGGATATCTGAGCTTTGATTTGACTTTGGAATGGCAACTCATGACTAGGACTGACATTCGCGGGTTCAAACTGACTAAAACTTGACCCATGATGAGCACGAGAATATTCCTAAACAAACAAATGAAAAGATCACGTGACTAGATGCGAGTTAACAACAAGAGGAGCACCGTCGCAGCCCCTTCTGGGCTCCGCGGGCTTCCAGCTCTCTCTCTCTCTCTCTCTTTCTATCTTTTGTGTAATCCTTAGCAAGAGGCAATTGCGTTTCTTCATTTACCTTGGTTTCGACGCAGTCAATGGGTGACGACTTACATAATAATAAAGATAATAAATATGAGAAAATAAATACGAAAACATCGAATTGTGGTAGACTAATCTGCGAATAACTTATACAACTAGGACAAGTCGGGCTTGTCGTGACAAGTGACCATTGTGGGAATGTGCTGAGATCATCCGCTTCCTTCGGAGGAGGGAACGAATCCCTCGACGTAGGCTTCCTTCTTCTTCTTCTTCTTCTTCTTCTTCTTCTTCTTCTTCTTCTTCAACTTCTTCTTCTTCTTCTTCGTCTTCTTCTTTTCGATTTTTTGTTAAAAAACTCACCGCCCTCACAGAGCATCAAGGTGTGACCTGAAGAAGTGACTTGGGATGTGCTTGGGCGTGCGGGCGGTCATCAGGCTGGGCGCCACCGCCCCGCCCCTCACTTGGGCTTGCTGTCTTGTACTGTGCGGGCGGGGCGGGGCTGGTGTATAGAGGGGGGGCATGCCCTTCGGGCGGCCTGGGAGCCACCTCTCCTTCCGCTGGGGGGGAAGGGGGGTGGGTTGACCACGGGCATAATGATAGTGGGTATTTATTTATTTTTCAGGGTGGCACCTCGGGGACTAGTGGGGCGCCAGGTAGACCAGAGGCTGACCCGTTGGCTGTCACAAGTCGTGTTCCTCTATGCAGTGACCTACCATAGTGTTCGTCTGGCCCATCTGCGGCACCTGGGCCACGTGGACCACAGCGCTCCCGCCGGAGAGGCCGCAAACTTTGGACCCCTCGTTGTCGTCTTTCCACTTGTCCATGGACCGCCGTCTCGCGTTCATGAAGAAGTTGCCCACGGTGGATGGCTCCAGTCCCAACTGACGAGCAATAGTCACTTGCATCTCTTTGCTCGGCCTCTTCGTCTCCTGAGGAAGAAGAAGAAGAAGAAGAACAGGGCGTCAGTAGGGGCAAGAATTTGGTAAACAACAACAACATTCAATTACATTTTAGCAAATATCAAAGCATATAACTAAGAGTTCTTTTTATATATATGGTTTCTCTTCCTACACTCAAGGATAAGAAGGGGGTCAGCTTGGGGGTGTGTGTGAGAATTTACTTACATTTTAGCAAAATATTAAAGCCTAAAACTAAGAGTATATATATATATATATATATATTATATATATATATATATATATATATATATATATATATATGGTTTCTCTTCCTACACTCATGGATAATAAGGGGTCAGTGGTATTGGGGGGGGGGAGGATTTCTTTGGGGAACAACAACTTTCAATTACAATTTGAGAACAATATCAAAAGCATATAAACTAAGAGTTATATAAGTAATATATATATATATATATATATATATATATAATATATATATATATATATATATATATATATATATGTTTCTCTTCCTACACTCAAGGATTTTAAATAATAAGGGGTCAGTCGGGGGGGGGGGGGGGAATTTGGGAAATAACAACATTCACTTACATTTTATCAATATATTAAAACCTAAAACTAAGTTTTTTTTTATATGCTTTCTCTTCCTACACTCAAGGGTAAGAAGACGGGGAGTCGAGCGGGGGGGGGGGGGGGGGGGGGGTGGAGAATTTGTAACATTATTTAATTACATTTAAGCAAAACGTTAAAAATCAAGTTTGCACATAAAGTAATCCCAGATAATATCTAATACATTTCAAAATAATACATTCAAGCATAAAACAAAAAGTTTTTTTTTTATCCTTTCTTTTCTTACACTCAAATGTTGTACAAAATTCAAACTCACACACAATTAATACAAAATATTATCTATCACTAATATAGTCAAAATAGAATGAAAATATGGTGACCATATGGCATGTTTCAGAGCCTAAATATTGAATGGCAATAGAATATAGTATTAACCGAATGGGCTTGTAAAGAGAGAGAGAGAGAGAGAGAGAGAGAGAGAGAGAGAGAGAGAGAGAGAGAGAATATAACATTAATTCGTAATTATATTTATAGAAGAGGCAGAGATACAAAACTTATAATAACAAAGATACAAAAGACTGGAATAAAAGTCTAGATAATAATTGAGAAATATAAAGGAGGAGGAGGAGGAGGTCATAAAGGTAAAGGGGAAAAGAAAACAAAAGAGGAAACCTAAAAGAAGAAGAAGAAGACGAAGAAGAAGAAGAAGAAGATGCCCACTACTTCCCTTTCCACTACCCCCTTCCCTCCCTCTCCCTCCCCCTCCCCCTCCCTCTTCCCCTCACTGCATATCCCTCCCTCTTTAATTATGGCTGTGAGGCCGGCTTGCTAAGGACCCTCATTGAACAAGACACTCATTAATTTGTGAAAGAGAGTCGACCTGTCAAGAGCTCTTCTCTCTCTCTCTCTCTCTCTCTCTCTCTCTCTCTCTTCTCGCCTTGTCTGGTTCTAAAATGTTCTCTCTCTCTCTCTCTCTCTCTCTCTCTCTCTCTCTCTCTGTTCGCCGTTGCCTGTTCGCCTTCTCTCTCTCTCTCATTAACAAAATGTTTAACCAGTGTATTTCAGACACTTTTTTTCCTCTGTATTATTTTATGAAATTATCCCCGTACTCTTTCTCGTCTTGCTAACCTCGTCTTCCAAAAATGCTTCTCTCTCTCTCTCTCTCTCTATCCACAAGAGATCGTGGAGTTTAGTGGAGGCATTGTTCGACCTAAGCTGACATTGTGATCCAAGAACATCAAAGAGAAACAGATACATATAGGGGGAGAAAGCCCCCCCCACCCCCGAACTTTCTCTCCCTTTATCATCTCTGTGATATTTTTTCGCTCTTTATAATAATATATAAATTGTGTAAGAGAGCCAACCCCATACTTGTGCATTGATTGCTGATCAATGCGGTACTTTGTTTGCTTAGATTTTATTTTGATGGCTTATCATATTTAGTAATAATAATAATAATAATAATAATAATAATAATAATAATAATAATAATAATAACAACAAAACCATCGTATCATGTATAGAAACAAAGGTAATAATAATAATAATCATATGAAAATAGTAATAATTTAACATCGTATAATTTATAGAAAGGTAATAATAATAATAATAATAATAATAATAATAATAATAATAATAATAATAAAATAATAATAATAATAATAATAATAGTAATATTTTATCATTATTATTATTGTGATTGCACGCACACAATTTCATGTTCAAAAACAGCAAATGTAAAATCTCTCTCTCTCTCTCTCTCTCTCTCTCTCTCTCTCTCTCTCTCTCCTCCACGTCGCCGAATGACAGTGACATTCGTAGAGTCATCTTTAATTAGGCGCAAATGAGACCGCCAATTATTTCTGGTGGGACATATATAAACGCGCGCGAACGACCGACCGAGGTGATGCTGTACGTAAAACTTCCGTTGGGTAGGAATAACCAGAAACTAACCAGAAACGAACCAGAGAGAGAAAAAACAGTAACTAAATGGAACGAGACCCACTCGACGTCTTTCTTGCTTGCCTTACTATACTCTGGATGCTCTCTCGAGAATGAAGAACAGGGAGGATTTTCTTTTTTTATCTTTTTATTTTTTTATTTGGGGCTGATGTTACGTAGGTAGTAAGGCTTCATATCGGTCTAGAATATTTTTGTTATTTGAATGTCTTGTTTTAAATCTTGAGTCTTAAACTACCTCGTTCTCTTCTGCATTGACCTGTTTATATCTTCTTTCACGTCACACACACACACACACATACACAATGCCTTTAAATGATTATGTTTTAATTCTAAATTTTCAAACTACCTCGTCTTCCACTGGCTTTACGTGTCTATTTCTTCTTTCACGTCACAAACACCTATCTCTCTCCCCCCCCCTTCACATACACACAAACAAAATAACAGCGAAGACTATGCGTCACAGTATGTACAAACATTTTTCTTATGAGATGATGGCCTTAGCTGCCGCATGCAGATGTAGGGTCCAAGATTACTGAAAACACACGAGAGATGGGGCTATACATTACAGGATTTTAACGTGGGATTTAGTTGTTTGAATTTATTGTAGAAGCGTCTTATTCTATCCCATTTTGGTATGGTTATCAAATCACGAATTCATCTCAGTAGTCCAGTAAGATGCCTCGTGAATTATTTGGTTTCAAAGTCAAGATTCAAGATCAAAGCCTTGCGAGTAGTATTATCACCGCTCCTGCTTTTAGATTACAATATGAAATTTAGGCCAAAGGCCAAGCACCGGGACCCATGAGGTCAGTCAGCATCGAAAGGGAAACAGTGAAAAGGTTTGAAAGGTGTAACAGGAGGAAAACCTCAACGCAGTTGCACTATCAAACAATTGTTAGGAGAGGGTGGAAAGTAAGATTACAAGAAAGATAATATATATTATATATATATATATATATATATATATATATATATATATATATATAGAGAGAGAGAGAGAGAGAGAGAGAGAGAGAGAGAACCGAATTAATTTCACATAATTCGCACACATTCTTTAGACACCCAGTGATCTAGTCTGTTCTTCTTAGCAGTTCATTTGAAGACAAATTTGTAATATCAAATAAATAATAATTGAAAAGTCATAAGACATCAGTGTCATTAAAATATATATATATATTATTCCGGGTGATGATATCACCATCACTATTAACTGAAAAGCACTATAATTAAAATCTGTTGGTTCAATTGGTAATATCTATAGACCAACGAAACGCAATATAGGGTCCAGGATGAAGAATTTCAAGTAGGGGGAAAAATTAGGGAAAAATTCCCTAAAACCCAGAGATCAAAAGTAGAACAGAGAAAATGAGTTTTTATATAAAAGATATATTTCAAGAAAACACTTTCCAAAAAATTATGAAATAATGTCCAAGAATAAAAAAAAAAATAAGAGACTTCCCTAAAATTAAAAGTAAGACCCTTTCTCCTACCGAAAATGGCCACTTCCAAAAGTCCCCGCCCTTTTTATTTTCTCCCTAGGATTTAGCCTCCCTCCCCCCCAAACCACCCACCCTTTTCCCCTAACTTGATCATCCCCCTAAATAGTTCAGCGTTTCACTTTTTTTTTTTACGAAAAAGAAAAAGAAAAATAAAGCGGGGAGAGGAAAAAAAAAGGGGGAGGGGAGGGGGAGGAACTCTCGAGAGGTTCGTGACATTTTGGACATAGGGTCAAAACCCCGGCGACTATTATTTTCTAATGATATTGATAAAGCTCCCCAACCCCCCAAACCCCATCGGGGAACAAGACGTTGGTAGGGAGAAATGGGGCGACTTAGGTATCGGAAACCAATCGGACCCCCATGCCTCCCTCCTTGCGGTAACCCCCGCCCCCCCCCTGGACTCTGCCCCTTTCCAAAAACCACAGACTAACTAACCCCCTGACCCCCCTTTTTGGCTAACTATGCCCTTAATAGCCGGACAGGGTCCTGCGTGGTCCTCCAAAAACACGCCCTATAGTCCTTAAAAGTCGTCGAAGCGAATCTATAGCTATTTTTATCCTTCTTTGAACTTTACCTTTTTTTTTTTGAGACGGGGACGGAAGACGATTAAAAGAATAAAATAAAATACAATAAAATAAAAAAAACTCATTCATCTATTGATACAATCCCCAAAAAATAGAACAATTTACTTAAAATTATTTATAAAAATTGCAATTCGTATTTATCGGATATGATTGCGTGTATATATAGTACTGCGTACTTTAAATAAAAAAATCAAAATATTATGCTGCTTTAAATAAAAAAATACAAATTTATAGAATATAAATTATTATAATAAAATAAATAAATAATTAAATAATATATATATCTTTAATATATATAGAATATAATTATATAAAGAAATAAATAAATAATATATATATACATACATATATACTACATACATACACACAACACACACACACACACACAATATATATATATATATATATATATATATATATATAAAATATGCACAGCAACATGCAATCGTTAATCAAGAACCACTGAACAAAGCTCATCTTTTAAAACACCTTTTAAAACACTTCTCAAGAAATTCACTATTTAAGAAGGCAGTATATATATAAAAAAAATAAAGAAGCGAATTTATCTCTGATAAGAAATACGGGTACCATTAAATAGTCATTAGCGAGGGGCCAAGACTGACCCTTCGTGGTTTGTTATGACATTACGTGAATTACAGCCTCTTACGTAATGGAATGGAATGCCCCAAACATTCTGTAGTACTCTGGGTTTGTGGTGACGAAAATGGTAATATTACGTATCAATGATGTTATTAATTTTTTTTCTGTTATTAATACGATGACTGGGAAATAACGTTTAGGAAATAACAGCGAAATCATCTCATTCAGACTCGGAGTTAAAAGATGGAATGTTTATTTTGTTAATAATGAAAAAAAACATCACGTAATGCCTTTATCAAAGCACACACACATTTCTCTCTTTCTCTCTCTCTCTCTCTCTCTCTCTCTCTCTCAATCTTCCTCCCAAGACCCCTAATTCTATTTACTCTCTGCTTCTGTCTAATAAACATCGGTGGTGAAATTAACATTTTTTCTCCCTGGTCCTCCTGCGCTCAGCCAAAAGTTTCGTTCTGGGCAGGGAAAGGAAAGGAGGAGGAGGAGGAGGAGGAGGAGGAGGAGGAGGGGAGGAGAGGAGGAGGAGGAGGAGGAGGAGGAGGGAAGAAACGAATTATGGCTTTTTTGCGCTCCTTCATTAAGGTCATATTTTTCTCATTACGGCCCCCAAAAAGATAACGACTTCTCAACACAAGGCTTTTGTGGAGGGAAAAATGGTTGATATATAAAGTTTTAGTTTTGGCCCGGAAGAATTTGCGAAGCCAAATAGTTTGGGAGATTCACCAGGCAATACGGCACTTTGCATAGTATATCATTTTTTTGCAAAAGGTTCTTCACTTCCGGAGATTTATTGCAAACAGAAATATGCACTTAAGTGAACATACTTGAAACGTAGATAATATTGCATTAAAAAGAACATATTCTACTCCTCGTTTTTATTCTGGGGATGAACATTTATTATTTTACGTTAATGCTGAAGTGTCCATACACACGTCTACACGACAGTGATGAGAAGCACTTACCAAACACCACCACACACACCCCCACCCCCCCCCACCCAACCTTTTCGGGGGAACAAATACTTAAAACGTAGATAATATTACATTAAAAAGAACATATTCCACTTCTCGTTTTTATTCTGGAGATGAACATTTATGATTTTACGTTAATGCTGAAGTG
>NC_087220.1:51630250-51650250 GCF_015104395.2 Macrobrachium nipponense
TCCTGATAAGCAACTTTCTCGTTCTTGACAGTCCAAAATAATTTATATACCATATGTCCAGTGTCGATGACCATGGCCGTTGGGACGCCATTTGGCATGAACAAAACAACCTGATCAAGCAATTCTATGCTAATTACATAGGTCCTACAACACCTAAAAAAAAAAATGAATAAAAGTTAGCACACTTCGTCTTAATCTCAGACTCTTGAAGAAGAAGAAGAAAGAAGAAGAGAAGCCTAGCCTGACAAAGAGCATCAGTCTTGCTTTCTGATCGAAGACCCTTCCTTTTCATCAACAATCCCCCCCCCCCCCCCCCACACCAAAGTCTGTCAGCATCAACAGTTTTCCTTCTGGTTTTCAAATATTCCCTCTTCCACCCCACCCATCTCATATCTCCCATCTACCCCTCCATTTTCCCCCATTCCATCTCCTTTTCCACACCAACTATTACCGCACATCCAGGGGGGACCCACAAAATCGTCCCTCTTCTATTTACCCCATCTGGAGGAGGGGAGGGAGGGGAGGGAGGAGGAAGGAGGGAAGGAGGAGGGGGACACCCCAACCCCGCTCCGCCAACTCCTTTCGCACCTTCCAGAATCCGAAGTTCCATTCCATTTGTCCTTATTGAAAAATCCATAAGATAAATCTAAAGCGGGGAGGTCATTTCCATGCATATATTCGGTCCTCCATATTATCTGTTGCGATATAACCCATATATCTCTTTCAGATCAATGGACTGATACATCACCCGGAGCACTTGACTGAGTGGTTAGGAAGGTGAGGAACAGGTGTGGAATTTTTTAGTGGAGAGGAGGAGGAGGAGGAGGAGGAGGAGGAGGAGGAGGAGGAGGAGGTGAAGTCCTAAGAAGGATGAAATGGGAATACGAAGAAAGGAAAAGACAGGGGTGTAAGGAGAATAAACTGGAAAACGTTTACGAAAAGCTAACTGGAATGAGATCATATTAACCTAAAAATAAGACTATAAGGAATAAAAATATGTAATAAATATAGTATATATATTATATATATATATATATATATATATATATATATATATATATATATATATATATGAAATAAACAGAGACAATGAACAGAAGTTATGTAAAATAACTTGCAAATAAGCGACATAATAAATCAAGAAAGTGAAAATAGACACAAGAAAGGTTATCAATAAAGGAGAAATAGAAACAAAATGTTGATATGAGAGAGAGAGAGAGAGAGAGAGAGAGAGAGAGAGAGAGAGAGAGAGAGAGAGATGAGTTTAGAAAACAATCAGTAATACGAAGGACAATAAATAAAAACAAAAATAATACTAAGAAATATAACATTCATCCAACGGAACCAATAAAAATAAAGTGGCTGCAAAAATGGTAATAAATGAGGTACGAAACAGAAAGAAGAATAAATGCTACAAGGAATAAGAAATATAGACAACAATGGAACACCAAAGACAGAATGGTTGAATCTAAAAGGACAAAATAAGAATTACAGGAAAAAAAGGAAACGACGATAAAAAATAATCATAAAACAAATATATAGGAATAAAAAAACCAGAGAAGACCAACCAAAGATTAAAAAGGGAGGGAGGAGACCGATAAAAAGGGAGAGAAATAATAAGCGAGAATAGGAAACACCGATGAATAACGTAGGAAGCGAGAATGCCACAGCGATCGAGAACTCGCCTCATTAAATAAATCCTTTCGGTCGAGACTATATTATCGGAATGAGCACAGAGAGAGAGAGAGAGAGAGAGAGAGAGAGAGAGAGAGAGAGAGAGAACTTATTAATTAGGTCCGGGAGCTGTCCAGGGTCATCTAAGATAAATAAGACCAGGTTCGATCTGTCTAGTCATTCTTCTGCTCCTCCCCACCTCCTTCTCCTCTTCTCTTCTTCCTCCTCCTTCTTCTTCTTCTTCTTCCTCCTCCTCCTCTTCTCCTCTTCCTCCTCCTCTTCTTCTTCTTATTCTTTCCTCCCATCTTCCCTCCTTCCTTTTTTTCCCCTTCCTCCTTTACCTCCTCCTCCTCCTTACCTTCCTTCCTTCCTATCAACCCCCTGGCCTCCTTCAAAAAAATTCCTTCCCTCTTCCACAACGTGGAATCTTGAAAAGAGGGAGAGAGAGAGAGAGAGAGAGAGAGAGAGAGAGAGAGGGCGTGGGACAGTGAAATCTGCCGTTCATACTTTTTTGGCAAACAACTTGGCGCCCAGAGTTGACCTTTTGACAGGACATTTTACCAGTTCACTAGTGTAAGATCAAACGGCATTTACGATCTTTCAATTTCTTTCCCGCTCGTCGCTTGTACGTGAGATCCGTCATCTGTTGAACTGACTTTTTTTTATATATTTTATTTTTGTTATATTATTTGGGAGAAATCGAAGAGCAAGTACAAATTTGGGACCTTTTGGCCAGTGCCTGCGGTTTCCGGTTCAGAATTGAGTCATAAACTCAGAGAGCCATTCTGAAGAGTATAAATTTATATTGTCATCCCATTACATCTCAAATTTACATTAGGTTAATCTAAAAAATGTCTCTCCTTTTTTTTTTTAAATGACTACCATTTCAAAAACGGAGGCATTTAAATGTAAAATATTCATTTCATATCCAAGTTTAAATATCAAAATACGCGAACACAAATGTCAAACAAGCTTTTAATAAAGACTACGAATTGTAATTCACGCTACTTTATCGCACACCTGAGATAAACAGACAGGTAGAGAGAGAGAGAGAGAGAGAGAGAGAGAGAGAGAGAGAGAGAGAGAGAGAAGAGACCGGTGACGACAGGACAGTTTTAAACCCTGAGATGACATCTGCCTTGGGAATTATCACGGCTGTTGTTATTGCTCTCTCTCTCTCTCTCTCTCTCTCTCTCTCTCTCTCTCTCTCTCTCTCTCTCTCTCTCTCTCTCTCTCTCTCTCTCTCTAAGGTTAATGTGTCCTCTCTCGTTTTTCCTGCTTGCTGTTTGACGATATTTGTTCCAAACACAAATATCAATTATGCATTGAGGGATGCTGTAAAAATGAGACTGCAAACACGTTTAGATTCATAGCAAAGATAGATGTGTGTGTGTGTGTGTGAGAGAGAGAGAGAGAGAGAGAGAGAGAGAGAGAGAGAGAGAGAGAGAGAGAGAGAGAAGTATCAATTTTGCATATAGGGATGCTGTAAAAATGACATTGCAAACACGTTTAGATTCATAGCAAAGATAGATGTGTATTTGTGTGTGTGTGTGTGTCAGAGAGAGAGAGAGAGAGAGAGAGAGAGAGAGAGAGAGAGAGAGAGAGAAGGGTCTCTGAAACAAAGTGAACATCCGGTGGAGGATAGCCTCTTAGCCCTCATTCATCTCCCGCGACGCCCAGAAAGCGCGGCGGCGGCGAAGGAGTCGCTCTGAATTAAAAGCCTTAACAACGCTCCCGATTAGAGGGAGAAAACGCGCCTTCGAGGAATTATGACGACACCGACTATATTTCACGAATGGAAGGCTGGCTCGCGTGCGCGCGTTCTGAAGAATGGAATCCCGCAGCGGGTGTCAGGCGAGCGCGGCCGGTTATTTATGGCGCGCGTTACTCTTTCTGTTTCGTCTGAGGGTTATACGTCAAATGGACCAAGCGTTTTACGAATAATTTTTTTTCCATTTTAAATCATACGTACCGAAGAAAGATGGCGCGAAACATTCAATGAATATCGTGCTATAAATTTTTTTTTATGCTTTATTTTTTGCCAATTTTTCAATATCTATTTTTTCTAAGTCATTTTGAAAATATCCAAATAAAAATATTTTTCTAAGTACACATAAAATTTTTTTATTTTATTTTTTTAATACACACCAAATTACTCTATTTTTTTTTAAGTAATACATGAAATAAATGTAAAATATTTTTTTTAAAGTACACACCAAATTGAAAATACAATTTCTAAGTACACGTACCAATTTTTATTATTTTTTTTTAAGTACACGTACCACATTTTGTCATTTATCTTTTTTAAGTACACACGTACCAAAGCAAGATGGCGCGAAAGATGCTGTTTTGAAAATGCGATTAAAATTTTTGAAATATTATTTCAACCTGTTTAATGTCAAATGCATGGGATTATTATTTCGTGTATTTTATCCAACGAACCAATAGAAACATGATCAAATGAATGTTGATTTAAAAACTATGACAGATTTCTACAAATGCCATTTAAAGTTCTATTAAGGAACATGATTGAATTTTAAATAAAAACTCAAGTTAATTCGGAATTAATACTTGCACCTACCGATCACAAGCAACATCAATAAGAGTACTACAACGTTCTAACTTTGGAATAATAATAATAATAATAATAATAATAATAATAATAATAATAATAATAATAATTTAATAACAATACAAAATCAAGAATACACTATAATTTACAAAAACAGCGCTAAACAGAAAAATGTATTTACTATTTTTCTTTCTGCTTTCCTCAATTGTCAAAGAATAATAATAATAATAATAATAATAATAATAATAATAATAATAATAATAATAATATAATAATAATAATAATAATAATAATAATTAATAATAAAACTCAACATGAGGTCATATGACATCTGACATCTAACGAATCAGATAGAATAAAACCCGTCGACCAAATGACAAAAAACAAATATATATATATATATAGTACTATATACTATATATATATATATATATATATATATATATATCATATAATAATACAAGACCACATCTAACCACTACTAAACATGCCATAAAACAATATATTTCCTCTTTGTTCCAATGTCAAGGAAGGGCATTATAATTATGAGGTCTTACCTCCATAAACTACAATAGATTAATTACTACCAAGCGGTACACATGAGAGAGAGAGAGAGAGGAGAGAGAGAGAGAGAGAGAGAGAGAGAGAGAGAGAGGAGAGAGAGAAGCGCAAATGTATTAAGAGCAAATAGGGCAACAAATTTGAGGAGCCGAGTCTCAAAAGGCAAAAGGCTTCCTTGTCCCCCATTACGATCGCTCCTTAAGTAACTTACATTAGAAGGTGTGTATTCTCTCTCTCTCTCTCTCTCTCTCTCTCTCTCGCTCTGCTCTCTCTCTCTCATCTCTCTATATATATATATATATATATATATATATATATATATATATAACACGTGTGAATTTTTTTTTATGAAATATGAGATTTATGTATTTTTTATGAAATACATTATAATATTTATGTAAGATTCTAATGAAATACACTACAAGATTTATCGTAAACTTATCTATACAATTTATGAATAATTTCCAGAATAAACAAGACAACAGTTGCACACTTCAACTGAAATTCAATTCCAATGAACCAAACCAGGTAATTTCTTTAAAAACCTCCAGGTGTGTCATCACTTGCAACAAAGACCCACCTCTTAATTCAAGCGTTCAAATTAACCACCACATACCTGCGTTATTCACACCCCCCAACCCCCTTTCCCCATCCTCTAACACCATCCCTGTATCAATGTAATTCCCCTAATTCCGAAAAGAAAAAAAAAAATTCCCCTCTCCCCCCTATAAACCTTACCGGAGCAATTCCCAGTGGGGGACTCGACGCGCGGCAAAGGGTACTCACCTAACCTCTCAAGTAGGGACTAAATAATGCCTGTCCCCGCTAATTCCCTAAGGGCGTCCCCAACAGGGTGTCCTCGCTTAGTATAATCGCCCTTACGCAGTCCGCGCATTAGGGACGCTTCCCGCTGACGTCTAGGGACGGGATGGCATCGCCTTTATGGCACCCTGCCTCATTGTAGTGTTGGTGAAGGGTGGCGACTTCTCACCGTAGACTTTCGTTGGTACGCTCCTACCCCCTCCCTCCCTCCCTCTCTCTCTCCCCCTTCCCTAACAAAGGTGTCTGGGCATAGTAGATATATTTTTCTTTATTTTTTTTTTTACTGGAGAGGGGCAGGCAAGGGATGGAGTGATTGAGAAAAAACAAAAAGAAGGTTGGGGAGAGAGAGAGAGAGAGAGAGAGAGAGAGAGAGAGAGAGAGAGAGAGAAGAGATGAGAAGAGGCATGAAAGTAAAGTGCGGTCACTCTCTCTCTCTCTACAACAGTCTGGGTATGCCATTGTACTCCCTCTTCTCTGTACTTTATATTTGATATTGTCTACAGTATTAATGTGAGAGAATTATTGAATTGTGTTCAATAAATTATATACGTATATATATAATTTATTTATTATATACGCCAATATTAAATCAGGTGAATCAGCGAATAACTATTCTATAGTTTATTCATTTATAACAGAAACTGAATTCCATTTTGGATAATATATACATACAATATATGTGTGCATATGTATGTATGTATGTATGTATGTATGTATGTATGTATATAATATATAATATATATATATATACATATACTATATATATATATATATATATTATATTATAATATATATATAAAATTAAAAAGGGAAATGGGCCTACAGTATATTTATAGATCAGAGAAAGTGAAACATGGTATCCAAGAATATTTCACATTCAAAGTTCTATTCATTAGCCTTGACAGATATATACAGAATCATCCCTCTTTTCTTCTCTCCTCTCTCTCTCTCTCTCTCTCCCTTCTCTCTCTCTCCCAAACACTCATACACATATATTCCCGCAAAGGTCGACAGGCCAAGAATTAAGAACCCACGAACCATTGGACCACAAATCTTAATATATCAAGGTACACGGATGCCTCCCCAACCCTCCCTCCCTCCCATATAGCCCATCCCCCGCCCCTTTGCTTCCCAGCTGCACTCCGATTGGCTGGGAGGATAATTCTTCCGTAAGCCAATCATATGCAAGGTTTCTTGTGATTTCAGAGCTCGGTTTTTAATTTGGTGTTGATTGGCTAAGTATGCATGATATATATATATATATATATATATATATATATCTATATATATCATATATATATATATATATATATATAATTGTAAGTATAAATATATATGACATAAATAAATGTAAGAATAGCTATATAAGTATAGATGCTCAAGTGTACATGTACGTAGTCTTATTAATAAGCTATTTCACGATTTACTATAATGTGCTAAAAACAATAATATAAATGACAATAGTAATGACATTATAATTAAGGTAAAAATAATAATATTAATATTAAGATAATCTACGAAAAATTTACTAAAACTATAAATAAAAAAAAAAAAACTTTTAAAACGGACCCATTACCAAAATAAAAAGCCAAACAAAAGAAAACGCCACTGAAATTCGGGATTAGCCCACCTCGTATACCAATAAACAAGATCCCTTCCCCCCTCCCTCCCCTCTCTCTCTTTCTCCATCATAACAACTGCCAATATGGAGCGTTAATAACGCCTTGTGAAAATTAAGTTTAATCCCAAAACCACGTGGGTAAATGAATGTGGAGAGAGAGAGAGAGAGAGAGAGAGAGAGAGAGAGAGAGAGAGAGACGAGAGAGAGAGAGCATAAACTATTGGTGAACTATTATATATACATATATACCACAGACATACATTTATATTTATATATATATATATATATATTATATATATATAATATATATATATATATATACATACATATATTTATATATATGAATATTTATATGTATAAATGCATCAAGCTACAAATAGTCTTTAATATCAAATTCGCTCTACCTCGGAATTGACTTTTCTTCATATATGTTAACTGAAGGGGAATTTTAGTCGATAATAATTTTTATTAAAGGGCATCTGTGCTAAATGCACGTATATTAATCATGGTGATGTGATAAGAAATCACACACACACAAATATATATATATATATATATATATATTATATATATATATATATATATAAATATATATATATGTATATATATATATATATATATATATATATATATAATATATATATAAATATATATATATATTAAACCTAATAAATCCTAGTATAGACAAAATGTGCCAAAAATTATTGTTGTACCAGGGTATTAAAAACACAGAGAGAGAGAGAGAGAGAGAGAGAGAGAGAGAGAGAGAGAGAGAGAGAGAGAGAGAGCCAGCCAGCAAAGGTCTATTAACATCGTCCATGCAAGACGACGATAATAAGGGCGGAATTATTCAAATGCCGTAAGACAATCTGCGAAGCCTGGTTTGGCCGGGCCAAGAATTAGAGAAGGAGATAAAAAGAAAAAAAAAGGAGGAGGAGGAGCTTGCCGTTCGTCTTCGGCGAAGATTTAAGCGGACACAATTGACTTCGGCTCCTAACTTGATAACTCTCCCATTTCATCTTCCGATATTCCCGGGCGAGCGGCCTTTAATGCTCTGCTCCTCCTCCTCCTCCTCCTCCTTCTCCTCCTCCTCCTCTGCTTCTTCTACCTCAGAATCGATAATGGACTTCTTCGACTTCTTCTTCTTCTTTGGGGGCAATTATTTTCTATCTTTTTTTCGAGATTCATCTCTTATTTATATTGTCATAATTATTTTGTTACTTTCTCTTCTTCTTTTTCTTCGTCTTCGTGTTCTTTAGTGGCAATTATTTTTTTATCTTTTTTTCGAGATTCATCTCTTATTCATTTTGTGTCATAATTGGCTTTTTTTGTTTAATTTCGCTTCTTTTTTTCTTCTTTGGGGACAATTATTTTCTATCCATTTTTTCTGAGATTCATCTCTTATTCATTTTGTGCTATAATTATTCTTTTTAATTTCCCTTCTTTGTCTTCTTCTTTGGGGACAATTATTGTCTACCTTTTTTTCGAGATTCATCTCTTATTCATTTAGCGTCATCATTATTTTTTTTTACTTTCTCTTCTTTTTTTCTTGCTCGGGGGCCAATTATTTTCTACCGTTTTCTTTCGAGATTCATCTCTTATTAACTTGTGTCATGATAATTATTTTTTTTTACTTTTTAATCTTCGTCTTATTCTTTGGGGGCAATTATTATGATTTTTTTTGAGATTCACCTCTTATTCACTTTGCGTCACAATTAATTTTTTTACTTTTTTCTTTTTCCTCTTCTTCGCCTTTTCTTTCTTTGTGTGCAATTATTTTCTATTTCTTTATTTTTAGCCTCATCTCTTATTCAATTTGCGTCATAATTATTTTTCTTGTTTTAGGGGTAATATCTTTCCTTCTCTTGCGTGCTTTTTGCTTTAACGGTAATTTTGAATTATATCTTACACGTAATGAAAATTAGCTCTCTATTTGTACCTTCTTTCTTTGTGTGTGATATATATATATATATATATATATATATATATATATATATATATATATATATGTGTGTGTGTGTGTTTTGTGTGCGTGTGTGTGGTATGTGTAAGTTTATATACTAGGAATTATTTTTTGTGCCACATGAAAAAACTGACCTAATAACATAAAAAAACCCAGCAAAATTCCACAGCAAAAAATTCCTCAACTCAATCATATTCCTCCATTAATCTTCATATGTCACCTTCTACCTGACACGCTCCCAGCGTTTCGAAGCAGCAATCAGAAGCCATTTATTCTCCAGTTCCTCAGGGTTATTTTTCTTCATTATTTCTTCTTATATATTATCTTTATTATTCCCCCTGTTCCCCGTTTTCAGTCTCGTAACTGTTCGTTCACTTCTGGGGTAACTTTGAAAATGTGACTGCTCTTGTAGAAATATGCTTTTGACCATCGGTGACAATTAGCAGCTTAAATTAGGTTTACTGTCTTTTATTTCTTTATTTTTAATTCAGGAAACTTGGAAACTTTTATTTTGAGGAGAACTGAGGAATCCTTCACTTTGGGAACATCTTATGATTTTACGTCATTATATTTTTTACATTTTATTGTCACGGATCTATAGTTGTTTTTATTTCTCGAATATACTATATATGGCATATTACAGTTCTCTCTCTCTCTCTTTCTTTCTCTCACTCTCCTCATTTTCTTTAGCTAATATATTTTTGTCCTGTCTCTCTTCATCAATTAACCGTTCATCCCACGGTCTGAACTACCAAAACATTTTCACAGATTCTCCCTTACTTAGTAACAGTTTCCCAGACGTTCTCTATTCATCTTGTCTAGTAAAAATATTTTCAGACTCTCTCTCTCTCTCTCATATCTAATAACATTTCCACAAACATTTTCTGATATATACTCCAGAGATCGCATCTTAACCTTCCATCCACAAAACATTGTCACAAACTCTCCTCTTTCTAAATGTCACCTAGAACCATCTTCACAATTCTCTCTCTCTCTCTCTCTCTCTCTCTCTCTCTCTCTCTCTCGTGTCATGCCAAAAACGAGGGCATCGCGATTTGATTGCAATATTGATTCATAACTCTTCAGTCTCTCTGTTCTGAACTACTGTCCTGTAAGGTTCTTCATATACGCACGGGTGCCCAAGCGATTATTGGCGATTATCGGCGATTACCAGGCGATTACCGCTCATTACTTGGCCACGGCGGTTGTTATCAGGTAACTCGGTCATCCGTTTAGTTAACAATGGAGTAATGTTTGGGTATCATTATGACAGTAATGGTTCAGAATATTATCAACCTGGTATTTGGTGCTTAACGTAAATTGACAAAGGTCTGTCCGCGTTGACCTTACCCTAAGGAAAAACAAATATTGAGACTGAGTTGACCTTTGTTGCTAAGACATGACTATCATTCATTGAATCTATTTTGACTACGAAATCGCACTATATCTTAGTTTTACCAGACCACTGAGCTGATTAACAGTTTTCCTAGGGCTGGCCCGAAGGATTATAGATATTTTTACGTGGCTAGGAACCAATTGGTTACCCAGCAACGGGACCTACAGCTTATTGTGGGATCCGAACCACATCATATCGAGAAATGAATTTCTAATCATCAGAAATAAAATCCTCTGATTCCACGTTGTCAGAGCGGGGAATCGAACTCGCGACTACCGAATTGGCAGGCGAGCACGTTAACCACTCGCCTAACGGCGAACTTAATATCATACTTGGAAATATTAGTAGGGGAAATTATGTATTATAACTGCATTTCCAA
The DNA here is from genome assembly GCF_015104395.2 of Macrobrachium nipponense. Lineage (NCBI taxonomy): Eukaryota > Metazoa > Arthropoda > Malacostraca > Decapoda > Palaemonidae > Macrobrachium > Macrobrachium nipponense. The sequence goes on from NC_087220.1 coordinate 51,641,239, forward strand.
GTCGTTTCAGTTTCAGGTTCTACCAGCGAATGTTAAAAAAATTAAAAAATATAAACAAACAAACACAAACAAACAAACAAACACACGTACAGTAGCAATTCTCAAAAATATAAAACAATTTTAAGAGTGTCATGACTTCGTAAATATACAAATCACCAGATATATAATATCAGTAGAAATGACGTGGCTCCAACCAAGAGAGAGAGAGAGAGAGAGAGAGAGAGAGAGAGAGAGAGAGAGAGAGAGAGAGGGATTTGAGGATAATGTTAATGGAGAGGGTAAAGAATAGCACAAAGAGAGAGAGAGAGAGAGAGAGAGAGAGAGAGAGAGAGAGAGAGAGAGAGGCTCATTCTCCGTCCATGTTTACAAATGTGCTGTCAGGTCCATTCGGCCGTCCACCCGTCTAAAACATGCGGTAAATAGCTGCCGACAACAACGAGGTCCCCCTCTCCTCTCTTGAGTGACCCGAAATCCACTACGCATTTATGTGCACGCGCGGAAGCGCGCCGCCTAACCGTACGCTATTATTACTCTACCTTATTTTCTTGTGGAAAACTATGTGGCAAAAACTGAGTCCTTAATATTCGTAATATTTATTCAATATAAAGTCATTTTAAAGAGAGAGAGAGAGAGAGAGATTAGAGAGAGAGAGAGAGAGAGAGAGAGAGAGAGAGAGAGAGACTGTGTCAGGCTGACACACTGAAGAACAAAGAGAATGGCCAAGTGATGGATGAAAGGGTGGGCCGTTGTAAAGACGAGCCTCACAAATAACAAGAGGTGGTGGGTCGACACCATCTTGAAGACAACACAATAAGAAGAAGAAGACGAAGAAAAAACACATATCTAGCAATCACCTTTTCGAAAGTCGGGTAAATATTAACCGATGAGAGTTTAACAAACTCTATTAGATTCATTAAAAGTAAATTTCTTATGGTATATATGCTCTCGGGCGAAATAAACAATATTTCTTATATCTGAAACAAATTATGTAAGAAAATACGATGACACTTCAATGGTCTAGCATTTATTAATTTTTTTATGATACTATTTTTATTGGTACTATTAACTACCAGCTAGAAAATAGGTCTAGCATTTATTTATTTTTATATGATCCTATTTTTATTGGTACTATTAACTACTAGCCAGAAAATAGCATGAAATAGCAACGTTAAGGCATTACTGTATACATGCCCACCTTCGTAATCTATATAGAAAGCTATATAGGTTACACAATTATGTAGAAACCTATATAACTTCGAATATGGAAAATACTTTGTAAACGCCTCTGTAACAGGTTATGAGTTTTTCTTAATTACATCTGTTACGAATAACGGTGTATTGCAATGCATTCTGATACAATTACACTACGATCTATCACTCGCGTTACAGATTACATGACGTTCTAGCAGGTCAATCTTTGAAAGACAATCGCACGGCCGGTGGGGTAATTTTAAAGTTGATATTCTCCGTATCGAAATAAGTAAAAAAAATATGTAAGTAAATCGGAGAATAAATTAATAAATAAATAAATAATCAATACAAATTCAGTTTCATTGCTTATTGAGGTAGGAAGCAGTTTACCAGAATATGCTATAATTTTTTTTTTTTTTCTAAATCTAACCTTACCGTACAGCACACAGTGCCAATACATTTGATTGAATTATGCCCAGTAAGTCACAAAATTAAATATTTCTGCCATCAACTTATAATTCCTGTGCAAAATATATCCCAAATGAACAGCACAAAAAAAATTATAAATAAATTTCATACATGCATCAAACTATATTTGAAGATAGGTATGTGACAAAAATACGATAATCGAGGGCGATAAAATTAGACATAGATAAATTTCACAATTGAAATCGCTTTTAAAAGACGAAAGTGTGACAAAAATGCAAAACAGTGTTAAAGTTATAAGCACATCACTTAAAATGTCCAGCTATATTCTAGAGAATTCTATAGGCATGGAATAATATATATAGGAACGTTGCACAGTATTATTATTATTATTATTGGAAAAAGAAACCCACAGATTATTGAGTATAACTTATTTACTTGTAAGTATTGACACAGTATTTTTGTTAACACTCGAGTACTTTCAAGTGCTAAATCTGTGGCCCTTTCTCAAGAGGTGTGAGAAAGGGCCTGAGAGTACTTGAGTGTAAATACTTACAAGTAAACAAGTTATACGCAATAATCTTGAGGGGTTCTTCTACCATCTTCAGAAGAAAAATGAAAGAAATTATTATTATTATTTCATTTAAAAGAAAAAAATTGTTTATATTCTTTTTAATAATTTTATAAATATTTTATTGATAAATTATTATTATCATTATTATTATTATTATTATTTTATCAAAAATAATGGCAGAATTCACAAACTGATTTTGATATAAAATTGAAGGAATTTGATATACAAAATTCCCTTTCAATTTTAATTTTTATAAAATCAATTCTAGTGAATGTCTGCCATTATTTTTAATAAAACTTGTTTGAAGAAGGACTGTTTCCAGCACATTATTATTATTATTATTATTATTATTTATTATTATTATTTATTAATTTATTATTAATTAATTATTATTATTATTATTTTATCTTATTATTAATTAATTATTAATTATTATTTTTTATTATTATTAAATTATTTTATTTATCTTATTATTATTATTATTTTTTTTTTTTAATTATTTTATTATTTTATTATTATTATTATTATCATTATTATTTATTTTTATTATTATTATATTATTTAATTATTTATTATTAAATTATTATTATTATTATTATTATTATATTATTATTATTATTATTCTCACCACTGTGATAAACTTGAAGATAAAGATCCATAAGATCTTTATGAATTTACTTTGAATTCATCCCCTTTTTAAGGTTCCTACGATAGACACCTGTGCGCAATAACGAGAAACATTCTTACATCTTAGTAAATTAAATGCGGCAGTATTCCAGCCCTTACCATGAGCTTCCATTACCCAGAATTAACCGCATGAGAATCGCGGGAAGGTCTTTCACCTGACGTCACTAAAAAGGACCATATGTCCCCCTCCCTTCCCCTACCTGAAAAATGATGAGTGCCTCCCCCCCCCTTGTCCCGAGACCCCTACGCCCCCTTACAGTGTCAAAGCAGCGCAAACCACACCTTATCAGCAGTAAAAGCAGTGGGTGGCCAGCGGTAAGCTGCCCGCTGAAGCGGTAAAATGAGACGCAATGACATTGGCATTGTCAGCGGTAGCAGAAGCAGGTAACCACAGCTGGGGGTAAAGGGGGGGGGGGAGGGTGCCAGGCTAAAGATGGCACTGATGGTCAGTGGCACTTCTTTTCGTCTCTGCCGCCGTGTTTTTTTTTTTTTTTTTTTTTTTTTTCCAGTTTCTGATGGGCATCTCTTGCTGTCCGTGGGAATTCGTCTCGTCTGTGCTTTTCGTTCTGTATCTTTCATTTGCTTTTTTTTTATCTTTTTTATTTGTTCTGTATCTTTCATCTTCTCTTTTCGCTTTTTGTTTGTTCTTAATCTGTAATTTCCTTTTTTTGATCGCCTTTGTTTTGTTCTGCGTCTTTCATTTTATCTTTCATCCCTTTACTTTTGTTCTGTTTCTTTAATTTCATTTTTATCTCTCTTTTTGTGTTTATTCTGCATCTGTTATTTCCTTTCATATATTTCCTTTTTTGTATCTTTCAATTTCTCTCTTTTTAATCATTTTTTTCGAGTCTCGTTCTCTCATTTGACGTTTTCATTTTCTAAATAATCAGAGGCCTGAATTAATTTCCTGTTTTCAATAACATATACAAATATAAACACTACGGTACCCATGACTGATTAGGTAAACTAGCAACCATATAAATAATAATAATTACTATAATATTTCATATTGGTATATCCGCCCGTTTATAATTTATTTTTCCGACTGTTTTACGCATCTATAATGTTTACACACAGATACAACTGAAATACCGCACTACAGTTCTGTTTTATGTTATTTTCTAAAGATATTCAGCAAAAGACGATTCCTGAAATTAACTATGGAGAGACGATATGGTGAAAAAAAGCGGTAATATTCATCATGATCCAAAAATTTAAACATATCTTCCCAATGATATGAAGCATAAATAAATAACATATTGATAAAATGATTTTAAAGAATAGAGCGTATTTTTTCTTTCAAATGAAATAACGAAAAAGATAATAATAATAATAATAATAATAATAATAATAAAATAATAATAATAATAATAATAATAATAATAATAATAATAATAATAATAATAATAATAATAATTATATAAATAAAACATTGATAAAATTATTATAAAGAATATAAAGTATTTTTTCTTTCAAATGAAATAACGAAAAAGACAATAATAATAATAATAATAATAATAATAATAATAATAATAATAATAATAATAATAATAATAATAATAATAATAATAATATATAATTAATAATAATAATAATAATAATGAATAATAATAATAATAATAATAATAATAATAATATTAATTATTATTATTATTATTATTAATTATTATTATTATTATTATTATTATTATTATTATTATTATTATTATTATTATTATTATTATTCAAGGCAATTTTTTCACAGCACCAGAGCATTTCTAAAACCTCCGTATTTATTTTACGACCTTGAAACCATCTTAATAATCAAAGTCCTATTTCATATTACCTGGTTACTATATGCTTTCAGGCAATACTGTAAAATTGATTCATTTTAATGAATCTCCTTTTAATACTGAAAAGTCGATGATTATAGACTTATTTGTAAATGTATGTTTTTGTCCTAGCAAATTATTGCTAATTCAAACTTCTAATTAATTACGTACAAAAAGTGTCATCGCCAGAATTAGGTCATATCAAATGTCACTCTGGTAGATCTAATTCAAATATGATTGTCATTGTGTTTCTTAGTAAATAAATAAACAGATAAATAAATAAATGAATAAAAATAAATAAAACAAACCTAAGGCCAGACATGTTTCAAAAGCATTATCAAAATTTTATATACGCAAAAAAATCCACCAGTGATGATTATTTTCTAACAAGACTTCACTGAACACAAGCATTCGCGTTCGAATCTTATCACATACCCCGAAGAAAAGAATAAATATTGTTGTACCGACTCTATACTACTATTTTACCACCTCGAAAGAATTCCTCCATAACATTGCGGCCCCCCAGAACATGCGTCTTCATTGCAGAGGTCACAAATCTATGGTTTCAAGTTTCTAATCAAAATTGACAAAGTTCGAACGGTGATAGCTTAGACGCGCGCGGTGGAAAAGAAAATAAAAAAAAAACTCCTGTCGGGATTGTTTGCGTAAGATAAGCGTCCGGTTACTGTCTATGAGACGGCATTTTAGCGCTACATATGATAGCTTAGACAGAAATGATACCGCTTATTGCAATTCGCAGATTTAAAAAGCAAACTGTAATTGATTTACCGTCAAGTGGGAAGTAGGATTTTGCAAGAATAACTGTAAGTAATCGTCCTAATTTTAAAATCTTACAAAAAATGCACGAAGCGATAATATTTTAGTTCAAAATTCAGGTCAAGCCTTCGATGTAATATACCACAATTCTACCACACACAATAAATCAATTAAACGAGAAATGCAGAAGCTATGTACAAAACGCAATCGAAAAAGTATTGGACAATCTAAGGAGCATACCTATATATACATTTAATTTTAAGTATGAATTATATCTATGTATATGATGAAGAAGGATTAATAATTTAATTATATTTGAGTCCAAAAGAATACACGAAATATAAAGTACTTTTCAAAAAATATATCCAATACTAGATCATATTTCTTTACGTGGCGTATTATTCAACCTAAATCTAAACCAATATTAAATGAAAATGTTAATTAAACATTAAAAAAAATAGTTTGAGGAGATGACACAATATATTTGCGCTGTAAAATTTACCATTGTACACTTAGCAATCATCTCAAAATCCTATTAATGAAATCGAATTCCTAATAACAACGCAGAACAAGAGATAGAAAACGGGAGTTACGGTTCTTAAAAGTCTAACGGGAACAGCCCGTAATATTTCTACTACCCTCCACCTCGTCTTTCTTCAAAATGCTTTAATTAATGACCAATTCTTTCCGGTTTCGAAAACTTCCCCCGGGATAAATTGCGGGGTTTCGCGGAGGCGACTAAGGTATAAAGTGAAATATTATGACTGTGGTTTTGTAATGACTGTTTATCCATTTCAAAATTGTTTTCAAAACCTTATCTGATTAATGAAATTATAATCTTACATAACACACATATACATCAGTATATATATAGTATATATAGTATATATATATATATATAATATAAAAACTAGTTAAAGCAATCTAATCTATATAACTCTAGTAAACATAGTACATATGTATATAATTCGTTATAACGATATTTGATCCGTGCAATAAAACCCCTTATTTATATGAATACATATTATATCTCTTTATATAATATCGAATTAATGATAAATATAAACTACACATAGAGTAATAACGCGAGAATGTCTTAACTTACCGAAAAACAACTCGAAGAGAGAGAGAGAGAGAGAGAGAGAGAGAGAGAGAGAGAGAGAGAGAGAGAGAGAGTATATAACTTACCGAAAAACAACTCGAAGAGAGAGAGAGAGAGACGATGAGAGAGAGAGAGAGGGAGAGACGAGAGAGAGAGAGAGAGAGAGAGAGAGGTATAAACTTAATCTGCCAAATGCTGCCTCCCTTACAAACTAATTGACATTAAAGGACTACTAAAATTAATTTAGTCCTCGTATACAGGTAAAACTTCGGGACCATCTGAGCGTCCATAATTTGCGAGGTTACGACTGTACGACTCATTAATGGGTAGTTCCCGGCAGTACTACTACGCTGCCAGATGAACGACGAGAAGTATCTTACAGCATCCCCTCTCGCTTGCCAGACGTGTGAAGGAGAACTGGGCAGCAAAGGAATAAGAATGATTTGGATCATAGCAAAGGGAGAATTTTACTAAGAATAAGCGAGTGGAATTTAGAGAAAAATTTCCTTAGAGAGAGAGAGAGAGAGAGAGAGAGAGAGAGAGAGAGAGAGAGAGAGAGAGAGAGTTACAAGTACACGTCGTGAGTTAACAAATTCCCAAAACAGAAAACTAAACTAGAGAGAGAGAGAGAGAGAGAGAGAGAGAGGAGAGAGAGACGAGAGAGAGAGAGAGAGAGAGAGATAGATGGGGATGGTGGGGGGGGGGGGGGGGGGGGATAGAACCACGACGACTTCGCTCGGGAAGTCGAAAATCACCAGTAAATGAATCCGGGCGGACTCAGAACGAATTTTTATTAATCTTCTCTTCTCGCTCATTGCCCGTTCGATTTATCGGATGACACGGGCATATATTACGCAGACGACGGAAAAACGGGAGGGCGGGGTGGGCGGCGGTCCCGGGGTCAAAAGGGGGTAAGGGGGAAAACACACACACACGTACACACACACACATACACATCCCTCCCTAAAAGAGCGTTCATTTGAATATCTCCTGATTTACATCAGCAACTCCGACCTACACACCACAATGAAATTTCTTTTCTCCCTTATTTCATGTTTTCTATTTAATGTTTTCTTCCTCTATTTCCCCATTTTCCGAGGCAGGTTTTTCGATCTTTATTAAACGACTGACATGCCTTACTTACACCCTTCCATTTCTTACATACCTTCAATTTTATGTACTTTCGAAATTCCTTATTCCCTTATTTAATATTTTCTTAGATTTGTGCATTCGCAGATTCACACCTTTTCACTCTTTTATTTCCTATAGTGACTTATTCACCGTTGGTTTTATTTTGGCAACTTCCAATTCCTTATCCTTTATTAATGTTCTCTTATTTTTCCTCTTCTCAGATTGACACCTATCAAAAATCTGACATAGCTTATTTTCACCATTTTATTTGATCAAATACCTTATTTATCGTCGTCTTTCGGCAACATGTCTTTTTTGAGGCAGTTTTTTTTTTTATTTAGAAACCTTACTTCTTATATCGAGGACATTTCTGAATTTTAAGTAGCTTTATTTTTTTTTTAAATTTCCTTATTTGTCTTTTTAAATTGGGGACATTTACTGCCATTCTTTTAAGCATCTTTTTATTAATGCTTTACTTATTTTGTTTTTCATTCGAGGAAATTTAATGATTGTGTTGAACATCTTTCTTTTTTTCCAATACCTTCGTTATCTTCTTCAATCGTGAACATTTTATGATATTCTTTCCAAACACATTTTTATTCCTTTTTCAATAACTTACTTATCTCCTTTTTCCTTCGGGGAAAATTTCTAATTGTTTTAATCAACCTTTATCTTCCTAGAAACCATCTTTATCTTCTTCACTGGGGAATATTTTCTGACTTCTTTTAAGCAGCGGAAAAACGATGCTCTTTTTCAGAGATGACCCGAGAGATGCAGCATCTTTTGGGAAGGAGTTATCAGCATTTCTCGCTGTTGGGGGGGGGGGGGAGGGGGGGATGGGAAGCTTATATTGATTCGGGAGGTTTTACACAAGCAGATTTGCTAAAACTGAGAGAGAGAGAGAGAGAGAGAGAGAGAGAGAGAGAGAGAGAGAGAGAGAGAGAGAGAGAGAGAGAGAGAGAGAGTCTCTGATGTTGATGCCTGCTTCCCTCGTAAATGGGTTTAGATCCGTTACTGAAGGAAATTGGAGACGGAAAATTGTCGAGTTTTAAACAGAAACCATCTTTCTTTCATAACTGAAACAATATTAAAGACAAGTTGCATTGACTATTTATTCATTCATTAACTGTCCCACGAAAATCAAAGGTTGCATATGATCTCCTAATTAGAAACTCTTAAAATAGACAAAGAACAAAATGACATACGACAGGGATCAAATAGTTTGATTTGAGGTGAAATATGAATCTATGAATGTCATAGTTAATTTTAATACAGTATATAGTTTAATCATCAGAACCTGGTTTGGATAATTG
>NC_087220.1:51655250-51677750 GCF_015104395.2 Macrobrachium nipponense
TTATTCAATATCTTATTCATTTGCATAAAATATTTACTGTTATTCACTACAAACATCTTTGCAGATATAAATTATAAGTGTGTACTGTTTGAAACTTTATTTACGCTTTCAAATCTCCCTTTCCTGAAGTATTTATAAACCAAGGACTCGCTCCCAACCTGAATACCATTAAAGTTATGACAATGATCACCACAAATAGCATTGACGCAAGACAATACGAGTTACTTCACGAGTACAAAAATCATACTGACAATACGAGTTACTTACGAGTACAAAAATCATACTGACAATACGAGTTACTTACGAGTACAAAAATCACACTATAGTACAGTACAGAGGCTTTTCACAAGAGATGAACTATGAACAAGAAAATTTATACATACGTATACCCTCACGAGGAAATTTCAAGATACATACCTGTGGGGGAAAAAGAAGTATGCAAATTAGAAAGAAGTATGCAAATTAGATGTGGCCTAAGTTCTTTTAATGGCTGATACTTTAATTTGGTCAAGTTGCTTCACTAAATTTGATCAATGTCTTTTACAAAAAAGGGACGAATACTTAGATCTATATTTTATGATTAGCGTTAGGCTAAATATTCACGACCAAAGTGATTTGATGTACATTAAACAGAAAGGCTTTAACTACAAATTAAAATTTCTCCTTCTAAAAAGCTAATATGCACAGATGTACATATTACAGTTTATTCAGTAAAAGATCCAGTATGACTAAAATCTCTAAATCTGAACATGAGTATACAATATTAATAGATATATCTAAAATAGAACACTTTGAAAAAAAAGGTATATTTCATCAACACATCAACACAAAACACTTAAAATACACTGGAGGACCAACAGCAAGTGATGAAAGCAACTACTTTGAAAAACACTTCATGCAAAAGCATAAGTTGGAAGCTAGGAGGAAACATGCTTTATCTTCTTAGTAAATTCATACATATTGTATATATCGATGTCTGTGTCTGTAAGCATATGGGAAAATGACCTGAATCACTGCTAATATGGAAGCTGCTATAACATGAACACTACTGAAACAGTAGTGGTAAACTGACGAATGTTATGCAGTGGAGCAATATATACATGTTGTAGTTTATAAAATTAATTAAAATTAGTTGAAGAATATATTATTAGCGAACTACCAACCCACTGGACTCTAAACTTTTTAAAAGAAATTTAGGACCTCAATTGTATCTTATCATATATGTAGATACTCAACAGCCTTTAACAGGGTCCCATAGGAGACAGAACCTCTGCTAAATAGGCTTGAATCTAGGGGCTTGAGATCCTATAAGGATTAAACGCTCACAGTCCTAATCATATAACGAAAAAGGATTAAAAAGATAGTATTAGTAAACTGACTGGCTTCCTGAAGGGATTTAGAGACCAAATATACAACGACATATATGAGATAAATCTATAAAGAATAACAAAGAAAATCATTCTGTGATATATGCTTATGACGGACACGTGCAAGTGATCTATGTGCAGCTGTTGAGGGGAAGGGGGGTGGGGTAGGGGGTGGGGGGTAGGGGGGGGGGGTCCTACGAGTTAGGCTTTCCATCTGAGGGTAAAGATAAACCACAACTGGCGCGGGAGGGTCGGAGGGATTTGGGAGGGGTAGGGGGTTGGTTGGGGAGGGAAGGGGTAAAGGGGGGTGGGAGGGGGAGAGGACCCAGGGGAGGGGAGGAGAGGAGATCTCCACTCAAAATATGCAAACGGTCTCTTAAGGAGCGCCAACACAAAATGGATTAGGAGTCCGTTTTAGGAGGAATTCTGAAGGGAAACAGGACGGAGGAAAGGGTAGAATAGTAGCCCTTTGGTTATTCCCCTCCCCCTCCACTCCCATCTTCCCTTTCCCCTCCTCTCCTCCTCCTCCCCCTCCTGGTTCATTCTAATTCAGATTCCCCCCCAATCGAGTTTCTTTTCACTCGACTCAAAGACCAATTTCAGTCTGGACCCGGTTTCGCTTTTTCTCTTAAAATCAAAAGAAGGACGTTGCAAGCAGTTGCATCTAGTCCCTACGAAATATGCTTCATTATGTATAAAAATTACACTTAATTATGTAAAAAAAATAAAAAAATTTCTTTGGAAAAAACAGGAAAATATAACAGATGAAAAATATATACGATTCAGAGCAAACAGATGAATCACGGAAAGAGAAAGTAGGCAATAAATAGTTACAAGTCTCTTTGCCATTAGAAGAAAGCATAAAAGATACATAAAAAAATAAATGTTAATCAATCCCAAAACAAAACAGATGAATCGCGCGCCAAATATCTTGAAACGAAATGAATTTATAAAAAAATTATTTTACTTCAAGACAAAAACTTAAACAAAAGGAATAAAATCAAGTCAGTATCTAACTCAACGTCGATTCAAAATAGCAGGATAATAAAAATGGCAATAATAAAAATAAGGAGTTCGATTAAAATATTGATAAAAATACGTATAATAAAAAGCGATAAATAACAAATCTACCAGTCGAGAGAATAAAAAAGAAAATATAGAAAATTTCTTAAAATGTTGTGTTGTGGATTTTTTTATTCTTAAATGTTATTTTTCCCTCACTCACAACCTCGCTACCTCTTGAGAGGGCTGGACTTTACACTCAACCCCCCCCCCCCCCCCCCCCCCCACCCCCCCCCCCCCCCCCAACTCTCTCTCTCTCTCTCTCTCTGTGACGGATTATGTCACTGTCCTCTTGTGATTTATTGTCACTTTTAATGTTTCTCTCTCACACTGAAAGAGAGAGGAACGGAAATGGGATAAAATAAGGAAGCAGGAAACTGGTATAAGACTTAAACACAGAGAGAGAGAGAGAGAGAGAGAGAGAGAGAGAGAGAGAGAGATACGGTGATGACCTCCCCACCCCATAAGTGCCAGAGCCAGCATTTCTGCTTTGCATCTTAGGAGAGGGGGAAGGGTGGGGGGGACAAGGCTAAGCGAATGGTAATCGGGCTAGGGGGAGGTGAAGGGGGAGGGTAAAAGGTCGACAGATGGACGACGGCACAGGAGGAGGAGGAGGAGGAGGAGGAGGAGGAGGAGGAGGAGGAGGAGGAGGCCTGTTATCCCAAAGGCCATGACCATCGCATTTACTGCGTCTTCCCTTCTCCTCTTCAGTCCATTACTTTCATGTCCGTTCGTTTTGGCTGTATGTCTGTCACGCCGAGATAATAAATGTACCCAATTCCCCCCCCCCCCCAAAGAAAAAAAACTTGGATCAAAACAGTAGAGTATATAAGAGAATACAAATCTAAACAATTCACTACGAAGATACCTCTTGGAGACGTAAAATTCCTTTTTGCCAAAGTCTTTCATTCCCTCGAATGTTTCTCGAGCTGATTTCACGCAGGATAAAAAGGTATATAAAACAAAACTCATTAACAAACGACAACTTTAGCATTCGGGATGGACTTAGGTCCGTTCGAAAAAAAAAAAACGCCTCTTTATAAAACCCTGGTTGCTGAACCGGAAAAAACTGAACAAAATAAACGTACCCACTGCAGTGAAGGAGGGTATCGGTTCATGAAAGTCAGGTACATGAAACTGAAGGAAAAAAATACGCGAATAAAAAAACCGATGGACAGTCCAGAGTAACAAAAACACAATCGAATAGATATCTTTTTTTTATCGTCGTTCATTTACTGACAAAATACACATACACACACAAACGATGCATTAATTAATTTTCGTAAACGTCAGATGAACAAGCTTCTTGTTTATGTGTTTGTATGCTTAATATGTTAGAACTGTTGCTGAAGGAATCCAAAACTAATTGGTAATGTGTGAAGAACCTTCGAAATCTCTCTCTCTCTCTCTCTCTCTCTCTCTCTCTCTCTCTCTCTCTCTCTCTCTCTCTCCTCTCTCTCTCTCTCTCTCTATATATATATATATATATATATATATATCAATATATATATAATATATACTATATATATATATATATATATATTTGACAGGCACATTGTTAATTGGCATACTAGATTATTAGATCATACACACACACAGATTATGGATGCAGTTAAGGAAAGCCGTAGCTTTTTCTTTATTATTATTTTGAAGATTGATTCCGGAGACTATCCCTGTGTTTAAAATGGAAATAAAATACATAGAGAGAGAGAGAGAGAGAGAGAGAGAGAGAGAGAGAGAGAGAGAGAGAGAGAGAAAATCCCGGCCGAAATGGCCACATGACTTAAAGTGGATTTCTAGAGACAGAAAAGGGTGAGGGAGGAGGAGGAGGAGGAGGAGGAGGAATGGATAAGGAAGGGGGAGGGGCGTGAGGGAGGGGAAGGGGGGAGGGGAAAGGAGCTGGTAACACTGAATCTAAATCATTTAATAGCCTTCCTTTCCTCTGTCATCCGAAACGACCCTGATTATCCCGAGAGGACCTGACCTCAGAGACCCCCTCATAACTTTCAAATTCCCACAGAAAAAAAAAAAAAAAAAAGGAGTATTCAACCCACCACAATTTAAAACTCCAAGAGAGAGAGAGAGGGGAGGGGGGAGAGATGAAGGATGATGGAAGGAGGGGGAGGAGGAGGGGAGGAAACAGGACCTTTCAAGGGGGTCGAAAGGAAAGAGAGAGAGAGAGAGAGAGAGTAGATGATCGGTCAGAGTGAGGAGGGGCATCAGTGTTGCCAAAACAATCTATCCGATGACCCCTTCGGTCCTCACCAGACTCGCAGCAGCCTCCTCCAGAGATTCTACCTACGAAGCTGAAGAAGAAGCATGAACAGTCCTCCGTTATAACTTTCAAGAGAGCTTTTCAGAAAATGATAAAAAAAAGGGGGGTTCTGAAGTATCTGGAGAGTTTAAATGCCCAGCTTATTTCCACTTCAATGACGAAGAAAGAAGAATTTTCGTTTTTTTTTTTTTACTGCGGGCGGGAGGAGAGAGGGAATTGGCAACGCTTACGACAGATATAAAAGTCTGTCTTTTTAGTCTTTCTTTTTTCAATTTTTTTTAAGACAAGGGTAACCGAGATCGGGAGTGGGGGTGTCATCACCATATCATTAGACTAAAGGAGGGATTTTGGGGAAGGGGGGGGAAAAGGGGGAGGGACGGGGGAAAGAGGGAGGGGGTGGGGTAAGATAATGGTTGGAAAAACCAGAAAACAGTACCTTTCAATTTTCACGTCTCAAAGACGACCAGAAATAGGACTTTCTTTTTTTTTTTTAAATCTAAAATAATCGAAGACAAAAATCTCGTATTATTTCATATTTTTAAGGGGAGGGGCCCGGGGGAGGGGGGCTGAAAAGGGGTAGGGGAGGGGGGAGGGGTGGCAGGACACCCAAAACAGTAGTAAGTTATAGTAACCAACTGGGGGCACCGACTCCCGAAGACGACCCACAGAGGCGAACAGACCTCAGAGAGAGAGAGAGAGAGAGAGAGAGAGAGAGAGAGAGAGAGAGAGAGAGAGAGGGCGGTGTTTAAAACGATTCTTTATGCGATCTACTTTAAATAAATAATGGCCTCCGGCGTCCGATAAAATCAACGACAGTCAAGAAACTCGCCCGTTATGGTCGTTTGCCTTCATTATGAGCGAATTATATCTACGACTTTCCCCACAGCGACTGAGGAAACAAAACGGGGGCTTGGGGGGTATGGCCACCGACGAAAACGGCCTCTTTGTTGGGGGGGGGGGGGGAGAGTCCACTGATGGCCACTGGATTTGGGTGTTGCTCCTTTTTTGAGATTCTGGAAATACATGAGAGAGAGAGAGAGAGAGAGAGAGAGAGAGAGAGAGAGAGAGGTGTTAGCGTGTGTCACTATTCTCACGGATCCGTCACTGTCAGCGGGTTGCAGGCGCGCGCGAACTCGCACACACACACACACACACAGGCACCTATTTGCCCCTTATTTTTTCTCGACACTTTTGAGAAACTTAGCCCCATCTTTTATTTCCCTTCTATTTTTCTCGCATTTCTTCGTTTTCTCCTCTTCCGTCATTTTCCCGCATTTCTTTTGTTTTACTCGCTGTCATTGTTTTTTCCACATCTTCGTCTGTATTTCTGACAATGTTCCACATATCATCAATAGTTTTGAGAGGTAAGCGAAAACGATACATACATTCATTCTACCCGAATCTTAACATGATTTCTTCACAAAACCGGATTAAAAGCAGCTCAAAAATAACTTCTAATTCGTCTCATTGTCTTTAAAATGTCTGCAAACCATCTACCGAGATCAAAGCTTTGGTGATATTTCTTACCGTTGATTTTGATATGAAATGAATTCGCTGAATCTTTTGTAAATCAGTATTTCAAACTTTTATACAAGAGGGGTAGTCTAGCTACAGTAAATTTGCAGATGCGATGACAAAATAAGATTCACTGCTTAAAAGAAAAGTTTCATATCTAATGATAGGCATTCGTGCTTGAAGTTTTGAAAAGCTATTAATTCGAAATAGTCAATGTTTATTTAATCTCGTTTATGTAACTGAAGCCAGAACAGAGATATATAATATTAGAATTATATGCAGTGTTGATTTTCCTATTCAGGCAAACACAAGCCACACAAAATATTTCTAAGAGAAAAGTTCATTTCCAAGTCTCCAAAACTACTCAGAAGGACAATTAGTTTTATTTTAACTTTTAGACAAGCTTTTGCACCTTCACACCATAGGTAACAAGATAACAAGTCCTAAAAAACAATTCTAAAAGATAAGACTATTTCAGTCCCCAAATCTACTCAGAGGCATAGGCAGTGCTATTTCACCATTTGGACAAGCCTTTGCATCTTCATACAACCGACTCCAAGTCTTATAAATAAACTCGGAAGATGATGCCATTTTCAAGTCTTCAAAACGAATTTCCTTTCAACCCACCAATAACATTCAACTATTTTCTCTCCACGCCCCAATATCCTGACATTGACCCTACTTGGAAATTTGTCCTTTCGTTCGTTTGGGCTCCACCATTGCGTCTTCCCACGCCGGGGGTGTTGGGGGGAAGAAGGGGGGAGGGGGTTACAATAAACAAACCAATTTGTGGGTCGGGACGGGGTCCTCAACAGCCTCTCTTACCAGCGTTAACTACCGCTAACTACACCCTAATGAAACACTTGGTCGGGATTTACACTCAAGGCGCTTCTCAAAGCCACTTACAGGGGCCACTTTTTTCCCCGTTGGATGAGGACACTATCCCACAACAAGACTCAAGGAATGGGTGTGTGTGTGTGTGTGTATACTAAATATACTTTTTTTCTTTACTCTCAGGGAGCGCTGACTTAACAGGTAAAGCCTTACAGCAAAGTTCAGTCTTTTAGGATGAGGTTGCTGGCCCCATGCCCCTTTTCGTGACCTTATCTGATGCTTATACCCATTCAGAATAAGCCGACAATTATGCGGCTGGCCAGGATCGAACCAAGGTCCTTGCGAATGCGAACCTAGGGGTTCACCGATGAGCCACGGTGATCACCACAATATATATATATATATATATATATATATATATATATATATATATATAGTATATATATAATATATATATATTGTGGGATGGAATGACTGACCCTTCCGTTTACATCGACTTTTCTCCCCTATTCCTTCCCAATACCGTTCCATTTCACTTTGGCATTTTCCTTTATTTTCTCCCTCGCGGGAGAACTGACCAATCGCTACGGTGCGCAAGTTAAACGGATCTCTATGACGAATTAGAAAAATGGTTTTGAAAACGAGCCCTGAGAGAGAGAGAGAGAGAGAGAGAGAGAGAGAGAGAGAGAGAGAGAGATGAGAAGAGGAGAGAGAGATGGGAGATGGGGAGGGAAGGAAGATTCTATATAAAATAATTTCTTTTATCGTTCTTGTTGCTAACGTAAAGGAATTTCACTTATGTCTGGAAGTTTTGAATAAAGAATTACAAATGTATTCATATATATGTATATATATTATATGTATATATATATATATATATATATATAGATATATAATATATATATATATATATATAATATATATATATATATGATATATATGTATATATATTATATATATATATATATATATATATATATATATATAGTATATATACATACATATATATACAAATATTTAAAAAATTCATATACATAATTTTTTGCTGAATCAACTAATTCGTATTTCTATGTCCTAGCCTATAACAGTCATTACCCCAAACGACGCCATTAATTCTGACAAACTCAAATGGGATATTTATGGCATCCCCACCCAAAACGGACAAATAAACCGTAATTTGTCAAAGCGCTGATCCTATACAATGATAACCTCTAAGCGACCTTTAACGTACTGTGACCTGGATAAATGGTCGCTCGTTAATCTTGTCAATACGAGGCCATATTTCATTTTGGGTATCAACTTTCATAAGAAATACAGAGCAGCCCGATACAAAACAAACGTACGTAACGATCTCCCTCAGGATGTCCATTTGGGACCTTCAAAGTTCAAGCGGAGATGCGACGCATTACTGCCCAAAAAGCAATTCTCTCCGTATTTGAATAATTCATTTACATTTTTATTTATCTATTTAATTATTGATTTATGTATTTTTCTCTTCTAATGAGTGATTTCTTTTTTTCTGTATTTTGAATTATCTTTTTCTACCTCTGACAAATAAACACCACATTCGTTAGAAGCTCGAATTTCAAGTCAGTGGCCCCTGTGGTGGGGTTGTTCCATATGAATAGGGGCATCTTCCGAATAATAATAATAAGAAAAATAATAATAATACGTAAGCGCTTAAGTACCTCAGTAAGTGAGGTCATCTCAGGCTTTTATAAGAAAGCTAATATATTCATACGACCGTGATTTACGAAGAAGCTTCATCAAAGGCTTTAAAAATGGCCGCCTTCTGTCAAACCTGCCCAGCCTCCTAAATAAGCGATAAAATTCCGAAGCAAAAACGGAAATAAGTGACGGAGTTTGAAGGCTTTTGGTAGCGAAGGGTTACATCGCGGATTTATATCTCGCCCCTCCCCCCCTTTTTATAGGCTCAAGAATGAGAATAAAAGGAGGATAAAAATATCAAATGGGCGTATGAATAAGATCAAATGGAAATTACCGCCCTCCTTCCAACGTTAAACACATCTTGGTTAAGATTAAAAAAAAAAATCATGATCACAAAGGGGGTCACAGGCTTCATTTACCAACTCCTAGAGGCACCTCCCTCTCCATTCCCCCCCCCCCCCCCCCTCTCTCTCTCTCTCTCATGGAAATCAACCTCCTCCTTCTAACGTTAAACAAATCTTGGTTAATAGAAAAAAATATAAAAAAAATTACAAGGGATCAAGCTTCCTTTACCAACTGCTAGAAGGCTCTCTCTCTCTCTCTCTCTCTAACCCCCCCTTCCCCATCCCCCGCCCCAATATCACAGCGGCATCGCCGTGGGAAACTTTTAATCCTGCAGACACACCTAATGGTAATATAAGCCAGTCGTAATTATAATATCACTTTAGGAGGCGTATTTGCATATATCGATAGCTGGATACTCGAGCTCATTATGCAGTGATATCTCTTGTTTCTTTTTAACATTAATTAATTTTTTCCCATCTTTCTAGACGAGGGAGGGGGGCGTCTTCCCCTCCCGGGCTTCTCTCTCTCTCTCTCTCTCTCTCTCTCTCTCTCTCTCTCTCTCTCTCTTTCCCCGCGAGAGGTTAAAAGATGATTTTGTCTGTTTTTTTTTGCTCATACGAAAAATAAGCTTCAGTTGAAATTCAGTTGATTTCTGAAGTCTACATAAATAAATTGTTTCAGTAATTACTGATTAAAAATTCTCAAAAGAAAACTCTATGTACGTAAAATATTAGTTTATTCCTTACAACATTACATATAAAAATTGTTTCATTATTATCTATCAAAAATCCTCCCTAGAAAAATATAATGACGTTAAATTTCAGTTTGCTTCGTAAGTTAACATAACTGCCCCGTGTTTCATTACTGATTAAAAATTCTCATAAAAAAATATTTATTTGCGTTAGATGTTGAGTTTAGTCCAAATGTCATCATAAATGAATTTCAGTCAGTCATTTCTGATTTACTGTTCTCTTTGTGACGAAAAGGCATCGTGTCATATATCAGGAAAAAAAAAAAAAAAAAAAAAAATCGACGACAGTACAACAGATCCATGCCGTATTTTTTTTTCGCCATCTTGATATTTTCATCGCCACGAATCACTCGAATTACGCCACACTTGCGACAACACTTGCGACAGCAATCTCGTCCCGCAATTTACATGACGTAATGAACGGGCTGATATTCCTCACAGCCAATCTACCTTCCATTAGGGGATACAACCCTTTCAATATTCTCCCCAAAAATCGTACACGAGCTGATAACTTAACGAGGGAGGGGAGAGGGGGTTAAGTAGGATGGACAGGGGAAGTAGGAAGGGGGAGGGGGAGGAGAATGAAAAGGAGACAGGGAACGAACGGATAGGAAGATGGACATAGGTCATTTCTTTAATTCGCCCCCCCCAAAAAAAAAAGTCAGGACGAATTTTAATCTCCAAGTCGCATTTCCAATCTTCGGCGGATATTCCGTAACACGGGGAAGAAAATAAAATATATACATTTCTCCGGGAAGAAACTTCATATCCCGAGTACGTACTGAATCAATAAGAAGTGAGTTTGATGATAATCCCAGCAAGTGATTGTATATATGACGAAGCTGCTTCCAATTTCTCTGGGTTCTAAAGATTAAATGATTATTTTTTTTTTTTGTAAACTGATAGCTCTTCTCGCGATTTCAAGTCGGCGGCCCCTTATGGTGGGCGTCTTCATTATGAATAGGGTTCGTCTTCGAATAATAATAATAATAATAATAATAATAATAATAATATAATAATAATAATAACACGCAAGTGCCTTAAGTATTTAAGTGTGTGAGGTCATCTTCCTTCCCGAATCCAAGTTATAAAAGATTGTCTCATTTTTCGAAAAACTACAGAAATCGTTGAACATCTGCTGTGTTCAGTCATCGTATTCGACAATACTATAATATATATATATATATATATAATATATATATATTATATATATATATATATATCATATATATATATATATATATACGACTCTCATTATATATATATATAATATAATATATATATATATATATATAAAATATCATCATTTTTATATAAATATATTTTAAAGTTTTTCCAGTATTAGGTTTTCAGTGTTTAAAAAATTTTTTCATTAGCTTGTTTTGGTTCATTTTAAATTTAAGTTCATGTTTTTTAGACTTTGTGATTTTTTCTTTTTTAACCGAGTTCATTTTTCATGTTTATTCTTTGCGATCTTACAATCCTGAAGATGATGAGACAGTAAATTACGACGATGCTACGATGGCTGTTTGCATTTTTATTCCTGCTGAATCTGCGGCGTTCTAGATGCCCCAATCTGCAGTGTATGTAGGTGTGTGTGTGTGTGTGTGTGTGTGTGTGTGTGTGTGTGTATATATATATATATATATATATATATATATATATATATATATATATATATATATATATATATATATATATATACTCAAAAGCCCTTGACTAAATAATATGAAAAACGCGCAATACTCTTCCGGGAAAAGTTCCCGCGTGTTCTATGGCTTTGTACATGGCAACAGAAAAAGAACAAGTGAGGAGAAGACGAAGAAGAGAGAAAGGACGATGAGGGGGTGGGGGGGAAGGTGGGGGGAGGAGGAGGAGGAAGAGGAGGAGGGATTATTAGTGCGTGTGTTATGCAGGAAGGCCCGGAGGGCCTTATGCCGGGTAATGAGATGTTAAAATACAGACGAAGATTCTTCCCCAAAAAAGCGTGGTGTCAGCCACAGCCGACTACCTCCATGTGTAAAACATAAAGATATCGCGTCTTAAATAATTATTCTTTCTTCAGTGTATATGTCCCCGGGCTACAGATGCCTCGGTTGGCGATGTGGGAGAAGGGGGAGGGGAGGGGATGGGGGAAGAAGGGAAGGGAGAAGGGGTGAAGATGGGAAGAAAGGTAGAAAGGAAAAAATGGTGTGTGATGGATAAAAAAAAGGTGGGAATAAGATGTGTAGAAATGTTGGATTTTAAGATAGAGAACATGATGCAAGTTGGCAGTTTTTGTTGGGAAACCTTAATTAAATACGTAAATAATAAGTTTTAAACCGAATATATAATTCAGTTACACATATTACTGCGTTTCGGAGCAGTTTCAGGCTTCAAAAATTTGAAACGGACTTCAGAGAACAAGGAAGTTACATACATAATTAAGCTACATAGCAAGGTGCCTTGTTTAAGCAGAAATATAAAACTGAATTGTGATTCTATAGTGTTCCACTTCGAGGTCTATTGAAGGTTATTACGTAACTTAATCTTGCTGTGCTGCTATTACCTCATAACAAACGCCTTCGTTCTTTCATTTCACAACAGATTTCCGTGAACTACGATTGCTATTTATATAATAATTTTTCCTTACGTGCCATTTCCTTAGCATAATATTTCATTCGCTTTACAACTTATAACGTAAAATATGAAAGTAAAGCGTACGAGAGGTTCGAAGATATTGTCTTAATATATCAGCTTACAATCTAACCTTTTACAAAATCCGTAAGTTTTGAGAGAGAGAGAGAGAGAGAGAGAGAGAGAGAGAGAGAGAGAGAGAGACAGGATAGAGAGAGAGAGAGAGGAGAGAGAAGAGAGAGAGAAAGGAAACCTTTACTCTGGGAAAAGATATTTACCGGGAAATTGACTCTTAGTTCCTCCCGCGCCCGCCAAATCCACTCCCGCCTTTTGTAAATTTTGCCGCCAAAATGCGAGCGGGGCGAGGGTTGGTTGAGAGCCGAGTCACTTAATGCGGCCAAGCCGGAGCGGGTGAGTGTGGCGTAGTCTGGCCTTTCTCTGTTCCTGACAGTCTCATACACATTAATCTCTTATTTGTAAAACGTTATACTCTTTGATTCATTCCGAGAGAGAGAGCGAGAGAGGTCGCTTCTTCTTCTTGTTTTTATTTTCATTTTTCTTTCTTTTTTCTGGTGGGGGGAAGGATTCTAAGGATTGTTTCCGATCGCCTTTGAGAAAGGTTCTGGTTCTAATGTTAGTCTGTGAACTTGGCGTTAGTCAATCACTATCGCAAATATCCTTACAGATTCGTTGCAATTTTCATACTTGATTTGGGCAGGGGGGTTGGATTCTAAAGATTGTTTCCGATCGCCTTTGAGAAAGGTTCTGATTCTAATGTCAGTCTGCGGACTTGGCGTTAGTCAATCAGTATCGAAAATATAAGTACAGATTCGTTGTCATTTTCACACCTGAATTCTGACGTTCAGTTTAAACCTATCGAAAGACGACGATATTCTTCAGGTAACTTGAAGGTATTCGTAACGTGGACAGCTCGATCATAAAGAAGCCTTTTTTAATATTGGAGTTTTTCTTTACACCATGAAACACGAGCCCAAATCTTTCTTTCTCTTAGTATATACTATATATACCGGCCGGCAAATGTGAACAGACGGACATCGAACACACACATCAACGGGAGAGATATTTCGAAGACTACAAAACGGGGTACCAGCGTTAATAGTTTCCGATACATTCCACAACGATTTCTTTAAGGCAAAATAAGAGAGAGAAAAAATTGCGGATACAGGGAACTGCTTTCGTTCTTTTATTCCATTGTCATTCAGTGAATGACCAGCAAGAATAATCCAATACATGGATCTGAAGAGGACGCAATGCTTTCGCC
This sequence comes from Macrobrachium nipponense, assembly GCF_015104395.2. Lineage (NCBI taxonomy): Eukaryota > Metazoa > Arthropoda > Malacostraca > Decapoda > Palaemonidae > Macrobrachium > Macrobrachium nipponense. The sequence goes on from NC_087220.1 coordinate 51,668,966, forward strand.
TTTTAAAAAGAGAATCCGAAGAAGACGACAAGGACCGCCTACGATAATTTCCTAAAAGGACCATAAGATCATTTCCTAAAAGGATGACGGGATGCTAGACGCCGCCGCTTTCCAGCAGAAGAAGAAGAAGCCTTTGACGGCGAATTGAGCAAAAAATAACAACAACAATAATAATAATAACAACAAAAAAGAAGGGATATCTATCTTCGAACTCGTCCAGCGCGAATGGAGATATAATCATCATCATCATCATTGCGATGACATTTGTCCGACAGATGGCGCCGCCGCGGTCTCCGGTGTCCTTTCTTCGTCCGCAAGTTAAATATCATTCTCGTCAAGCGCGCGCCTTCCATGACAATGACGGAGACGTTATGAGTATTCCGTCATTAATTCGCGCGTAAAAGGGGACTTGGGGAGGTGGTGGTCGGTGGTCTCTGAGAATAGGTTCAACAAACAGAGATGTCTAAGGAGGAACTGGCCTCCCTGGTGCCATCTCTTTCTTATCAATCATATCATCATCACATCTCTCTCTGTCTCTCTGTGTGTCTCTGTCTCTCCCTCTCTCTCTTCCCCCAAGGTGATATCGGCCAGCGGGGAGGACAGTGAGGAGATAGCATTGATGTTTTCTTGATGTCTATTGATGTTATCTTCGGATGTTGATATGACTGGCCGAGACGGAGAGAGAGAGTGGGGGGAGGGAGGGAGTGTGACATGGCCGTCGCTTTCGTAAGACAAGAAGGCGCTGTCCGCAAAACGTCTTTTGGTCACATGCGAGCGCGCAGGCGCGCAGTCACACTGGCATTGACGCTGGCGATCTCTCTCAATGACAGGCGTATGAATGCGGCGTAAACGATGTGATGACCGTGCCGACTCATGTAAAAGACAATATCAAGTATCGTTACGTTATCAGCGGCCATATTCATAAGGAGCTTTCAAAAAAGTCTGTGGCTTTTGTTTTATATATATATAAAAATTGGTACTCGTTAGATACAATATACATTTTTGTCCTTTAAAAAAATTACTTTATTTAGCTTCGTGTTTAAACTTGAACAGTAAAGGAAAAGTCCCATAGGATTAATGACCATATTTTGCTAGATGGCAGCTTATATATATATATATATATATATATATATATATATATATATATATATATATATAATGTTGGCTTCTGATGATAAGGCCTATGGTTCCTCGTGAACGTAATAACTGTCCTTAAGCGAATATATAAAATGTGTGTGTATGTTTATTTGTATAAATATATGGATATTCATGTATATAAAGTTACTTCTCAATATTCCCAAAACTCATGATCACACAAGAATATAATATTTCAACAACAATTTCATATTCAGTAATGCCACAAGACAAAAAAAATATGCTGCATCCATACAAGACGAGGCAGCTTGTTTTCCTTAAGTGGTAATTCAAATGGTCAGTTTGGAATTTCAAACTAGACGATACATCTGCATAATATGCATTCGAATCAAATAGTATATAACTGATATTATTATGTGTTAATATATATTTCGCCTATATGAATGTGGTTAATTCTTATACTTCAATAAAGACGACTATCTTGCTCTTCTATACTGAATAAATATCGACAGAGTTGAAAAAACCTAGTAAAAATTAAGAAAATATTTATTTATCTATCTTTTTAAACTTGTGTCGATGTTTGTTCAGTTACAGAATCATAATGGATTTTTATACGTCTCTGGACGTGTTAGAAAATAGTTTCGTATCATACAATAGATTCGTATCTGAAAATGATCTTCATCCCTTCGATTCAAAATAAAACGTTAAAATTGAGTCAGACTGATATATTCAGACTTTAGGTTAAAAACATCCAATACATTTTGGGAGAGTATACAGTATAAAATGAAAGACACTCGTGTTTATTGAAATATAAGAATCAATCACATTTATATGGCCGAAATATATATTAACATATAATAGTATTAGTTACTGCTTGATTCGAATTCAGATTACGCAATTTTATCGTCTGGTTTGAAATTCAAAACTTATCATCTGAATTATCACTTAACGATTATGACATTAATTTCTAAAAAAAAAAGGCAAAATTGAACTCGAATGTTTCTCTCTCTCTCTCTCTCTCTCAGATTGTCATGCATTTCGTTCTCTCTCTCTCTCTCTCTCTCCTATTCATGTCTCTATATATCAGGTTTTTACTCTCTCTCTCTCTCAGAAACAATGTCATGCATTTCTCTCTCTCCAATTTATCTGTCTCTATGTATACAAAGTTTTTACAGTCTCTCTCTCTCTCTTTCTCAGATTGTCAAGCGATTCTGTCTCATATTTATTTGTCTCTATGTATAGAAAGTTTTTACAATCTCTCTCTTTCTTTTTTCTTCTCTCAATTGTCAAAGCTTTTTTGTTAATAATTATTATCTTCTCTTATGTATTACAAAGTTTTTACAATTCTCTCTTTCTCACAATTGTCAATCAAGCGATTCCTGTCTCATATTTATTTGCCTCTATCTATAGAAAGTTCAAATTACAATCATCTCTCTCTCTTTCTCAGATTGTCAAGAGATTCTGTCTCATATTTATTTGTCTCTATCTATAGAAAGTTCTTACAATCTCTCTCTCTCTCTTTCTCAGATTGTCAAGCGATTCTGTCTCATATTTATTTCTCTATCTATAGAAAGTTCTTACAATCTCTCTCTTTCTCTCTCCTATTCGTGTCTCTATATATGTAGCAGGTTTTTACTCTCTCTCTCCAATTTATCTATCTCTATCTATAAAAAGTTTTTACAATCTCTCTCTCTCTTTCTCAGATTGTCAAACACTTTAGTCTCGTATTTATCTGCCTCTATGTATAGAAAGTTTTTCCTGCTTTCTCTCTCTCTCTCTCTCATTTAAACGTCGCCGGTCCTTTTGGAAATCACCGAAATCATTTTCTCTCTTAACGACACGGAAGCAATCAATAATCTGTTGTCAATTTAAAATAAATGGGGAAACGTTTTCCGCCTGACAATGGGAACAACGGGAGAGAAACGTTACAAAAAACGTTTAAAAAAACATTTCCGAAAGATGAGGTCGAGAGAATGTATGAATGCGTTCGTTTTGGGTGGTCTATCAATTCTTATTTTTCTTAGTTATTTTGAAATAATTTTACTAATTACTTCCTTGATCAGTTTTGTCCGTCTATTAACTCTCTCTCTCTCTCTCTCTCTCTCTCTCTCTCTCCGTCATTTAAAAATTCTGCCATTTATCCCATAATAGGATTTCTCATTCATTACTTTGATGAAAAAAAAATCAGGAATATACCCAGATATTTATACTTATTTTCGTTATTCAATATCCTGATGAATAAAAAATATTCTTGACATTATTTATCATAAAAACATTAATCTTTAATGTTGGTGAATAAATTCACTTTCTCTTTATCTAATTAGTTGTCAGAAATATAGAAAAAATACCAATCAGTATTTTTTAACATTAACTCGCTTCGACCAACCATTACATAAATATTTTTCAGCGTTTCAGATAAAAAGTATTAAAATGAATAAGTCCTTTTAAAAACGTTTCTAAGTACGAATTAAATAGGATTTAAAAAAAAGTACTGAACAAACCACAGCGCAAGTTGAACATCAATTATTTTCACAGAGTGAGACTTGAACACTGTTACAGATACCATCCATTAATGGATACGCCATCTCTCCCTACTTCCAACTCCCAATCCCTGTCCCATCCCCCTCCCTCTCTCTCTCTCTCTCTCTAAAACAGGAGAAAAACATGACGTATCGTCCCTTAGTAATTTTGCCATTTACCATCGACCACCTCATAATGATTTTCTCTCCATATCGGATCCGGGCGTCACGTGACGCGTCGAATTAAGACATTAGCTGCGAAATCCGAGTCTAGCGTAACTCTTAGTTTAACCGGAGTTGGGGTGTTGGGGGGGAGGGGGAGCTCATCAACTATACATATCAGGGGAGGGGGTGGTGGGGGAGGGTCGAAAGTGCACGAATATGCGCCAGAAAGAATTTAGGGGGAGGAGGAGGCCTTTAATTTGAAGGCAGGGAGATTCTGCCTGATACCTTGGCGTGAGAGAAATCAGATATCAATCAATTCTTCGCTTAAGTGTCTTATTCCGTAATGACAGTCCACATTTTGTACTTTTATTTTTCTTCTGCTTAATGGAGGAGGATTATACCTAGTACCTGTACCAGTCATTAACACGTAAGGGAGAGGTAATATATGTTTTTCTGAAAATGAACGAATTTGGTCTCTGACAAAGATTTTCTATACACTTACGAAATATGCTTTTGTGGTTTACAATGCTTTTGGCCAAGAGGTATTTGCTAAGTACTTAAATTTCATTATTGTAATCATTTTCAATTTCTCAATCTAATTGTTGTTATTCCGAATTTTGGAAGGTTGTCAAACTCAATTGTGGCCTTTAGAAACCAAGAATAAAAACATTATCGAATTATTATTATTATTATTAATGCAAATACTAAGCGGACATATTGATGGTCAATGGACGGTTAATACACTGATTTGTAATCGGATAATGAATGTGTAGATTTGTGTTCTAAAACTGTAAGAAATAACTGATTACCGTAACTTATTTCTTGATAAACGTAGGCTACAGTCAACGAAACACACACGCTATATATATATATATATATATATATATATATATATATATATATATATATATATATATATATATATATATATATATCCAAAGCCAATCATTCCTACAGTTTAGATATCTAAAGACAACTTATTCTGCATATATGAAATGAACTTTCACTTGGTGGAATAAGCTGCAGCATTGTATAAGCATCGTATCTTCGCTGCATAAATATACAACATACGTCATGCGTACCTTAATACATTCTATCATAATGTATTAAAAAATACGCCATCTTCCAATATACTACATCCTTTTCATGACAGAACTCCAGAAGTATAAATGGAAATATTTGTTGAAGGTTTTCCATGATAGCAAATGTAACATTCAAATGAGAGAGGTTAGCACTTCAATTTATTAATGACGAGAGCGGAGTGACGATCAACTTCAAGAGAGAACCTTAGGAAAGAAATGGACGTTGATGATCATAGAGGCCCACATATGATCATTATGAGAATCAACTTGAGATTCTGAATTTGGTCAGAATTCCAATGGTTAAGAATCTGAAGTGCTTCTCGAAAAATGCATATTCAAATGAATAAAAATTAAAATCACACGTTAGCGCTACCTCGATCAAATCTGAGCTAAGATAACAAATATGAATATGAATATGTTCAGTTAAATAGAAATTCGAACAACTACAAAGAGACGAGAATAATTTTGAGCTGCGTGAAGTCAAAGATGCTGAATCCAAATTATTATTATTTTTTTTTTTGAAGTCAAAGTTACCGCAGATAATGTTACCGTCTACGCGTAACTATAAATAACTCGATTTACCATTGAGAACACGAAAACCAATCACAGCGCAATAAAAGAACGTTAATTCCGTATACATAAAATATGAACGGAGGAGTGTAAGATACATTATGGAATCACGGACCGGTATATTGCAGAAATTCGCTATTGAGAATAACGAAAACAGATTCAGCAACAAAATTCCCACGGAGGAGAGAGGAAATAAAACGAATTACCTATGACGAATTTACAATGTATAGAATAATAAAGACGAAAAAAAAAAAAAAATGCTAAGTTAAGTTACCGACATGGAAAACAAACGACTCCAGCAATTCAGAATCTTTGGCAGTTTTTTTTTTTATTCCTTAACCTTTCACTATCTAAATTTTATTTTCAAAAAATAAAATTTTCGGGTCTGAATTTGGAACGCCATTCTATTTTTTTTTTTTTTTTTTTTTTAGATTCTTTGATCGTTCTGGCATTGTGATCGCTGAAGAATTTCTCTCTCTTTCTCTCTCTATCACTTTTCACGACCGCCAGTATTTTTTTTATCTACCCACGTCATATCTCTTCCATTCATACTATGTACACTTACCCACATTTATCCATTTTTCTCCCCATTTCATTCGGCAAAAATCCTCCATCAACAATTTTTTTTGTCCCCATTTCTCCCTCTCTCTGTCTTTCTTTCTATCCCTCTCTATACGCCTTTCTCTCTCTCTCTCTCTCTCTCTCTCTCTCTCTCTCTTTCAGCGCTCCGGCTTCATAATTCTATCGGGAGGCTGCCGCTTTTATACTTCATTGCATCGCCGATGTTACTGTTGTTTTTATGGCTGAAATTGCCGTATTTATTGTCATCCACCCTTAGTTATTTCTTTCGTTCATATTGCCTATAAATTCCCCAAGTCTCCATTTCGGGGGACAAAAAATAAAAAAAAACTCCCATTTCGCCACCGCAGGTTTAATTTCTCATTTCGGCCGTTTTCATATTTTTTTTTTACTCTCCCTTCTCTTCTCTCTCTCTCTCTCTCTCTCTCTTACTGTGTCGATGTTTTTTCTATATATATAAATTCGCTTCTTATGTCCTTCGATAACTTGTTTTTTTTTATTTTTTTTATAGGCTCTTGGCTATCGGGAGATATCTGTGATTACTATCGAGCAGAGAGCGGTTCAAGTTTTTTTTTATTTATTTTTTTCCTGATGCGATATTACAATTGAAGTTATAAGGGGAAGCTACGATTTAAAAAATATATACCTACTGATATCGTCATCGAGGTGGACATTTTAATGACCACAGAGTTGATTTCTTAAGTCATTTCTTAATTCTTTTTTTTTATTAAAGTGGATTTTTTTATTTCATTTTTTGTGTTGATGTGATGTTACAATTTGGTAAAGAGTGCCTACTAATATTGAAAATGCATACTAATATTGGCGTTGGGTCGACACTTTTAATCATCATGAAGTTGATTTAAGTTTATATAGAGGACATTTTTCTTATTACAATTTTTGTGTTGAAGTGATGTTACAATTTGATAAAAATTGCAGACTTATACTGTGGACACTTCAACCATCACAGAGTTGATTTCTCAAGTCATTTTTTCTTTTATTCTTTTATTACAGAGGAATTTTTTTATTGTAATTTTTGTGTTGATGTGATGTTACAATTTGGTAAAAAGTGTCTACTAATATTGTCGTTGAGTCGACACTTCTAATCATCATAAAAATTGATTTCTTAAGTTTTTCTTTTTTATTAGACGACATTTTTTATTGCATTTTTTGTGTTGATGTGATGTTACGATTTGATAAAAAGTGCATACTAATACTATTATTGAGGTAGATACTTCAACCCTCACAGAGTTGATTTCTTAAGTAATTTCTTATTTATTTTCTTTTTATTAGAGAGGACATTTTTTTATTCCATTTTCTTTTTGTGTTGATGTGATGTTACAATTGAAAGAAAAATGCCTACTAATATTGTCACTGTGGGCGACATTTTGAATCACAGAGGTGATTTCTTCTGTGATTTCTTATTTTTTTATCAGACATTTTTTTGTTTTGTTGGATACGTGACGTTCCAATCGAAGTTATACGAGGTAAATTGAATTTGGGAAAATATTCTTACCGATCTTATCACTGAGGTGGAAATCTTAATCATCACAGAGTTGATTCACTAAGATATTTCTTATTTTCAATGAAAGCCATATTTCTTTTCATTTTTACTCTGGATATGTCACGCTACAATTGAAGTTATACGGGAATAATCGAATTTGGGATAAATATTCTTACCGACATTATTACCGATGTTGACATTTTAATCATTACAGAGTCGATTCCTTAAGTCATTTTTTATTTCCTATTAGAGAAGACATTTGATCATGTTATTTCATTACGGCTTCGATGACTTCATGAGTTTTTATGGAAATATTTGTTTGTTTGTTTGTTTGTTTGTATGGTGTTTTTACGTTGCATGGAACCAGTGGTTATTCAGGAACGGGACCAACGGCTTTATGTGACTTCCGAACCACGTCGAGAGTGAACTTCTATCACCAGAAATACACATCTCTCACACCTCAATGGAATGCCCGAGAATCGAACTCGCCGCCACTGAGGCGCTTTTTATGGAAATATGCCTCCCAATATTACACCAATATTATTACCAAGGCTGCCATTTTAATCATTACATTCTATTTCTGAACTCATTTCTTATTTTCATTATACAGGATATTTCCTTTCACGTTATTTCATTATGATTTCGACGACATCATGAGTTGTAGTTTGAAACTTTAAGGGAAAAACATCGATTTGGGGAAATAATATTACCGATTTTAGACCAACGTCATCGACGAGGTATATATACGTATATATAATATATATATATATATATATATATATATATATATAAATATATGTGTGTGTGTGTGTGTGTATACATATATATGTATATATATATATATATATATATATATATATATACATACATATATATCACGATAGATTCGATATTTCTTCGAAATTCCGTACTCTATTATTTTTTTTTATTACAGCGGCCACATTTCTCCATGTTATTGCGTTACAGTTATAATGAAATAATCCGTTTAAATTTAAATGACAAAAAAATGAGGACAAATATCTATAAAACCGGCTTATAACTACTTGTCCTTCTGAGAGCCAGAAAAACCATCTGTAACACGAGGCTGCAATAACTAACATATTTCGCAGTCTTTTATAACGAAGCTTCCTTAAAGACAAGCAAAATAATCACAAAGGCAACTTCACTTGGACTGGATATCTTTAGCTGTTAATTTTGCAAATACCTGATCGACTATTTTCTATAAGAGAGGAGGACTGTGCAACAGAAAGCTTTTTTTTTTTTTAGCGTTGTCA
>NC_087220.1:51682750-51712750 GCF_015104395.2 Macrobrachium nipponense
GTCACAAAACAAAAATTGGTTGTCAGTTTATCGAACGCAAGTGTAAGTGTTGTAATAACTGTTGCTCTTAACTGAATTACGGAGTGGTTGTGGAAAGTAGGTCTGGGTGTAAGTGCGGTACTATGACTGATTTCTTAAGTTTTATAGTCTGGATCAGGCCTATGTTCACTGAATCTTTGTGAAATGAAGCAATGAATGAAAGAAAATGTTTGTCTTTTCAAGGGCCTTCAGAAACAGTTACGGGAAACATTCGTTTATGTTTTAAACCTTCAAGAAATATCAACAGGAAACAAGCGTCTGTCTTTTAGATCTTTAAGAGACAGCAAAAAAAAAAAAAAACAAAAAAAAAAAAAAAAAAAAAAAAAAACACGTTCGTCTTTAGGGCCCTTAAGGAATAACAGTGAGAATAGACGTTCAATCTTTAAGATCCTCAAAAAACAACTCTAAGAAGGAAACGTTTGTCTCCGGAGCCCTTAAGAAATAATAGTAATAGCAATGGAAGTAAGACTTAAGTTTCTAAAGACCCTTTTATTAACTTCAAGCAATCACACGGCCCAAGCATTTTCGATTAAATAATACAAAGGAAGGTGTCTGTACTGTCTGTCCTTTAGTCTGTACAATTCCAAAGACTCTCAAAGCAATTGTAAAGCAAGTGACTGTTGCAAAGTAATGTTGGTGGAATCCACCTTTTGTCTATTTGTGAAATTCATCTCAAAAGTATAATAACACCTTTTTCGGAAAAGAAAGACTTCAAGATGTGACTATGTATTGATGAGGTCGCAAGAATTTCAAGTCTAGGATGACTTCAGCTTGTACCATTCCCTTTTTCATTCAAGGAACGACGATATATATGTCAATATCTTTTTTTCTCTCGAATTTGCCATCCATAGGATCCCTTGGCTAAAAAGCTCGAAAAGTCCTTCAGTGTTGTACTGAATATTCCACTATTCCGATTTCTCCAAATCCGCTTTTAAAATATTCAGTCAATTCCAAAATCACATCATCTCATTTTTGCTTCCTCCTTTGAGAGCTGCATTGTCTGCTTCTCGTACATAACTACTACATTCATCTCAGTTATTCCTCATCTTTCGTCTTGTGCGCCATGACTTATAGAAGAGCCACGAGTCCTCTCTATATAAATCATGGCTCCGTTAACCTTTTACTCTGTTTGGAAATCGCTATTTGAATCTTAATCTCGGTCTTTATTCATGTTTAGTTTTTTTTTTCGAAATATATTAAGCCATCTCTGTGGCTTTTTATCCTTTTATCAATAGATTTATTAATATTCCGGCTTTGGTCCGATAACGTTCGTTAATTCTCACCATCATTCACTGTTCATCAATGGAAAGACGTCTATAGTGTCTCATTTTCAATACTATTCATTATTTAACAACGCAAAAAAGTTTGTATGTCTTCATTTTCACCGTCATTCACTATTCATCAATGCTACAACGTTTGTACGTCTCGTAATTCTCACCATCATTCACTGTTCATCAATACAAGAACGTTTTTGTATGTCTTAACTTTCACTATCAATCATTATTTATCAATGCAAAAACGTTCGTACGTCTCGCATCCTTTTCGTTTTGACGTTCGCTAGCTCTCACACACCTACTTTCTCTCTCTCTCCCTCCCGCCCTCTCCCCCTCCCCCCTCTCACTCTCTCTCTCTTTCTCTCAGCATTCCAACGACGGCATTGATTCCCAGCATCGCGCGCGCAACTTTCATCTCTGTGTCTCTTAGCACCAAGGCTTATTATATACATATCTGTCTCTCCTCTCTCACACGTTTTTTTTTATTCTACCTTCGGGGGGATCCAACCCATTGATTAATCTGGTATAATATTTTCAGTGTTAGCTTATGTCATGTGTTCGTATGTATTATTAATGAATTTCGTCTCTCTCTCTCTCTCTCTCAGCATCGATTCCTCATACTGAGCAGCATCACCATCAACATCAAGTATGGCAATTTATTCCACCAGAACACCCGTGGCAGAGTTTCAACCCAATTTGTTGGCTGTTATTGAAAAATCATATCTTCAGTGAGCTGTCACAGGAGTCTGTGCCCGTAAGAGGAAAAGGGGTATAGTGCTTTTTCCCCCCATAAGTTTCTTTTTTGGGGTTTACTGAAAAAAAAAAAAAAAAAAAAAAATACGCACAGCCTATCGGTATGATAATCTAGACACACTTACATTCTCTCTCTCTCTCTCTCTCTCTCTCTCTCTCTCTCTCTCTCTCAGTCAATCAATTCTCTCTTCACCATTCCACTCGCCCCCCAACCCCCCAACCGAATGTTCTCTCTTTCACTCTCGTGCGCTCTCTCTCCCTCTTTCTCTCTTTGTCTTCTCTCTCTCTCTCTCTCTCTCTCTCCCGTCCAATCAATCAATCTACCTCTCTCTCTCTCTCTCTCTCTCTCTCTCTCTCTCTCTCTCTCTCTTTCAATCATTTAAATCAATTGCATATCACAGCTCTTTTTTTCACTTCGATTTCTCTTTTCAAATCAATCAAGCCTACCGCGCCTAAAGCATCTCTCTCTCTCTCTCTGTCTGTCTGTCTCTCTCTCTCTCTCTCGCGTCCAAAGTGATTTCGTTCGGGGGGGTGGGGGATGGGGGGGGAGACGATTTTTTTTTCTCTACGAACACTTTTTGTTTTGTTTTTCCTTATAAACAAACACAGACGATAATAATATTACAAGTCAATTCCATCACCTTAAAATTATATATATCATAAATATAAATATATTCATCACCAGATATTAACAAACATCGACATACCAACGATTGTCATTGAAAGCATTAAGCCATGCATTGTGAGGGGGGGCGGGGAGGAGGGGGCGGAATAGAGCCGGGGGTGTTCGGGGCGGCAGTGGGGCCATCATTTTGGGAATGGAGAGGGGGGAGGAAGGAGGATGTTGGGCATGGGTACTCGAATGTGACTCATGTGGGTATAGGGAGGGCCAATCTCAAAAAGTGTTTTTTTTTTTTAATGAATACACACTATTAAAGAGACCCAACCGATTCTGTTAAAATGGAAGTCTGAAATTAGACTTTCTCGTCTCTCTGACAGATTTATAATGGTTAAAAACACCGCCTGCGCTCCCCCTTAACCCCCCCTATTAGAATAAAAAAACACACACACACTACAGAACGTGCGGTAAGAAACCTCCCCCTCGGTCGAACGGACGTCGATGCGGCAATGGCGGCTGCTCATTGGTTGGTTTCAGTAAGGTCAGCCAATCGGCATCCACCTCTGATGATGCTTCGACGTTCGTTCGATCTAGCATCCAGTCAACTCGTGTTATTTTGTTCCTTTCTTTTTTTTTTTTATCTTATTCTCTTCGTGTGTTTTATGCTGGGGAGGAGGACGGACCATTTTCAATTTGGTTTCTTAAAACTCTTTTGGTTCAGTTTCTAAAAAAAAAAAAAAAAAATTCTTCGTTTGTGTTTTTTTTTTTTTTTTTTTTTTTTTTTTAAGAAAAAGGCATTTTTGCATAATTCCACGGTGCAGCGTTAGGAATCTGCGACAAAAGGTGGTGCTTCTCATACTCCTACATCAGAGCCTATCCAAATGTAGTCCCTAAATCAACACCCCCCCCAAAACCCGCCCGGTCCCTAATCCACTGACCCTTTCATAAGAGAAATCAAATCGCTAACTAACCTAAGCTAGTCAATATAAATAAAAACCAGAAACAAAAAATAAAATAATGAAATAAACAAAACGTAAAATCCTAAAGCCTATCAAGAGAGCACAACACGACAATTGACACAGGTTTCTAACGCAGCACGGTGGAATGTATATGCACTTTCCCCTCAGACCTCTGCTTTGGATGATAAACAAAGCGTTTTCTTCTTCTCCTTCTTCTTCTGAGGAGTCAACTTTGACTGATCACTCCTCTCAAAAAATGTGTCCAGGGGAAATAAATTAAGTGAGACTGGTGGAGGGTAGGGGAAGAGGGAGAAGGGTGGGGATACACCTAAGACAAAAAGATAAATATATATAATATATATATATACGGTTATATAAGTACACACATATAAGACAGAACTAGATTTGTGGATGCCCATAACTCATGAGAGAGAGAGAGAGAGAGAGAGAGAGAGAGAGAGAGAGAGAGAGAGAAGGGGGTAGTGTGCATATGGTTGTGGGCATCACATTGTTTGGCATACACAAAGCGAGGCATAAATCTACAGCTTAAAGGTTGCGGTGAGGAGATGCCAAGGAGTTGAGGAGGAGGAGGAGGAGGAGGAGGAGGAAGATAGGGAGGGAATTTCTTGCGACTGAGGAAGGTTTTAAGGTAAGGATTCTTGAGGAGGGAAAGGGCGTGAGTAAGGGAGGGTGTGTAGAACGAGGCAAAGCTCCACTGAGAGAGAGAGAGAGAGAGAGAGGAGGAGGAGGAGGGTCTTCGGAATCCTTCATGAGAGGCATAATGTCACTGTCAGGGAGCATATTCCAAATATCTGAAATATCATTAATGAGGAAAATCCAATACAAGGAGTATCTGAGTTTGGTGGGGAGGTAGGGGGGGGGGGGGGGGGGGGAAGGTGGGTTGGGAGGAGAAGACGAGGAGCTGGGAGTAGGATGGGGGTTGGGGGAACGGGAATAAAGGAAAAGGGTACATACATACCAAAGTAGCTATTTCTATATCTACAAGATATATCTTTTTAGAAGGATGGAGGGAAGAGAGAGAGAGACAGACAGAAACTTTAATCTAACACTACATAGGTGATGGGGGGAGGACTTTGACAGTAACCCTTCCCCCCCCCGCCGCGCCATAATCCCCATCTTGGATGGGGGAGGGGGGGGAGAGAGAAATGCCATGAATGGGGGAGCATAGCAGAAAGTACACACACACATCACCATTAAACACTTACTCTCTACAGAAAAAAAAACACACACATTGTAACAGGGAAGTGGAAATGCTAAAAGAGGATGGCTGAGCTAAATGACACAGATGCTTGTGGTATAGGATGTTACTGATGAAGGACGCTTCGTGAGGATGGGAATCCAGGGGTTTTGTGTGAGGGAGGGGAGGGAGAAGCGGGGGGGGGGCGTTTCTTAAGCATACTTTTAAAAGTCTACACAAAGCAAGGGATTATAGAAGAAGAACCACATGGACAAAATGAGTTAAAAAAACAAAACAAAACAGGGGGCTTCATATAAAGAAGACACTGAAGGACTGGTCAAAAGAAATGCAAGTTTTTCGGGGGTGGGGGAGGGAGGGGGTTGAATGGAGATTGCCGGGGGGGAGGGGAAGTGGATGGAGTGGAGCAAGGGAATGATTTGGGCGGAGGACACTGAAGGACTGTCTACAGAAATGCAAGTTTTTTTTTTTCGGGAGCAGGAAGAGTGGGGGGTATTGAAGGGTTTGGGTGGAGGGAAGGGGGCAAAAAGGGGCTAGGGGTTTGGGGTGGGGTGGGGGGGGAGGGTACTGCTGTTGCGGCGGTGCTGTTGCTGTAGCTGGTGGTGGTGGTGGTGGTCCTCATGAAAGGGGGTGACATTAGATTCACTCACTATCTATTGTAGGGCGAGAAGAGGTGAGTAGAACTAGGCTGGGCAAAGTGATGGGACGGGGCCGCACCCAGATAGCAGGCGCCATATGATTGAGACGAGGAGCCGGGTGTGCCAAGCCGTGAGCCTGCCCGGCGTGCCCCTGAGCCGGGTAGTGGGGGTGGTGGGGGGTTGGGTAGGTCGGTGGGTATGAGGGAGGCGGAACAGGAGGGGCAGGACGCTGCTGCTGCTGCTGCTGCGGGGGGCACGGCCGTGGCAGGCCAGGGGGCAGTTTACTGCTGCTCAGGGACGATGACGATGAGGCGGGAGAAGAGGAGGAGGAAGAGTGTGAGGAGGACGAGGAGGAGGAGGAGGACGAGGACGAGGAAGAGGAGGAGGACGAGGAGGAGGGCGTGGAGGAGGACGAGGAGGAGGACGTGGAGGAGGAGGAGGAGGAGGAGGAGGAGGAGGAGGAGGAAGAGGAGGAGGTCGAGGAGCAAGAGGTGACCCGTTTACACGGCTCGGCCCGCGAGTTTCGGCTCTGGCAGTCTGCAATAAGAACAAAGAGAGGTCTCGTTTTACCCTCCGGACTCAACAATTGGGCAAAGGGGAAGCTCTGGGCCACGGACCTCTCTCACTGACTGAGAGGGTGGCCGCGTCTGTCCGTTCGTCTGTCCGATTCGCACACACGCAGGGGCGTGACACGTCTTTTGGTCCCTACTACAGGAATCCCCGAGATCCCAGACCTGAAGAAACCCTCCACTCAAGCATTCCACCAACATCCTTCTTCTTCTTCGCGAAGTCAGTCATTCTTTCATCTAAGAACCTTTGGATCTGTTTTTTTTCCTTTTTTTTTTAAATGAATGGAAAACTACTCCCTAACATGTAGTGATTTATTGTTTTCATGAATATCGTGAACGAGTACGTGTCAAGTTTCTTTAGGAACGTATCTTTGGCATCTATAAAACATTGCCCTTATTCCCTGCATTCAACAATGACATAATTCATAAACGTCCCTTCGAAAAACACTTTTCCCGAAATATTAACCTATCTACCAAAATATTAACCGAAATATGAACCTACCTACCTCCCAAAATATTAACCCTTCTACCTGTAATGTGCCTCAATACCTATTCATCATGCTATTCATTGCTTTGTCAACGTAGATCAAATGAAACTCTTCTAATCAATCTAGCCTGAACTCGATATGGCTGATCGAGGAACCTTTCTGTCCCCAAAGTCAGGCGACCTAGCTATTGGAGTTTATCTAGAGAGAGAGAGAGAGAGAGAGAGAGAGAGAGAGAGAGAGAGAGAGAGAGAGAGAGAGAGAGTTTCTCTGTTCAGAGTCATCGACTCATATCTAAAGGTTTAGACCGAATGATTATTCTGTTCTTTTCCTGTGCAAGATAAACCTTACTAAGGATTTTTTTGTTTAATGTCTAATCTTGGTCCCAGCCCCTCCTGATGCGACCTACATCTGATCATTTGAAGCTTGGTCCTTTTCGCCAAATTGGCCCTTACAATGACGTGAAAGCTTTTTGTACGATCATTTTATTTTATTATTATTTTTTTTTTTTTCAATTTTAACTTGTGTCATCCTTTTAGCAATTCTGTCATCTGGTTCTTCTATTTCCTTGGCTCAAAGTTGATCTACACAAAGCATTACAAACACACACAAACATTTACTAGTTCCTTCCCACTGTCTTCCTCACAGTAGCTGCCTGCACATACACAAAGCACACAACGGTAGCTAATGAAGTTCGCCAATGCAAACAATCGTACACACTCACACACACATACACACACATACACACACACAAAGCGAGGTACCAGACGAACAGACATTGGGCCCAAGAGAGGCCCGTGGTCAAACTCCCAAAAGTCGAGCGCTGCGGCAGATATAATGGAATTTTTGCATAATTAAATTTTTTAAAAAGGATGACAAAAAAATCTTGAATTTCAAAAAAAAAAACAAACAAATAAAAAAAGCTATGGAATTTTTTTATGGATTTTTTTTTATCTAACACTGACATCATAAAACGTTATCAACACTTAATGAAACAGACAAGACAAAAGAAGTAATTCCAAATTTTTTTTCTTGTTCTGAATTGTTTTATTTTATTTTGAATTTCTTTTTTTTTATTTCTGACTGGTTCTAATTGAAGTGATCTGATGTCTAACATAGCATCGATTTACCAAAGTTTTTTTTTATAGTTTTTTTTATTACCACAACTAGACGATATAATGCAATAAACAGAATAACACAGAAGGAGAAAAAACACCTTGACATTTAAAAAAAAAAGTGACTGAACTGACTCTTGATGGGCAAAAAAATAAAATAATAGTAATCAAGAAATAAATGAGAAACAAAAGCAAGTGTTTCACATACAGAAAAAAACGTCTGTCTTAATCTCATAAACAAGGAATGATATTTTTTTTCCTTAATCATAATCACAAATGCAATACACAGTGACATTTCCCCACAACTACATAAAGCATCCTAATAATCAAGTCATTCCAGTGCCAAGAAGCCTTAGACAATCCTATGAAAACTTTCTCAAGAAAATAATAATAATTAATAATAATAATATCAATAAAAATGAAACATACACACACAGCTCTTTTCCACTTAATGTAACATTTAGAAATCATAAGGTCGACCTCTCAGAGGTCGGGTTAGGTTGAGGGCTAAGTTTTAAGAGGTTATTCAGTGCTATCTGGTTAAAAACGGTTTGGAATCTGTTAAATCTACGAATGAGATTTAAAACGTGTTTTGGGTTAGAATTCAGCTGGTTAAATCTGAAAATAAAGTGTGGCAAGTTTCCAGTGGTCAGGCCATTCTCAGGGTCACAGGTATGAAGACCATTTGCTTCTGAAGGACCTCGTGACGTCATCCTGACCACCTGAGTGGTAGTAACTTGGTAGTAACTTGTTTCCCCCGACCCCCTTCTCAAACTTCTGGGCATCATTCAATGTTTTCGAAGTGTGACCTGAGTTGACCTTAGCTCCAGTACAGGGTGGTCAGGTTTGGTCTGTTCGTGACCTAGCTTTTATTCTCGAAGTGAAAATTGCAGGTATTTTCTCAAAAGAGTTCACTTACAACTTATCACGCAGATAACTTTTCAGAAATGAACAGTTTTTCGAAATACTGTCTATCTGTGTACTCCCATTTCAAAACATTAAAAATACAAACGGACCCAAAAGGTATTTTCAATTTCCGAAGTCTATTGCCACGTCATTTATTTTTCTCCAATGACATTTTTTATTTTTTATTTCTTTTGTGAAATTCAGAAAATCATCCCACTGGAACCCAAACGTCCTAATGCCAGGAATATGTGCAAGAATCTAATTCATCCACATTCCGGAAAGAATATATTACTGGGATTTCATTGTGTCAGTGCTAGGACAAGGTATTCAAAAAATCAAGGGTCGCTCCTCGTGGTGGTCATATGAAGTCGACACCTTCATTGGATGCCCTGATTTAGAAACTGTCACAAGAAAGAGAGAGAGAGAGAGAGAGAGAGAGAGAGAGAGAGAGAGAGAGAGAGCCCCTTTTGGAAAGGAAATGCCTGACCTCAGCACGCCCTCTTTCTTTTTTTCCTTTCACGACCCACAGAAATAACCTTTTGGTACCGGCGAGAGAGAGAGAGAGAGAGAGAGAGAGAGAGAGAGAGAGAGAGAGAGAGAGAGAGAGAGAGATATTCACTGAAATATTCTCCAATATTCCCCTGAAAGAGGGAAAATCCAAAAGAAGAATCCCACGAAGTGTCAAAATCAGCATGAATGGAGGAGCAGGTTTCAATGCGAAAATATCCGAAAGATATCCCGAGGCAGAGATTCTGCCCCTTTTCGAACCAACTATACCACCGATGCCGAAGAGGGCCACGGACGATGATGATGATGATAATAACAGTATGCGCCTTTCGGTGTGACATTCGAAAAAGGGGGCAGGGGGAAGAGAGAGAGAGAGAGAGAGAAGAGAGAGACAGGGGAGGAAAAGGGGTACACGATTGGTCTCAGATGATGTGAGGCTGCCACGGGAGCAGCGCCATCCGACATAATCTTGGGTCTTCCTCCTAAGCATCGTCGTCGTCGTCATCAACTTCATCTCCGCCTTTTGCCCTCGCCCCCGACCCCGCGCCCTTTTTTGTTTCCAAAAACCCTGGCACGTCTAAGAGCCCTTAACTCCGCCCTATTTCCTTCGTAGACGCCTCTGGAAGGAGGGAGGGAGAGAGAGAGAGAGAGAGAGAGAGAGAGAGAGAGAGAGAGAGAGGACGTGTGTGTATGTAGAAAAAGCAGGAGACGAGGCGGTAACAGCGGCGCTGGTGATGGTGTTGGTGGCAGCTAGCGGCAGTAGTAGCAGCAGCAGCAGCCAGCAGGAGGGTCGAAGGCAATCGAACGGCATTTCCCTCGGCGGCGCGCAAGAGGCGCCCCCAAACAGGACCTGGGCGCAACCCCGTTACTCCAGGAAGAAGAAGAAGAGGAGGAGGAGAGGTGGAGCGGACCCAAAGGTACATTTGGCGAAGAGATGGGAGGGGGCGGTCCAACAGATTCCATGAGATGCTCAGATGGAGGATGCTCTATCTAAGGCATGGAGAGAGAGAGAGAGAGAGAGAGAGAGAGAGAGAGAGAGAGAGAGAGAGAGAGAGAGTCATACACGTTCGTACTCATCAGACAGAAGCCAAGGATGTGTCCTGTTCGAAGGTCCACCTCTTAAACTCAGAAGTACGCCATTGGAATCACAAGGACGAAGTTCACTGTTATATATAAATATAACCCAGACACGCTTTTGTGAGGTCTTCCTTCAGGCTGCTCGAGACGACAGACAATCAAACTTACAATCGGCATTAACCATTCAGTAGTATCACATAAATCGCAATGATGAAACTGGCATATTGCTAAGGAGATGCGGTTTTACAAATGGTTCCCGTATGCCCACAAGAACTGGACTAGCTTCTTCAAAGTGTGGAACGAGATAAAAGATCAGTTTTGGTACAAGACTGACTCTCAGCATCACTGAAATATGGCTGGAATAATCTAGTCCCACCACTGGAAGTTTAAAAACACAAACCGGTCAAGTTAACGAAATAAAATTCATTCGACACATCGGGTGTATGAAATGACCTGGAAAGAACAACTTGCTGGGTACGAATGGCTGGGGGCCCTGATCATTATGCCCAGGCGGTTCAGGACCTCAGAAAGGTCCTCATCTTTGCCCTATCGTGACACTGAGCCTCGGACTTCAGGGAAGTCCGTTGACGGGTAATGTCCCGAATTCATCCTGGAAGACGAGTAATGAGAGACCCACAATCACACATACACACAAAAGAAAGGGGCCATCAGCCTTTCAGCCTTCAATGTGCAAAGAGGATTGTTTTGGGGACCCTCTCTCTCTCTCTCTCTCTCTCTCTCTCTCTCTCTCTCTCTCTCTCTATCTGTGAGGCTATTAAGCTTCAACGATTTTTTTCTTCAAGAGCAAGCGCATTTCGGGGGCCCCAAAACCAGAGGTATGTTTTAGGTGGGTTAGTGGAAAAGCAGAGAGAGAGAGTGTGTGTGTGTGTGTGTGTGTGTGTGTACCATTTGCGGGATATCCAACGAGCCACTTTCAGCCAAAATCGGTAGGTAGTCACGAAAGCCGATACGTCGATACGGCCGAAAAGGTTGCTGCTTCTACTGCCGCCGCCGCTGCTGCTGCTGCTGTTGGGTTGGCACAGGGGTGCCGCTAGCACACACTCTCTCTCTCTCTCTCTCTCTCTCTCTCTCTCTCTCTCTCTCTCTCTCTCAAGCAAAGGCCGTTTTACAAATGGCACTCATTCTCGTCTGTTATTTTCACTCCCAATCAATCACAACGGCATGCGATCACACAACGGAGAGAGAGAGAGAGAGAGAGAGAGAGAGAGAGAGAGAGAGAGAGAGAATAACAGAAGGCGAGGACAATTAGAACAGAAAACAATATATGCCGAAGGAAAAATAAGCAAGACGGTGAGAAGGAGGCTTGTGAATTTTAACACGTTCGCTCGAGAATTCTCTGTCTCTCTCTCTCTCACATTTGCTCTAAATCATGTAAGGGAGGAAAATCCATATTAGCGGCAAGCCTCCTTCCAACTTCCCCCCCCCCCCTCTCTTCTCTCTCTCTCTTATTTCCTCACACATAATGCTTTCGAAAACATCGGTGGCTTTTTCCGAAGATTTTTCCTCGGCGTTCCCTTGGTCTCATCTTCGCTTCCCAATGATTTCTTCCAGGTTTGGCTGCAATGGGTTTTCGCTGCAATTTCCCCCCTCCCCCCGCCCACTTCCCTCCCTCTCCCCCTCCCCCTTCCCCCCAAAAACATCCTCTCCTTGTGAAATCTCCTCCTTATCCTTCCTACATTCTAAAAATTATTCCGCCGATCATTTACTGCCTCTCTTTTCCGATTTAGTTCTATGTTTCTTTTAAAAACGTTTTCCTAACTCATTTTCCTTCTGAGTGCATCGAATTTCCCCTCGAGGGTTTCTGAGCAACTCTCCAAATACGTAAGTTGAAATCTGTTCTTGGGGTCATGGATTTTTTTTTTTTTAATACTTCTAATATCAATTTCTTGACCATTCTTGCATCAGTTTCTCAATGACACGGACCAGCATCCTGGATCTGAGGATTTAGTTTAGGTAAAGTCTCGCATCACATTTATTTCATTGTTCTTTTTCCTGGAAATGTGATTTCATCTCCACTGCATTTCTTCAGTCGTTTCCTCACTAACCTGGAAATGATTTAGGGTTTTATTTCTCTGCATTTCCTGAGCTTCCTGAAAATGTAAAGACATCTCTCAGGATTTCTTTAGTCATTTCCCCCGTAACCTGGAAATGATCAAGAGACATGCTCTTTACAAGTAACTGAACTATTCCTTTGCATTTCCTGATAAAATCTGTCTTCATCTCCCAGCATTTCTTTAGTCATTTCCCCAGTAACCTGGAAATGATTGAGAGACATGCTCTTTACAGGTAACTGAATTATTTCTTTGCATTTCCTAATAAAATCTGGCTTCATCTCCCAGCATTTCTTTAGAGGCATTTCCCCAGTAACCTGGAAATGATTTAGAAACATGCTCTTTACAGGTAACTGAACTATTTCTTTGCATTTCCTGATAAAATCTGGCTTCATCTCCCAGCATTTCCCCAGTAACCTGGAAATGATTGAGAGATGTTCTTTGCAGATAACTGAACAATTTCTCTGCATTTCCTTAAAAATTTGGCTTCATCTCCCAGCATTTCCCCAGTAACCTGGGAAATGATTGAGAGACGGTTTCTTTACAGGTAACTGAACTTTTTCTTTGCATTTCCTGATAAAATTTAGGCTTTCATCTTCCCTGAATTTATTTTTGAGTCATTTTCCCAGCAACCTGGAAATGACTCGGAGACTTGCGTTTCTTTTATCTGACTTTCGTACGTTGTAACAGCCGTTAAAATGAGGCAAATCGATCGTCCTAGGAAATACCACGGCATCAACATCACCAGTGATTTAGAACGAGAGAAATAAGGGAAGAAATATATTATATATATCTTAACACAGGTTCGAGAGATGTGGAGTGTTAGGGGGCGGGGGGCAAAGCTCCCCAATTACAGCTTCACTTGTGGCAATACCTTTCTAACAACCAATTAGGATTCGGAACAGAGCCCTTATCCCAGTGAGTTTCTCTCACTCTCTCTCTCTCTCTCTCTCTCTCAATCAATCAGCTAACATTCTCACCAACGTCGGCCCCTTCCAACCCCCCCCCCCCCACGTTTCTAGTTCTCAAGGTCTTTTCTACGAGTCTCTCTCCGTGAGACCCCAATTACTGGCACTCGAAGAGAGAGAGAGAGAGAGAGAGAGAGAGAGAGAGAGAGAGAGAGAGAGAGAGAGAGAGAGAGACTGGACTAAAGCGTCGTCGGCGTCGCCCTTTGCGACGTCTGACGAAAGAATATGTGAAATGAAAAAAGAAGAAGAAGAAGAAGAAGAGTAAGAAGAAGAAAGAAAGTGCGTTTATAGCTCTTTGAAATCGACTTAAGAAAGGCTTTACCGTCTCGATTTCGGCCCTTGAGAATGTGGAAGAGGGGGGGGGGGGTGTGAGTAGGGGTAGGAGGGGAGTTCTGGATAGGTGGCCTGGTGGGTGGGGGGCGGCCTTTGATACTAGAAATATGATAGTATATATATATATATATATATATATATATATATATATATATACTATATATATATATATATGTATATTTATATATATCATCCTACATATTCAAAATGTCTCCCAAAAATTCGAATTGCAAACACTCATTTTACAATGTGAGTACAATTCAGACAACTTCAGATGAAGCCTTATATGAGAACATTATACTGTGTACATATATTTGGAGAGTATTATATCTGGAATATTGCATACTTCTATTAATTCCTTCACCCTCATTCTTTAATATAATTTGTTTTTGCAAAAAAATACTTGTAAATGTATTCCACAGAATAGCAGTAAGAAATGTACTCTTTACAAGATAAGAATAATTCGTTAGGAAACTGAAAACTTCTCTATTTTAGTTTTCTTTTCTTCTCTCTCTGTCCTTTTCAACAGAGCCCAAATTCTACGGATTTTTTGAAATGATTTCTTTCCAGAGACATAAACGATGTCTTTGAAACAGTCAGCATCACGTTCCAGTAGGTCGGGCCGAGCCCAGAGATTCATATTCGGCCCTCTCATTCCATTTACCGCTTGCCCAAATACGGGCTGCCTTTGGGCAAGGGCCACTCTCATTCCATTTTACTATCCTGCCCAAATATGGGCTGTCTTTGGGCAAGGGCCACTCTCATCCCCTTTTACTATCCTGGGATCGGGCCCAGTGAAGGCAGAAAGCCTAATAAACCTGAACCAATCGAAAAGTGGCTTATTGTCATTAGTTCAATGGGTATTATAAATATTATTATTATGTTATTATTATTATTATTATTATTATTATTATTATTATTATTATATATTCAGAAGATGAACCCTATTCAAATGGAACAAGCCCACCACAGGGGCCAGTGTCTTGAAATTCCAGCTTCCAAAGAATATCAAGGTGTTCATTAGGAAGAAGTAAGAGGGAGGTAAATGGTAATACAGAAAGATGAGATCTCGCTTATCAAAAAATAAAAAGTAATTTAATAAATTCACTTTGCAATGGAAAAGACCCTTCACGACTGATATTAGCTATTGCCATCTTTTTCTTTGATCATATTCAAATTGAAAGGAATATTTAATGTCCTCAAATAACATGGGCCCGAAGACAGCAAGGATAAGAAGGACTGCGCTTAATCACAAAAGGAGTGGGATGTTGGGGGGAGTTTAACGAATACTCTGTCATTACCTTATGAAAATTGATCCTGATCAAAATGTAATGGTGCACACTTCTTGGAACCCGAGAGAGAGAGAGAGAGAGAGAGAGAGAGAGAGAGAGAGAGAGAGAGAGAGAGAGAGAGAGAGAGAGAGAGAGAGAGA
This sequence comes from Macrobrachium nipponense, assembly GCF_015104395.2. Classification (NCBI taxonomy): domain Eukaryota; kingdom Metazoa; phylum Arthropoda; class Malacostraca; order Decapoda; family Palaemonidae; genus Macrobrachium; species Macrobrachium nipponense. The sequence continues at coordinate 51,697,713 of NC_087220.1, forward strand.
CGCTCTCTGTGTAAATAAGAAACTTTGTAAATATTTAAAATATTTACCTATGTTCACGTTAGAAAGGACCTTTTCACTCTCATAATATGAAAAGTCTTTTAGGGACATTTTTATTAAATATCAAAACGCACAAACTGACAAACGCGCACATACACACACGGTATATATATATAATATAGGTATATATATATATATATTATATATATTATATATATAATATTAGACTTATAAACAATAGAATAAAATTTCCAGTTATTTACTTCATTTTAGATTAATTAATAAGTAAATAATAATATAATAATAATCATAATTACATCTCCGAAATTCACAAAAGATTTATTTCCCCACATCTGAGCCATCCTTAGGATCTTGCTGCTCTCCTTCCTCCTTCTTAATTATTCATAATGCCTCGGAGCCCCTTGAATAACATCAATTTCCGAGTTATTATTCACCCGATAATCGGCCACCGGATGTATAATGGGCACTTCAGTGTATAATCACCCTCGACTGGGGGTTTAGACCATATGATATATACCTCCTCTTGTTTAAAATTCCGTCCGATTATATTATCACTGGGAGGAGGGGGGGGGGTGGTTTTGGTCTTGAGGGACGTCGTAGTAGTACGCAGGTCTTCGTATGAAAGGGTTAAGATATAATGTGTGAGTTCTGTTTATATATATATATATATATATATATATATATATATTATATAGATATTATATATATATATATATATATTATATATATATATATAAATATAATATATATATAATATATATATACATAAATGTATAATGTTACCTCGTAAATCTTTGTATTCCTTGAAATTCAGTTTGTAATGTCTCTCGTTTTGTAAGGGAAACGTTGACGTAATCGCAATATATATATATATATATATATATTATATATAATACATATATAATATATAATATTATATATATACATATATATATATATATATATATATATATATATATATATATATTGCACACTTTTATTTCTCGATTTCCAGAATTGAAATTCTTGTGCGGAGAGTCCGCTTGAGAAATTATATTACGAATTTCTCATTTTCATGCATATTACATATGCATGGGGGAAATCATGCAGAGTCTACTGCACATAATAATCTGTCATGAGAAAGTCCTGAAGGTTCTGGACCATCTGATATGATCATATTACTATGAAATTTATATATATGTAAAACCCAGCTGTCAAAATCTTGCTTTGATCACGAAATACGAGTTTAAGATTCTGACAATTTCATTCAGTTTAGGCCATCAGTACCATTTGAACTAATACTTTGACAGTTGTATAATTTGTCACCGGCAAAGCTAAGAGGGACTGTGATGTCTGTTAGCAAATACAAGAGCACCAGAGTTAAAATCGATGGAGACAGCATCTCAGTTTTTCCAGCCAGATACCAAACAGTGCCAAGTGACCCATTTCTTGTAGGGCAACAGATTATTTGGCAATACAATGTTGATACAGGAAAATTTGATACCTTGAGCGATTTGGTGGTCATAAGCACCACACAATTAGAGGCCCCCTTCTTGAAAACATTCTTTACCCATGAATATTTGGTCTGACTCAAATCCGTTTTGATTGAAGTGACTAACTTCCCAGTGACTTTCCTTTTGAACAATCTGGGTGTCACATGCGAAACAAAATGACAAAATCGCCACTGATACGGCAAATTTTAAGGCAGGTTGTCAAACTCTTCATTTACCCACGAATACTATGGTCTAAGTACCCTTTGAGTGTAGTGAATAATTTCCCCAAGACCTTGTATAAAGAAGTGAATGGCTGCCAGCCATCATCGCAAGATCAATTGAAAACTAGGTCAAAGGTCAGATTATTGCCCCAGAAGAAAAAAAATTCCCAGACGCTTTGGAACGCGGCTAATTAGGATTCTCACTCGAGAAGTGTGGGTTGTTTCAATAAGAGTGAAGCGGGGGGGAGGGGTGGGGGGGGATGGAACCTAAAATAAGAAATTCGGAGACAGCAGACAGACTTCAGTTCCTTTGTTTACTAGAATAGCAAATGAAAATGAATCTTGGAGAGATTTCTTGCAGATAAGTACGTTCATTGGTACGTTGTACTGGAAGTCTAGTGTACTGAAAAGAGGGTGGACGTATCTTCCAGAAATTCCTCCCCATAACAAACCAGATTGATTAAACATTTAATGCTTTTATTTCTCTTAGCTTAACTAGCCAACTACGGTATTTGACATCAACTATAGTATCGTCTCTTCCTACGATGCGAGAAGACCGACTGGAACTGAATCGTAATTCAAACTCCAGCAAGTGACGAACAATATTTATAGCAGTTCAGAGTCTACGACTAAATAATGCAAAAATGCAAAGCACGTAGGTACCCAGCGAAGAGAGAGAGAGAGAGAGAGAGAGAGAGAGAGAGAGAGAGAGAGAGAGAGAGAGAGGCTCCAAGCGCGCAACCTCCGATACTTCGATTCTGCGGCCCGTGGTGTCCTCAGCCTCACCGCACTTGTTGACGCCAAAGGACAGTTATTCTCCTGCCTCTCCTAAGATACTTCTGATTGGAGGCAGCCTATCTTAGCCGATTTGAGGGCAATGGCATCGATTGGAAGGCCTTCAGGAGAGAGAGAGAGAGAGTACTTTTGCCAATCTGAAGTAACGTGGGCAGGCTAGGCGATTGGCGCGTAAGTATCAACCAATCAGGAGGAAGGGTGATGTTGATTGGCTAGCGTTTCCCACCTCACTCAGTCCCCGGATGGAATCGACAACGCTGATTGGTTACGTTCTCCTCTCAATCAGTTCCCGGATGAAAACGCCGCTGGTGATTGGCTAACGGCTCTCGAGACGATGCTACTATACGTAAAAAAATAGGAGAGTGTATTAAGCATCTCTCCACGAGGTATATCAGTCAGTCTCCCCCTCTCTCTCTCTTTCTAAAGCACTTCACTGGCTGACACATGGATACGAGATGAAGGAACAGATAGCAACTAAAGCTTCTATGACCTTTCCATCGTCCCTTTTCTCCTCTTCCTTTCGCATATCAGACGGTGGGAGGAAGAGGAAGAGCAGTTAGTAAAGAAGTGACAATTCCTCTCCCTTGAATAATAAGAGAGAGAGAGAGAGAGAGAGAGAGAGAGAGGAGAGACGCTTATACTAAGAATATACGTTTTCCTTGAGAAATTATATATCTCGGGTTCGCAGATATATGACGAACGCAACGGTTTCCAAAGCATAAAGGGCTGACTTCTAACGTTGAAATTCAGAAATAAAAAATGTGTTCAGAAGCACAACCGAAGAAACAGTTAACAGTTTTGAGAAGCAGTCATACGTGGAATTTCTTCCGTAATGGGCATCAGGCCTTCATCTTTCTCTAACCAGTTAAAAACTGCTAAAGGGCCTGAAACCAGTTCGTTTCTTTTGCGCTTTGAGAAACCAAACTGCAAAAGTGTCCTTTTCACTTCGGCATTCCAAGACATTGCAACAAAAGTTGTTGCTGCTGCTGCTGCTCCTGCTGCTGAACGCGGCCAAAACTGCATCTCAGGAAAACGAAAAGGCAAGAGGTGAAGAGAAAAAAAAAAAAAAAAAAACTCCCGAACACAATTATCGAATTTCAATTCTGAATATTGATTGCTTAAAAAGTTGGTCATAGCCTCGCATTTAAAGTGGACGGAGTATGGTCGTTTTAACGGCTCCTCTCGAAAGCGACTTAAAACATAATGCAGCCGAAATCGTCGGCGACTTTTGCGAGGATTTTTCATCGGAGCGACTTCTGTGCCGCTGCTGCTGCGTCTTTGCAGATCCTATATTGAATTTCTATATTGAATTTCAATATAGAAATTACAATTACTATTCAGATTTGGTGAAAAAAAATTCAGAAAGGCTAAAATAAAAATGGGAAAATTCCGAAAAATTAAAACTGAAAATGGAAAAAATCTGCAAAATTGAAATGGGAAAAAATCTAAAAAATTGGATTGAGAAAAATTCTGATAACCTAAAATGAAAAATGGAAAACATCTGAATAATTAAGAAAAGAAAAAAAAGCCTAATAATGAAATACTTAAATGAAGTCCTCATTTATATATTTTTTTTCCTAACCAATTTAAGAAATATTCATCACACATACATACATACATACACACACATTCATATATACATACATGCATTGACAAAGCGCTGTTTTGTTTTGTATATATGTAAATTCATATACATAAAAAAGTCCCTAAAACAAATATAAATATAGTACTAAATAAGAATGAGAGAGAGAGAGAGAGAGACTTGTCTCACACAATGATTGGATACTTAATTCTTACTCAAAGAAGAAGAAGAAGAAGAAGGAGAGAGAGAAAGAGAGAGAGAAATATTTATCTCACACAATGACTGGATACTTAATTCTTACCCAGAAGAAGAATAAGCAGAAGGAGAGAGAGAGAGAGAGAGAGAGAGAGAGAGAGAGAGAGAGAGAGAGAGAGAGAGAGAGAGAGAGAGAGAGCAAATACAATGAAAATCGGGAATCAATAGTCTGAAATGACTGGTAAAATAGCCAATGATCAGGATTAATCTATGACGAAAAAAAATCCTCCAGGGAATTTGGAAAATGAAACAGCGACGGCGACGACGAAACATATGAGAGAGAGAGAGAGAGAGAGAGAGAGAGAGAGAGAGAGAGAGAGAGAGAGAGAGAGAGAGAGAAGGTGAGTGTAAGGCAAGAACGGTTAGAATCATAACATATGAGAGAGAGAGAGAGAGAGAGAGAGAGAGAGAGAGAGAGAGAGAGAGAGAGAGAGAGAGAGCGGTCAGATAATATTTCAGCCGGTCATCGGGATCTCGGCCGATCATTTATAACGCTATCAAATGCTCTTAGAGAGGTCTCCCAAAGGGTGATCCAACACTCATCATAAACCATCGAAAATCAACATAGCCGTCCCATATATAAAAGGGAGAGAAGAGGAGGAGGAAGGCGGGGAGGGGGAAGGGGGGAGGGAAGGGTTCGACCCACATTCAGGACCCACTGGGGTTTTAGGAAGGGGCCAGGGAATCTTTAGAAAAATGTTCTGAAAAGACGGAATCGGTGCGAGCTGCAATATAGTGACGTTTATGGAATTACGCAGGACGATGATAATAATAACAACAATGCGGGACCTTATTCGAATCCGTGGAAACTGACTTCGTCGCGCTCGCTGCTGGATTTCCATTGGAGCCGTTAGATATGGCGGTGAAATACCGACCTCGAATAATTCTCCGGCATTTTCACAAACGGCGACGACATTCAACCTACCGGAAGCGACGCTGACTTACCGCGATTTACGACGACGCTAAAGTCGGGGGTCACTCATGAATACAAACGCGCGCGCGTCGACTCTTCTTCGCGGCCGTCATCGGAAGCATTATTATATTTCCGCCGTCAATTCAGACCACTTGAACGAATCCCGCAGATAAATTCCGAACACTGAATCGGAGGCGAACGCAGAGTTCCCGCGGAAAAAGGCGGAGTCAATATTTAAGAGTAAAATTTTACATTTTACTCTTGGTAAAAGGTCAACCCGATAGTCAATGGCACAACGCTTTACGACAAAGAAATTGAATTGAAAGAGAGAGAGAGAGAGAGAGAGAGAGAGAGAGAGAGAGAGAGAGAGAGAGAGATCAGATTGCGCAGTTCACAGAAATCATTTAAACTTTCTGGAACTTTTTTTTTTTCTTTTTTACGGGTCCTCCAAATTCGGAAGTGCGAAATGCTATTTGGAAATCACGTCAATGCTAAGATATTCTGAGGCATAACAGAAGTTTTGATAATAATGAGTGATTAAATAAATAACAGAGTCTCGCTTATGCCAAATACTATCAATTATCATTTCTTTCCTTTCGGGTTCTTAGAAATCTCTCGCCTTTGAATCCTACAGTGATAATTAGCATTTATTGTTTACGAATCAAATACAAAATATATATATATTTAGAAAATGTTCATATAACTGTTTCTATTTTCTTTACCATCGATATCTGACGTTAAATAAATTCTTGGGAACAAGTACTTGAGAAATAAAATATCTCGCAAAACCTTTCAGGTTACGTTTGACACAAAACGGAGCAATAATAATAATAATAATAATAATAATAATAATAATAATAATAATAATAATAATAATAATAATAATAATAATTAACAAAAATTTATACCATTACCTGTACTAGTAATATAATCATAATAAATTGTAAAATCAATGGAAGACAGATATGAGAATTTATTATTGATAATAATTCAAATAATTTGCGGACGATCAGAAAGAATGCCTCTCGAAATAAAATCGAATATTATTATCAGAACACAAAATGAATAACGACTTCATTTACGTTAAATGAATAACATTTCGAAAATGTTATCATAATAAATCGCGTCATGTAATTCATGACGTCGATTTTCGAATGGTAAGAATTCCATAAAGCAAACTTCATACACGTAAGCTATATATATAGATATATATAATAATAATATATATATATATATATAATATATATATATATAATAATTATATATATATATATATATACATACATATAAATATATATACTATATAATATATATATATATATATATATATATATATATATATAATTTAAAACAAAATAATTACTTAAATCTTCTATACCATATTTCATATATAAATAAAATCTTCATTTTCAAAAATCGAAATTATTGCATACACTAAATGTGACTTAAGATTCCCCGGAGAGGAAATCGAATACATAAAATAGAAATGCAGAAAATTTCAAGAATAATTCAGCGAATGGGAGAAAACAGAGAGAAAACGGATGAAAGTAAAGAGAACGCAATGCTAATAATACTAAACGGAAGGTGCGTACTATCCGATCGGCGGTGAGCGGGTCAAGGCAGCGACCGCTTAGCGCTCAAAGATCGCTTCCAACGGCGCATTAAATTCCCTTGGCTGACGGTGGCGTACTCTGCGCGCTCTCTTTCTCTCTCTACCTTTCACGCACATGTTGCTTTAAACAAATATTATTTACCCTCTAAACAATTGACATTTACAATTCACATCAACTTTAGCTTCAATTTACGAACTTTATCTTAAACAAGATTTACTAATCTGGAAAAGACGTGACTGGTAGTGTATATATATATATATATATATATATATATATATATATATATATATATATATATATATATATATATATATATATATATATATAATTTCATACTACAATTCTTCACATCTATACATTTTCTTCTTTCGAATTTGCCCAACGTCAAATCTCCCTCTTTCCATCATTATCACAGCGACGTTTTATTTCCTCAGCTGTTAAATTTGACTGCGCATCATTTCCGACCGACACATTTTCGTCTTTAATAAAACCCCATCCCCCGCCAAAAAAAAAAAAAAAAAAAATGTCTTTTTCCAATAATGTAAACCCACCATTAAATCTCCTTTCGCAGATTCGATCTTCTTCCAGTCCCCGACAACTTTACGTCAAGATCCCATTGTAAGATCCTTAGGACATCCTATAATGCAATCTCCTTTGTTTAAGGACTCCGAGAATAAAGATTGTCTGCATCCTCAGGGTTTTTTTTTCAAGATCTTTCTCCATCATAAGGGGTCTTTTTCCAGAGCTTTCTTCATCCTCAGGGGGTCTTTTTCAAGAACTTTCTCCATCCTCAGGGTTTTTTTTTTTCAAGAACTTTCTCCATCCTCAGGGTTTTTTTTTTTTCTTTTTCCAAGAACTTTCTCCATCCTCAGGGGTTTTTTCAAGAACTGGGGTCTTTTCAAGAAACTTTCTCCCATCCTCTGGGGGGGGTCTTTTTCAAGAACTTTCTCCATCCTCTGGGGGTCTTTTTCAAGAACTTTCTCCATCCTCTGGGGGTCTTTTTCAAGAACTTTCTCCATCCTCTGGGGGTCTTTTTCAAGAACTTTCTCCATCCTCTGGGGGTCTTTTTCAAGAACTTTCTCCATCCTCTGGGGGTCTTTTTCAAGAACTTTCTCCATCCTCTGGGGGTCTTTTTCAAGAACTTCCTCCATCCTCAGGGGATCTTTATCAAGAACTTCCTCCATCCTCAGGGAATTTTTTTCAAGAGGTTTCTCCTCCTCTAAGGGTATTTTTGAAAAAGTTTTTCTGTCATTTGGAGGTATTTTTTAAGATCTTTCTCCATCCCATGGAGTCTTTTTCCAGAGCTTTCTCCATCCTCAGGGGGGGTCTTTTTCAAGAGCTTTTTCCATCTTTAAGGAATCTTTTCCAAGAACTTTCTTTATTTGAGGGGTCCTTTTCAAATACTTTCCCCATTCTCAGGGGTCTCGTTCAAGAGTTTTCTCCATTCCCAGCGGGTCTTTTCCAAGAGCTTTTTCTCCATCCTCATAAATCCTTTCCAAGAGCTTTACTCCTTTTCACAACACTTTCTTAGTGCTTTCTCCATCTCCATAACTCTTAAACAAGAGGTTTTGTCCTTCCCATACTTTCTTCTCTCCATACAGTTTATTTCAAAACGCCGTTTCCATCCTCATAACTCATTTGCAAGTGCTTTTCTCCATCCTTACACCTCATTTGCAAGTGCTTTCTCCGTCCCATAACTCATTTGCAAGCGCTTTCTCTAACTTCAAAACTCATTTGCAAGCGCTTTCCCCATCTTCATAACTCATTTTCAAGTGCTTTCACCATCCTCATAACTCATTTGCAAGTACTTTCTCCATCCCATATCTCATTTGCAAGTGCTTTCTCCATCTTCATGTGTTATTCCAGAGTGTCTTCTCCATTTATATAGTTCTGTTCCAAGTGCTTTCTTCCCTCGTCGTTCTGGTAAGTTACACTATCTTCCTTAAATCTCGCTACCCAAGAAAGGTTCTTTAAACCCTAGAGGCACTCCTTAGCTTTGACGGGAGGGAGGGAGGGGGAGGGAAAGAAGGGTAATGAAGAGGAGGGAAAAAGAAGGACGAGAGAGAGAGAGAGAGAGAGAGAGAGAGAGAGAGAGAGAGAGAGAGAGAGAGAGGAAAGAAGTGCGAAGGGAGATTGTTTGTCCCTGCCCGCGTATTCATTGATCTTCAATAGTCTTAGGGGTTCCTCTCTCCGCTTAGGCTTCTCCTCAACCTCCACCTCCTCCATCTCCCCTAACTCCTCCCCCTTCTCTCTCTCTCTCTATCTCTCTCTCTCTCTTTTTCTACCTTCCACCCATCCTTTCCAGCAGCTTCCATGCACCTTCTGGAACCAGCATCCTCTCCCATGCTCCATCTCATCAAGAACATGTTTCCCCAGATTTCCCGAGCCAATAACATCCCATTTTGAATGGTAAGGAAAAGGGAACATATTTCCGAATGCTTACCCAATTACGAAGTTATCAAGCGGAGCTTTTCTTGATAAGAGTAAAACAAGTTTAAAATCCAACTGCTTCCGGTAAATCTCAAGGGGTACGCTGTGGTCTCTTAAGTTACGTAATTCTCAGATTTCTCGAACATTGACAAAGCTATCAAATGGAGATTTTGTAATTAATTTAAAAAATGTTGTACATGCACTTAGTTTTAGCCAATTCCAAGGAGTATACTGTAGTCTTTAAATTACAAAATGACTCACATTTAAAGCAAGTGCCACCTCCCTATTATAAACCAAAGATGGTATCCACACATTTTCTGATTTTCACGAGCGCGTTCACTGATCTCCAACAAGGAACCACATCCGCCAAGCCTCATTCCTTCATTGGGCAAAATTATGCCGGTCAAATTCCTACAGAGAATCTTTCCTCCTCAAATTCCTACAAAGCATCTTTCCCCCTCAAATGCCTATAAAGCATGTTTTCCCTCAAAACAAAGCGTCTTTTCCCCTTAAATTCATACAAAGGTATCTTTTGCCCTCAAATTCCTACAAAGCATCTAACTCCCACAAATTCATACAAAGTATCTTTCATCTCAAATTCCTATAAAGCATCTTTTCCCCGGAAATTTCTAAAAGGCATATTTCCCCTCAAATTCCTACAAAGCATCTTTTCCTCTTCAATTCATACAAAGAATCTTTTCCCCTAAAATCCCTACAAAGTATATTTTCCCCTCAGTTTCCGAAAGCATCTAACTCCCCTTTCAAAAGTCCTCATCTTTTTCCCCCAAAATCTACACCCAAAAGATCTTTTCTCAAATTCCTAAAAAGCATCTTTTTCCCCCAAAATCCTACAAAGAATCTTTCCCCCTCAAATTCCTATAAAAGCATCTTTTTCCCCAAATTCCTACAAAGAATCTTTTCCCTTAAATTCCTACAAAGAATCTTTTCCCTTAAATTCCTACAAAGAATCTTTTCCCCTCAAAATCCTAAAATGCGTAGTTTCCTCTCAAATTCATACAGAATCATCTTTTCCTCTGAAATTCCTACAAAGCATCTTTTCTCCCACAAATTCCAACAAAGAATCTTTTCCCCTCAAAATCCTACAAAGCATCTTTACCCCTCAAATTCCTGAAAGGCATATTTCCCATCAAACTCCTACAAAGTATAATTTCACCTCAAATTCCTCCAAAGCATTTTTTTCCCAGAAATTCCTAAAAAGCATATTTCCCCTCAAATACCTACAAAGCACCCTTTCCCTTCGATTCCTAAAAAGCATCTTTTCCCCTCAACTCCCTACAACGCATATTTTCCCCTCAAAATTCCTGCAAAGCATCTTTTCCTCAATATCCTACAAAGAATTTTTGCCCCTCAAATTCCTAAAAGCTTATTTCCCATCAAATTCCTACAAAGCATATTTTCCCCTTAACTTCCTCCAAAGCATCTTTTCCCCTCATATTCCTACAAAGAATCTTTTCCCCAGAAATTCCTACAAAGCATATTTTCCCTTTCAATTCAAACAAAGCATCTTTTTCCATCATATCCCTGCAAAACACATTTTCCCCTCAAATTCCTACAAAGCATCTTTTTCCCTCAAAATCCTATACAGCATCTTTACCCCTCAAAATCTTACAAAGTATCTTTTCTCCCTCAAATTCCTACGAAGCATCTTTTCCCCCCTCAAATTCCTTAAAAGCATAATTTCCCCTCAAATTCTTAAAAGCATAATTTCCCCTCAAATTCTTATAAAGTATCTTTCCCCTTCAAATTCCTACAAAGCATCTTTTCCCCAGATAAGAAAGGGAACATTTATACTATCTTTTTTTTTTAACTGTTCCATATTGGAATGATTACTATCGAAGCATTCAACTGCTACACAAGGCTTACTTGTCTAATAATATGACCTCAAGATGTATGAAAATTTCTATTACGCTTACTGCAAAGATAAATTTTTTTGAAATAACATCAACACCAGAGATTATCCTTCGGTTATAACTGGGTGTTTTCTAACTTCATATTGAGTGCAAGTGTGTGTTGGCCCAATTCCTGTGATAAAGACGGTGTTCACATCTTGAAATACAACACGAAAAGCTAAATTAATAATTATATTTCGCAACTTTAACCAGAGTAAGAAAGGGTAGATTTGAAATTACGTTTTGAGGGCCCAAATACATTTCTATATCAATAAATTTTTGAACATTTTGTTCAAGGTTAACTTTCACAAATAGATATTTCATATTCCTTTCGGAAGCTGAACGGGCCAGATCCCCAAAATTTCGCAGTGTGACAATGTTTGGACACAATAATTTGAATGCCGGATCGTCGACCTACGCAAGATTTTCAGGTATCTTATTCTTTGTTCCACTCGATTTATTTGTGCAGCGATGTTTGCGATTGGTGGATCTATACAATCGGGATTCTTCACGCTCTCTTCTCCATTCCTCTCTTATTTATCCATTCATTCTCTTTCTCCTCTGCCTTTTTCTCTTTTTCCACCTCATCGTCATTTCACGCCCCATTCTGCTTACAACTCATTTATTTGTAACTTCCCATCTCTACTATCTATTTCAATTTCTTCTTTCTTATCCTTTTTCCGTTATTCCTTTTGAGCTTTCTACTTCTTAGTTACTTACAAATCTCCTCTTTCTCCCCCCTCCTCCTCCTACTCTTCTTCTTCTTCCCATACACTCGGAAGAAGACCCCAGGCCCACCCACCCACCTTCCCTTACATCTCGCCGAATTTGCCAGAGCAAAGTGGTGTTTGACTTGGAAAGATCGCAAATTTCTTTTCTGTCACAGTTAACCAATACTGTCTTTCTCTCCCACATTCATTTATCACCCACGTCCCCTCCCGCCCACAAAACACGCCGCGGGCAGGAGAGAGAGAGAGAGAGAGAGAGAGAGAGAGAGAGAGAGAGAGAGAGAGAGAGAGAGAGAGAGAAGCAAGTTACTTTGCATGAAGAATGAGAGAAACGGAGAGGATAAGATATTCTCAAGAGCGTAGGAGATAGGATTGGAACAAGGAAGACGAATATGGTCGAAGTTGCTTAGGGGAAAAAGAGAGCAAAATAAGAAAATCTCTCCACTCTCTCTTTATATATATATATATATATATATATATATATATATATATATATATATATATATATATATATATATATATATATATATATATATATATATATGGAATGGCACACTTGCATACATACGCTCTCTCTGACCTGGCGTATCCCAGATCTTTCCCGCCTTCCTTCTCGACGTCGCCGCCTAAACGCAGGTGTTTATAACAGAGGTTTCCGTGTGTGTGGAGGGAGTGTGGGTGAGGGAATGGGTGAGGGTGTGCGGGTGTGGGATGGGAACACAACCTGAAGCAGTTGTCCGAGAGAGGAGAGGACAGCCCAAGCTGTGAATTTACCCAGGCATCCGACCGCCACCGTCTTCGGCGCTGCATCATCCACCCCCCCCCACCCCTTCACCCCTTAAACAACGGAGACAAGGAGCTGTGGCACTCACTTCGGATTATACTCTCTCCTTCTGCACCCCTCACTCCCCTCTCTCCCTCCTCCCCACCGAGGAATTCTTCTTCAGAAATAAATGCGATGCTTAAGCACTTCTGGCTTCGGTTGCTGTGTCGATGTGGAGTGTGTGTGTGTGTGTGTTTTCGTGTGTCTGTTTGAGGGGATGACGGGGAAAGGAAGGGGAGGGAGGAGTGGGTAGGGGGGTAAAGGGTCTCGCAAAGACGAATTGGTGGTGGGGGTAGATTTTGGCTGATGTCGATCAAAATGCGGAATTCGCTTTTCTCTGTTTTCATTTATTTGTTGTGTTATTATTATTATTACCATTATTATTATTAATACTGAGTTTTCTCCCCTCTGACACTACATTATTCTCCACTTGATCTAATAATAATAATAACAATGATAACTATGACAATAATAATCATAATAGCAATAATAATAACTATTATCATCATTTTCACTTCGCTGCATTCAGTTCGTCATTTGTTTATTTCGTGCAATTGCTACGTCGATTATATTAATAATTATGTATATATACATATATATTAATAGTATATAATATAATAGATATATATATATATATATATGTGTGTGTGTGTGTGTGTGTGTGTGTATATATATATATATATATATATATATATATATATAATTATATATATATATATATAATATATATATATATATATGTATATATATATATATATATATATATATATATATATATATATATATATATACATATATAAGTAGAACTATTTACACAACCATTCCAGGAAACTACCAGGAGTATCAGAACTTGATCGTCTACCTTTTAAAAGACGTTGTCTGCGATACCAGTTTGGTTACTAAGGTTCCCTGAATAGGTTGGTATTCAAAATTCGTCTCAGAAAAATTAAATCATCTTAAAATCTCGGCGAAACGGATGACGACCTAATTCACTGACTCGAACAAACCAGAGAGCCTAATTTTTCTACGTTCTGGGATGAGTCTACCAACATCCATTTTATGAATGGAACGCTTTACATTCACGAGATAAACGCGACTGTTCTGGATGACGCAACCATGAAGAGAAATCTACGAAAAAACGTAGATTCCCGATTGTGTGGCATTTGTTATCCTAGAGTCCTAAGGGATATCCCTTCTGACGAGGATGTCCTCCCTTCCTACGAGAGGTTGCTTTACGAAATTAGATTTTGAAGACATAAGCAACGAGAATTGATATTTATGAAATCCTTTAAACGAATCTGATATGAAAATGCACTGGTCTGTCAATATATGAAAGAAGAAATTTTGGTGTGTAAGTATACGCCTATCGGTACTTTCAAAGAGAGAGAGAGAGAGAGAGAGAGAGAGAGAGAGAGAGAGAGAGAGAGAGAGAGAGAGAGAGAGAGAGACTATAAACACCCTACTACAGTAACACCCGCGTGAATTTTCAACCACATTGGCAGGCACGTTTATAAGTGCAGCTATTTGTCATCCGTCCAATACAAGTCGCCGTGTCCCTTAACCCCAAACCCCCCACCCAGAACACTTTCCATTTAGAGGTGCCACTTCCTAACCCCGGCCCCCCGTCCCTCAGTACCCCTAAAAATACATTTCCCCATTTCTTTCGGTGCCTAACTGAGGTTGTCTCTTTCGCTGACATGAAAAACGAGTCTAAGTCTGCATTCGGAGGAATACCGTAGGCTTTTGTGAGATGGGGTTTTGTAATTGAATACTTATACTAATATTTATACTTATAGCTATAAATACGACTAAACAGGCGATACAGATTCACGAAGTTTTGACTTAAGAAACTTATAATAATACTTATAATTATAGCTTACGCGTTTTCTTATACAGTATAAAAGCCCAAAGCTTATAAATACTCCCAATTTTATACTTAACAGAATGGCTGAGAGAGAGAGAGAGAGAGAGAGAGAGAGAGAGAGAGAGAGAGAGAGAGAGAGAGAGAGAGAGAGAGAGAGAGTGTTGTAATTTAATACATATACTTATAGCTTATGTGTTTTTCTACAGAATAAACACCCATATACCATAAATACGCCTGGTGTATAATTAACAGAATGGGTGACAGTCATGAAGTTTTGAAATACGAAACTCGTAACTATACGTCACTGAGAAATTGTATAATATATACAATCGCGTATGAATACGCACGAGATTTATATGCGTGTTGCGTCAACATTTACGCCACATTGTTTTACACAAATTAATGTTAGAATTC